>NW_006921924.1:87094-88339 GCF_000298275.1 Orycteropus afer afer
ATGGAAGCAGACTGCCTCATCTTTCTTCCATGGAGTTGTTGGTGGGTTTGAACAACTGACCTTCTGGTTAGCAGCTGAATGCTTTAACCATTATACCACCAGAAATTCTTTGGAGCTACGACAGGAGCAAGTTTTTCTACACTATTGAAAATAAGTTGGTAATAATTTGGACTCGATTGTTATAATCCCTAGGGCAATGTACAATAAAATATACGATAAAAGAAGTGAGAAGGCAATCAAAATGGTACCCTACAAAAAATAATAAATTCAAAACAAAACAAAGTGGTAATGGAGGAATTGAGAAGAAAAGTGACATAAGATATAAAACTACTAGCAAAATGACAGAAGTTAATCTTTCCTTGTCAGTAATTATTTTAAATGTAAATGGATTAAAATCTCCAATTAAAAGACAGATAGGAAGAATGGATTAAAAAAATGACTCAACTATATGCTGTCTCCACTGTTACCAGAGACACTAGACTTTAAGACAAAAATAGTTGAAAGAAAAAGAATGTTATATAATGATATAATGATATATCAATTATAAGCATATAAGCACCTAACAACAGGGCCCCAAAGTACATGAAGCAAAAACTGATAGACCTGAAGGACGATATAGACAGTTCTACAGAAATAGTTGGAGACTTCAATATCCCACTTTCAATATTGTATCCAGTATTGAAACTATAAGTATAGAACTAGACAGAAGATTAGCAATGAAATAGAGGACTAGAAGAACACTATAAACCAACTAGACCTAATAGACATGATAGGATACACTACCCAACAATGTTGGAATGTACTTTCTTCTGAAGTACACATGGACTATTCTCCACAAGAGACCATAGGCTATATATCTTCTCATGTGTTTGGTATAAAGTGAAATCTGTGAGAGCCAGAACTCAGTGGGATTGCCTTGCTATTCCTGGTCTTGCAAGTTTTCTGCCATTGACAGGGTGCAGTCTTACAACTTTTCTATTGCTTGTATCAATGAACAATATTTGAGGTTTCCTTCTCTGACAGTTTTCTGCCTTAGATGTTCTGGTTTTTGCAGGTTTTACTGTATATTCTTTATTATTATTATTCTTGTGATTTGGGTTAAGATTTACAGAGCAAATTCACTTTCCATACAGCAGTTCACATATACTTTATCTCATGTCATTGACCACAGTTTACCACAATGCAACAGCTCCCCTCCTACTTCCTCCCCATAGTTACCTCTTCCCAGTGTCCATCCCTCCATAC
>NW_006921924.1:96837-97886 GCF_000298275.1 Orycteropus afer afer
AAAAAAAAAGAAAAAAAAATCCATTTAACTAATCTCTTACTTTCAATTGGAAAATTCAATCCTCTGTATATATTTAATATAGTTGATGAGAAAGGATTTCTGCTATTTGTTCTTTTTTGCTCCTCAATTCTTCAGTTATTCCTTTTCATTGTTTTTTTAATTTTTTTGTAGTATCATTTTGATTCCCTTCTCATTTTCTTTTCTGTATATTTTAAAGTTATTTTCTTAATGGTTGCTCCAGGGATTGTAATGGACATGTTTACTTATAACAATTTATTTTGAATTAATACCAACTTAATTTATATAATATACAAAAACATTGTTCCTGTATAGCTCTGCCTCTCTCTTATGTTATTGTCACAAATTACAACTTTATATGTTGTGAGCATGCCAATATACATTTATAATTATTATTTTATGCAGCTGTGTTTTAAATCACAGGAAAAGAGAGGAGTTAGAAACAAAAAATATGTTAATACTATATTTTATATTTACCTATATAGTTACATTTACTGGTGTGCTTTATTTCTTCATGTGGATTTGAGCTGTCTATTGTCCTTTCATTTCAATCGGAAGGATAATTTAGTATTTCTTGTAGGGCCCATCAAATTAACAAGAGTAGTTTTTAGTCTGAAAGCAGAAGAGAGACTCCCTGAGACCAAGGATTGCTAGGGAAACATGAGAGTGAAATTACAGGGAGGGTTTAGGGACTTCATGGTTCAGTTGCTTGAATTTCTTCATGATAGGAACTCTAAGTTCACCTGCTTAGCATGAGGATGGAAGTAGGTACACAACTTGAGGACTGTATAGAAGGTTTGAAGTAACAACTGAGAGTTATTGCAGTAGGGTCTGAGCCAAGAGCAGCTCCCATGTACCCCCTCAGGTTGGAAATTCTTTCCTTGTGGCTGAGTGTCACACTTCTGTAGCTCTTGGAAACAATAAGGTCTTCTCTGGTGGCATAGTGCCTAGGGCATTTGACTGCTAACCAGAAGGCTAGTGGTTCAAACCCACCAGCCAATCCTGAGAAGGAAGACTGGGCAATCTACTTC
>NW_006921924.1:98161-102618 GCF_000298275.1 Orycteropus afer afer
TATGCAGGAGCGGCAGTTGGTCTCGGCAGGCATTGTGGCATGACTCAGCGTTTGTCTCTATGACGTGCCACTCCATCTTCCTGAAGCGGTTGGCGTAGTGAGGGTCTTGGCTTCAGTCTCTCTGAGGAGGGCCAAGGAATGAGGACGGAAGAAAGCTGAAGAGGAGGCTAGGAATAGGCGAGGAATGAACTAGGACTGAGCGGGTAACAGAGGGGCTCACCAGTTGACGGCCATCGCCTGTAACAGCAACCCTGGTGGTGTCCAACGGAGGTGAAAGGGCTGACTAGGCTGTGACAGCCATGGCGGTAGACTTCGGAGACCACTGGAGCGGGTTTCGCCACAATGAGGTGATTGGGTTCATCAGTAACGAGATCCTCATGAACGGTGGCGGCCCAGAGTTCTACCAGGCCTTCTGCTCCTGTCCCTGGAACGAAGTGGAGGACCAACTTCGGTCCATCGTGGTGGAACCGCAGGTACCCCTGTCCATGAAGAGGGCCTACACCTGGAGCGCACTGGCCCTGAGTGTGCGTGTGGCCACATGGCAGTGGGAGCAACAAACATGCCAGACATGGCAGCCGCAAGAGCAGGTGGAGGAGTGTGAGGTGGCTTCTAGCGCCCTGACCTCGGAGCTGCAGTGGCTGCGTGAGGAGCAGGAGGAGGCAAGCTTGGAGCTGCAGTTCACACAGGTTGCCCTGCAACATGCCCTGAATAAATGCGACGTGCTCCTTGAGCAGCTGCTCCAGGTGAAGAGAATGGTCCAAGACGTCCTACTGCCCCTGGAAATAGTGCCTGTGCTACAAGTCATGCCTCAGGGGGGCGGCAGGATGGCCCCTGGATGCAGATGAGTATAGCAATATGATGGACATGGGGGCACAAGACAGGCTGTATGTGGAGACCCCCATGGTAGCCCCCTTATCTGTGCTTTGTGTGCCAGGGCCACTAAACCCCTGGGCCCAGATGATTCAATACCTGTTGCCAACGCCAGTAGCATACTTATGCCCATTTCCGGTGATCCCATACTTTCTACCTCCACCGCCTGCACTAGTCATGGAAGCTGAACCAGCCCCAGTCCCACAGCAGATGCCTCCTGGGGTGATCAACTCACCTTTCCTGTGGGTTGCAGGGGGCTTCCAGGAGGAGACGGTACCACTGTGGGACAAGAAATGCTATGGCCAGGAGGAAGGTCTTTTCATCCACCAGGGCACAGCTCCCCCTGAGAAACAGCAAGAGTTCCAGCCAGAAAGAAGGTCCAGTGAGGCCCCAGGAGGCGACCCCCAGGGGGGACAACAGGAGCTGCAGCCAAGAGCAAAATCTAGTGAGACCCCAGGAGACAGCCCCTGTGGGGGCCAGCAGGAGCCATGGAGTGAGAGAAAGCCCTAAGGAACAGCGGCCTCAGGAGCAGAAGTCCAAGCAAGGAAAAGGGAAAAAAGTCTCAGAATCCCAGCACCAGGAGAAGCTTGCTGCCTCCAGCAATTCAGAGGATTGGAATTGCCCATGGTGTAGAGTGATGGATTTCTTGTGGCAAAGGGCCTGCTATAAATGCAAGAAAGTCCATGTGCCAGGTGAGAGTGGAGGCCTTGACCCAGGACAAGCTCCTCACTGATTTCAGAAAGGTAAGTAAGAATGGAAACACCCTGCAAAGAGAAATCAATTTCCTGAGGCTCCTTTCTGATTTAAAAAAAAAAAAAAATTACTTAACAGAAAATTTGATAATCAAAATTATTGTTTAGGAAATTAAATAACATAATTCATTATCCTATTATCCAAATTAGCCACTTTTTATCATTTTGAGCACACACATAAATGCATACATTTTTATATTCTTATTTATTTTAATAACGAAGGACTACTTTTGAATATCACATTTACTCTTTAAGTAGGCGATTTCTTCTAATTGCATTTAAGTTTCCAGGTGGTGGATTCTGGATGACTGATGATGGTTGGAGACGCTGAAGTCATGAAGCCTTTCTCTTTTCCTCCTGCTTTCTCCTTAGCCTCTGAATGGCTAATAATACTGTTTGGTTGATAATCCTAGAGAAGCCCCCTTCCCCTTTTCTCTTTTCTTCTTAACCTCCTTTTCCCCAAAATGCTTTTTCTCCAAAATGCTATTATTGCTCTATAAACTACTGCAGTGCTCATGTTTCTTATTTCTTAAATTTTATGGGTGAGATCCTGTTTCCATGTCTCAGAGTTCCAAGGAACTTAACTGTTGTTGAAAAAAGTACACCTGTTCCATTAGAAGACCTCTCAAGAATGTAAAGAAATAATACCTCAACTCTGAGCAACGCAAAACTAATTGAGACCCCAATTGACTGGAGCTGAGACGAGTGACAGGAAAGGGCCGAAGAGATGTTTTGGCACAAATTAGGGAGGAAAGGAAGAGCCAACTGATCTTTTTAAAATTTAATTTCTCAGTTGGAACAAGAGATTAACTTGGAAGAGTTGAGAGGGGAATTATAGTACTGACTTCTATAGATGATAGCATTTAATTTGTTGAACAAATAGGGTTTTTTTGTTTGTTTGTTTTTGTTTTGTGCCATGGAGTCAAACCTGACTCATAGAGGCCCTTCCTTGGGTTTCTGAGGCAGTATCACTATGGAAGTCGATTGCCCAACCTTCCTTCCAAGAAGTGGCTGGTGGGTTTGAACCTCCAGCTTTTGGTTGCTTTTGAGCAGTCAAGTTACTTAGGCACTATGCTACCAGGAGTTATGTGTTAGTATCTGGTGCACACATTGTAACATGATTTGGAGAGTTTGGTTAGATTACAGGAGAGAGCCTAATTTGAGATACAGGGTAGATCACGGGTGACTTCCTTGCCTTGCACATAGTGTGGATTTTAGGTAAATCCAGTTGAAATAACATCCTGACCCATTTCTGCCATTCTGGGGGCAATGTCAAAGAGACTTTCATGAAAGGACTTGAGTGTCTGAACTGCTCGTCTGATTGATTCTATGTAAGACAAATGAGCAGTGGCAAAGATGGGGAAGGACTTTTCTGATACTCTGCTGATTTCCTTCCTTGAGAGGGACAGTTATGTTTCTGATTGCCTTCCAGCCAGGCTGAAAAACTATTGGCCTTGGGGAATGTTGGCTACCCATTTGAGCCCTCATAGTTGGGCTGCCTCATTCCAACCTCTTTTATAGTCAACAGTGGATGAAAAACAACATAGATTCCAAGGACAAGTCCACAATGCTATGAGATGCTATGAGGTGTTGCTTTTTTGGGGGGAGAGGTAATTGGAGTAAAAGAACTGAACTGGGGTCATCCCTCTTGGACCCTTTCTCCTCCAGTTGGTGCGTTCTCTATAGGCTTTCTGCTCCCCTGAGGCAACTGCTGCAAGGCAGGAGGGAACCAGGGGGGAGCCCAGGTGGTAGGTTAAGTCCACTTCCAGTGTGAACAAAAGGAGGCCTTCAGTTCCCCCATGAGATGTCACCCAGTTTACGATGGTCAACTTGTACCTGGGACTTGGTCCAAAGCCCTAACTACTAATAAAGAGTGTTCATTTACCTGCTATGTCTTCTATGTGGTGTGTATCTCAGGACAGGTTTCCTGAGCAGTGAAGGTTAAATCTGCATCTTCTCTCCATCTCATTAAGGTGAAGCACAATTCAATTTCATTCACCATTAGAGGATTTCTCCTCTTCCCGTGATAAGAATTGAGGCTCTTCTGTGGGGCCTTCAAGCCATCGTGGTTGCCATGGCTACCCTCACTGTCCCTTGGAGGTGGGCATCTCTGTGGCTCCAGAGAGAGTGGAGTATGGGTGGGGAGAGCATTTCTGCCCAGGCTAGGAGCCTTAGTGCCTGGAGTCCAGGCCTCTACATGCACCAAGAAACCATTCCCCTAAAGTACTATCTCCCTGAGGCTGGTTGAGGCCTGTTTGTTAGAAATTGGCATCCTGTCTTTCTGCCTAGCCAGGCAGTCTCTCCCTCTCCCTCTCATTGTATAATCCCATCAAGGTGCTCAGGATTCTGGAAAGCAGCCAGGCTCTAGACTGACTAACAAGATAAACAGTCCATGAGACAAAGGGAGATAGAGGCTGATGATCTGCTGGGTATAAGGACTAGGATGAGGACAGAGAAAGAAAGTGATGGTTACATGGGAGGGAAGGAAGGGGACCTTCAGGGACGTCAAATCCAAACCTAAGTTTTCTGGGTTGGGGGCTGGTTTTGTGGTGCTCTGGATGTGCTGATAACTCCCTGGAGTTTTTGAAATTTGAGACATGGATGAGACTTGGGAATGTTCCAACATACCCATTTTGAAGTACCAGCAGGTCACTCTAGATCTCAGTGCAGTTGCTTCATTTATGGCTTCAAAATGGACTCTGTTGGCCATTGACATGCCTTTTTGTCCACATGAAAGTAGATTCTTCCCTCTGTATAGCTTTTTTTGCTCTTATATTGGTTATTTATTTATTTATTATTTGCAGTGTTCCCTCCCTCTGTCTAGCTTTTATATAG
>NW_006921924.1:103398-105870 GCF_000298275.1 Orycteropus afer afer
ACTGCTAACCAGAAGGCTGGCGGTTCAAACCCACCTGCCGCTCCTCAGAAGGAAGATGGGGCAATCTACTCCTGTAGTGATACTTCCTCAGCAACCCAAGGAGGGGTTGCTATGAGTCGGGTCTGACTTGACGGCACATAACAACAACAACAATTGGTTCCAATGTCTGTTCTTTCCATCTATCACACTGCATTAGCCTTTTACCCTTGCTAAGAAATATATTTGAATGTTAACAAGGAACATCAATGCCTACACCCAATGAAATAACTATAATGGAGGGATTATAATAGTGGTAAGGGGCTCTGGTGGCACAGTGGTTGAAGCACTCACATGCTAACTGGAAGGTCGGTGGTTTGAACCTACCAGCCACTCTTCAGGAGAAAGTTGTGGCAGTTTGCTTCTGTAAAGATTGACAGCACTGGAAACCCTGTGGGGGCAGTTCCACTGGGGCTGCTGTGAGTTACAATTGTCTCAATGGCACCAAATATAATAGTGGCAGTCTGGTGGACAGGAAGCTGCTCTTTTAGAGTCCCAAGTTTTTGGATATGTGACCACCTAGGCTGCCAATAAGGCCATTAATTATCTCAGTCACCAGGACTGGAAAAAAGGGTGGCAATTTATACAATGTTTGATTCAGCATACTGGCATTATGGAATGTTTGTATCTGAGTTTAATATGATCAACATAGAATACAACTTAACTGCTTATCTAAAGTCTATGTGAATTACTGGGTTTTTGTTTTAAGTGGATGAAGTGCCAGCTGTAAGAGTCCAACATATATGGATATTTTTTTTTCAGCAAGGAAGGAATGGGAAAAGAGACTTAAAAAGCTTCAGACATATGTTGCAAAATGGGGAAATGGAATTGATGTTTTTAAAATCATAGTACTAAATCTATGACAGAATGGCAAAGAAATGCATAATTTCCTTATCACTTGCTTTATAAAGTCTCAACAAGAATGGTAGCGAATTTTTATTATGTGGTGCAGGCAGGCACTGTGCATAGCACCCTTGAGTGATTTTTTCACTTCTAGCAAATGATAGAGTGAGTGCAGCCACTGGCACTAAGCCTCACATGAAGTTAAAGATACTAAACAACCCTGGCCTATGACCATATGAGGTTGTGGTTGAGCAGATTTTCTCACTGACTATATGTTTGTCTTTCAGCATTTAGGGAAAGTGTTCAGAACCATAGTGAACAAGCATCAGAAGTGCTGCTGCACTGGGTACCAATACCCCCAGGGGACCTAGTGTTGTTGGAAGCCTTCTCTTCAGTGCACCTAAGAATTCTCCTATAGGTTAGATCCTGGTCCATCTATGGAGCATAAAGCAATTGTGGGAAAGCACCATATCCTTCCTAATGTCAATCTTACAAATAAGCAACACCACTAGGAATCTCTACCTTGTTTTAGCATATTACAGATTCAGCAAATAGCATACAGTTAGGGAAGGCTTCTTATTAGCTGGGCAATGTGCTAGACTATAGGAGTGATTGTTACTGACCTCAAGGATCTCTTATTCTATTTGAAGAAATAAGACAAATGTGCACCAAACTATGGTTTATAGCCTTCCCATAAATTATTCTATCATATTTTTTGGCCTTTAGATGTCAAATTTTGAAAGATTCTATCAAAGAGCATTCATCAATAAATAATTATTTTTCCATTTAAAATTAAAAAATCATATATGACTATAAAGTTCTTTCACACACAGTTACTATGATTCCAATTAAAAGCAGTGACTTGCCATTTTAGTTTAGGATCTTTGTGGGGATTCAATGAGTAAATACATGGTTAGAATATAAGATAGTATTTAGTACGTAATAGGTGCTCAGCAAATATTATTATTCTTATATACAGCCTAATCACAGCAAATGGACCACTTTACTAGGCTCTTTGTAATATTGTAATACTGCAGAATCCCTCATTACTACCTTTTTGAACTTCTATGCCCAGTGGGAACACCAAATAAGAACCATCTCTGTAGAAAGCTAATAGTTTTAATACATGTAAATGCCAGTAAGTGCTAAAGGATTTTAGAGGGGACCAATTTTAATATGTACCATTTTGAATTGCAAAGTATGCTTGATAGCCAGATGGTTTCAAATTGTGCCTCTGGTCTATGAAAAAATTGTTAGGAAAGTTAACTTTGTTTTACTTCAAAAACAATTTTATTGCCCCACTTGTGCCATTTTCCAGTGCTTTGTTTTTTATACTTATATCTACTATTTTAGGTTTTATTCTTCATTCTGCACTACATTACAAAAATAATTGCACACAAGGCAGAAACCTTGTGATTACTTTTGTGCTAGGCGGCATTAAACCATACCCCAGTGTTTATAAAATGATGACAAAAAGCTCTCTATGGTTTTTGTCTGCAAGTAAAAGTTTTAGAGGATTAAATCTCATTCATTTTTAACTTGATATATATTTACTTTGATAATTTCAGTGAACCATATTGGTTACAGAAAAGC
>NW_006921924.1:106100-119094 GCF_000298275.1 Orycteropus afer afer
AGTACAAAATGTATTAAAAAAAAAATCTGCCATTGGCTGTTTTGTTTGTTAGTCTGTAGTATTTCATTTACATTTATAAAGATACATAGGGAAACATTTATAGACCATTTCCCTGCATTCCTTTGCAAAAATTTGGCGTTTGTGATGTACAGATCAAAGTGGTCATCCGAGTTTCAAAACATCAGAGAATGCTTTAAAAATGTTTCAGGCAAAAAATGTATAGATAAAATAAAAGTCTCTTGGACTTTATTCTTTTAGCTCTGGTGGTGGAACTTTATTTTTGAGTGTCCAAGAAAGAGAACAGATTTTTAGATGGAAAACTGCAGCCTCCTTTACAAAGAAGTGATGATATTTTGTTATACTGATATCATTCCCTGAGTTTCCACCCAGGGTGAAGGGAGGCCGAGAGAAATTTCAGTCACTACCTACAAAGGCAACTGGATTGAAGAAGCCAAAAGAGCTACATGATGATTTATTTGTCTGTCAAGTGCTAAAGTGAGAGATGTGAAGAGTTATTTCTGTAAACCAAAATGGCCAAACCACATGATAGATGTTGGTAAACGATGAATGTGAAAGAAGTCAATGTCAGAAATCATATACTCCTTGAGGCTAATAAGAAGTCACACACTCTGCAGAGGTTATCCCTACAAAGGGGAAGGAGAGTGTGGAAAGAAAGGGAGCTAACGAGATGCCAGGCTGTGCTAGAATCGGGATGTGCAAAGAGGAATAAGACGTTATTCCTATTTCCCAGAAGTTGTACAAGCTTATAGGAAAACAGATAAACACACAACAACATCTTGAACATCACTTAGGTTCCAGGCACATTACATATATCATCTCATTTATCCTCACAAGGAAAGAAAAATGGGTGGTCTTCATTGGATCTAGAAAAAGGAAGCAAAGGAAGATTCCACAATAAGAACTTATCTGTGTATCCAGGCCTATCCAGGATAGAAGATAACTGCATCACTTGAAAAAATAAACTAATCATTGGTCTGTGACTTTAGATGCTGATAATCCGGATTCCCGACCTATAAGATGAAGAGAACAGGTCTTGACTCTGTAAGACCCTTCCAAGACATAATAACCAAGGAAGCACATGCTAAAGCAGTGTCTCTGATCTCAGAAGGTATATAGACATAGGCATGCTATGAGCCAAGGTAGGGGAAGAGTTGAAAGTTGGGAAGTGTAAGAACATTCTACACGTCAAAATTACAGTTGCTATATAGGAGAGTGGAGTCTGAGAAAGCCAGTGAACTCAGAATAATGGTGGGAGGTAGAAGAGGGTTTGTACAGGATCTACTCAGCCAGCCTGTGTTCAAATCCTGGGCCTGACATTGACCAATGTGTAACATTGAGCAGGTTACTTAGCCTCTCCAAATGTTGGCTTCTTTGTTGGTAAAATGGGGATAATAAATGAGATTTTTGCTATTAATAAATGAGATAATACATGCAAAGGGCTTAGCCGGATGCCTGAAATGTAGTAAGCAATTAACAAATATTAGCTATTACTACTGTGATGGTTAATGTTATGTGTCAACATGGCTAGGCCATGATTCTCAGTATTATGTAATTATCCTCCATTTTGTGATCTGATGTAAGGAGAATTTTATTGGGGGTGTGGCCTGCATCCAATATATATGGATGTTCTGGCAAATGCTCTCTTTCTTGATTCTGCATCCAACTCATCATCATCTGACCTCTGGTTCTTGGGATGTGATACAGCCTCCTGCCACCTGACCTGAAGATGTTGGATTTCCCAGTCGCACTTGACTGCTAACCAGAAGGCTGGCGGATCAAACCCACCAGCCATTCCTTGGAAGGAAGATGGGGCAATCTACTTCCGTAGTGATACTGCCTCAGAAACCCAAGGAGGGGTCGCTATGAGTTGGGTCCGACTCGATGGCACATAACAACAACAGCAAGTAGTGTTATGAACTGTCAGTCTGCCATCTGACCTGCTGATTTTGGGTTCATCTTCTCCTGCAACCACATGAGTCAGGAGAAGCCTCCAGCTTGATGCCTGACCCACAGATTTGGGACTTGTCAGCCTCCACAACAGTGTGAGCCATTTCCTTGAAATAAATCTTTTTCTATATATATACATATATAAGCTTCACTGGTTTTACTTTTTTCTGTAGGGTACCCAGCCTAAGACGTTTGGTACCGAGAGTAGTTCTAGGGGAAGAAAATCGTAGGGTTGAGTTTCTGAATTGGCTCTCAAGTCTGGCTAATTTTAAAGGCACTGATGACTGTCTCCAGTAGTAAAGAGGGCACTGCTAATCCATGCTGTGAGGTGACAATAAAAATACACAAAATATTATTACCACTGCATCAAATCAATCACTACTCTGGGTGATTACATACTTTATACTTTTCTACAATTTTGTCAAAATGAGAAGTATAAGGAAGCCAATTGATTGGTCCTACTTTTGTTATACAAAGTAGTGAAAGAGAGGGATGAACTCAAAGCTTCAGAGTCACAGCTCAAGCACCACAAACAAGATACGGAAGTTTCTACTTGTGCCCTGAAAGAAAATCTTATTTCTTGTAGTAACAGAATTGATCTTGCTGAAAACCAAACTCAGAATCTTATCATAAGAATCCTGAATTACAACATTAATTGAATTCCCAACATCAAATGGTGTCTGATGTTAAAGGGAGGGCATTTATTGAAAAGAAATTAGTTCCTGAAACTTGGGATGGGAACATATGGACAGATAATCAGGAAACCAGGGTCATTAAGTCCCTAAATTCCATTGAATTACTCCAGTCAACAGAACTAGCCCTCTTACTTCCATCTGAAGAGATTACTCCATCTTTGTTGGCGAAGTCACCCTCCCCAGTAAAACCATTATCCCTTCCACATCCATCTGATTAGATCAACCCAGTTGTGCCTGAAGAGTCTTTGTCTGGGATATCACCTGGGGTGTCAACTGGGTGTTCCCTGAGGTGGATGCCTTACAAAACATTGGAAGACATGTCCCCAGTACCCAGCCCACCACCATTTTTGCTTCTAGACCTATAACTAGACTTAAGTCCCAGCGAGCCCCAAGGGGTGAAGTACAAAATGTGACCCAGGAGGAAGTATACTACACTCCAAAAGAACTGCTTGATTTTTCTAATATATACAAACATAGAGCTGGGGAATATGTGTCAGAATGGCTCTTAAGATTGTGGGATAATGGTGTAAGGAACATAAAGTTGGATTAGTCTATAATTATTGATATGGGCCCAGTAAGCACAGATTCTTCATTCAATGCTTTAGCTACAGAGGTTAGAAAAGGATCTAATAGTTTATTTGATTTGTTCACTGAAGCATGGATTAAGCAGTGGCCTACACTAAATCAAGTTGAAATGCCAGACCTACCTTTGTATACTGTAGAAGAAAGTATCCAAAGGCTTAGGGAAATTGGCATGTTAGAGTGGATTTATCAGGTTGAACCCACAGACCTACCCATGGAGTGCCCAGAGGAGACAACTTTTACCACACAGTGAGGAACAAATTTGTGAAGGGAGACCCAGCAACCTTTAAGACTTGTGATTACTCTTTTATGTAAGTCAGATTTGACAGTGGAAACTGCCATAACTGAATTAAGACATTTAACTACAATGGGGCTGATTGGACCCTGTGGTGGTGGAGGCCAAGTGGTGGCATGTAATCACCAAAGCTAAGGTTGGTGTGATTATGGTAATGGACAGCAGAGTCAAATAAGTATTCAGAATAGTCTGACTCATGTAGACTTATGGCATTGGCTACTTAGTCACAGTGTCCCTAGGAGTGAAATAGATAAGAAATCTACTAAATATTTACTTGATCTGTGCAAGTGAAAAAATTCTAGGTCAAGTGAACAGCAGTTTAACTTGAATCACTAGAATAGTCACAACCCCTTGTCAATTCCCAGACTTGAGCCAGTTTACAGACCCACAACCCTTAAATGAAAGGGAGGCTGGGTTACCTTGAGGAAGGATCTTACTACACTGTGAAAAATTTATAGTGTTAATCTTTCTTTCAGTCTTCCCCAAAGGGATCTGTGGCTTTTTACAAGAGTGACTATTCACCGGGGAAAAGAAAACAACCAGACTTATGGGGAATTACTGGACACTGCATTTGAACTGACACAAATTCCGGGAGACCCAAAACATCGCTGTGGCCCATCAGTCAGAGTAAGGCCATATGGAGGTCAAGTTATTAGTGGAGACTTAGCTCAGGCCCATTCACAGTGGGCCCCTGAACTCATCCTGTAGTGATTTCCCCAGATCCAGAATGCATAATTGGAATAGACATATCCAGCAACTGGCAGAACTCCCACATTGGATCTCTGAATGATTGGAAAAGCCAAGTGGAAGCCATGTGAACTGCCTCTATCTAGGGAAATAGTAAACCAAAAGCAATATCAGATTCCTGGAGGAATTGTAGAGATTAATACCACCATCAAGAACTTGAAGGATGCAGGGGTGGTAATTCCCACCATATCCCCATTCAACTTGCCTATTTGGCCTGTGCAAAAAACAGATGGATCATGGAGAATATCAGTGGATTATCGAACACTTAACCAGGTGGTAACTCCAATTGCAGCTACTGTACCAGATATGGTTTCATTGCTTGAGCAAATTAACACATCTCTTGGTACCTGATATGCAGCTATTGAGCTTGCTAATGGCTTTTTATCCATACCTGTTTTGAAGGATGACCAGAAGCAGTTTGCCTTCAGCTGGCAAGGCCAGCAATACACCTTCTCTGTCCTACCTCAGCAGTATATCAGCTCTCTAGCCTTATGTCAGAATTTAGTCTGCAGGGACCTTGATCATTTTCCCTTCCATAAGATGTCACAATGGTCCATTAGATTGAATGACATTATGCTGATTGGACCTAATAAGGAGGAAGTATCAATGACTCTAGACTCATTAGTAAGACATTTGTGTTGTTGTTGTTAGGTGCCATTAAGTTGGTTCCAACTCATTGTGACACTGTGTACAACAGAACGAAAGACTGCCCAGTCTTGTGCCATCCTCAAGGTTGCATTCTTGTGGCAACCACTGGGTCAATACATCTAGTTGAGAGTCTTACCCTTTTTTGATGACCTTCTACTTTACCAAGCATAAAATCCTTCTCCAGGGACTGGTCTCTTTTGATTGTTGTTATGTTGTTGTTAGGTGCTGTCCAGTCAGCTCTGTCTCATAAGGACATTATGTGCAGCACAACAAAACACTGCCTGCTTCTGTGCCATCTTCACGATCGTTGCCATGCTTGAATCCATCATTGCAGCCACTATGTCAATCCATCTTGATGAGGGTCTTCCCCTTCTTCACTGACCTTGTACTTTACCAAGCATGATATCCTTCTAAAGGGAATTGTCCCTTCTGACAACATGACCCAAACTGTTGTTGTTGTTGTTGCTAGGTGCTGTCGAGTAGGTGCTGACTCATAGTGACCCTACATACAACAGAATGAAACATTGCCCAGTCAGGTGCCATCCTCGTAATCCTTGCTGTACCTGAGCCCGTCGTTGCAGCCACTGTGTCAATCCATCTCATTGAGGGCCTTCCCCTTTTTCGTTGACCCTCCACTTTACCAAGCATGACATCCTTCTCCAGGGAATGGTCCCTTCTGACAACAGGACCAAAGTAAGTAAGATTAAGTCTGTCCGTTCTCACTTCCAAGGAACATTCTGCCTTCACTTCTTCCAGGACAGATTTGTTCATTCTTCTGGCAGTCCATAGTGTTTCCAGTATTCTTTGAAAACACCACAATTCAAAGGCATAAACTCTTCTTTGGTCTTCCTTATTCACTGTCCAACTTTCACATGCACATGAGGCAATTGAAAATACCATGGCTTGGGTCAGGCACACCTTTATCTTCAAAGTGATGTCTTCGCTTTTTAAAACTTTAAAGAGGTCTTTTGCAGCAGATTTCCCAGTGAAATATGACGTCTGACTTCCTGACTATTGCTCTCATGGGTACTGATTGTGGATCCAAGTAAAATGAAATCCCTAACAACTTTAACCTTTTCTCCATTTATCATGATGTTGCTTACTGGTCCCGTTGTGAGGATTTTTGTTTTCTTTATGTTGAGGCTTAATCTTCTGATAGAGAGTGGGAAATTTAACCCGATAAAAATTCAAGCATCTTCCACCCCAGAGAAATTTCTAGTGGTCCAGTGGTGTGGGATATGTTGAGATATTCTTTCTAAAGTGAAGAATAAGTTGTTGCATCTGGCCCATCCTACAACTAAAGAGGAGATACAATGCTTCTTTTTGGAGGAAGCATATGTAATTTGGGTGTGCTATTCTAGCCTATTTGTTAAGTGACTTGAAAATCTGCTAGTTTTGAGTGGGGCCCAGAATAAGGGAAGGCTGTACAACAGATTCAGGCTGCCATGAGAGCCTCTCTGCCACATGGGCCATACGATCTGGCTAATCCAAAGGTGCTTGAAATACCAGTGGCAGATAGAGATACTGTTTGGATTCTTTGGCAGGCCTTTATTGGTGAATCACAGCACACAGCCTTAGGATTTTGGAGCAAAGCCCTGCCATCCTGGGAAGATAACCACTCTCCTTTTGAGAAACAGCTTTTGGCTTGTCACTGGGCCTTAGTAGAGACTGAATGTTTAACTATGGGCCACTAAGACACCAAGTGGCCTGAGCTGCCTATCATGAACTTGAAGTGGTCTGACTCACTGAGTCATAAATTGGATGTGTACAGCACCATTCTATCATTAAATGGAAATGGTATACACAGGCTTGAACTGGACCTGAAGGCACACGTAAGTTACATAAGGAAGTGGCCCAAATGCCCATGGTTTCCACTCTTGTCACATTACCTTCCTCTCCCAGTCTGCATCTATGGCCTCATGGGGAGTTCCTTAAGATCAATTGACAAAGGAAGAGAAAACTCACACCTGGTTTTACAGATGGTTCTGTGCAATATGCAGGCACCACTCAAAAGTGGATAGTAGGAGGAATTAAGGACACCGGTGAAGGGGAATCTTCTCAATGGGCAGAACTTTGAGCAGTGCACCTGGTTGCTCATTTTTCTTGGAAGGAGAAATGGCCATATGTGCAATTGTGTACTGATTCATGGGTTGTGGCCAATGGCCTGACTGGAGGATGGTCAGGGACTTGGAAGGATCATGATTGAAAAGTTGGTAACAAGGAGGTATGGGCAAAAAGTTTATGGATAGAAATCTCTTGATGGGAAAGAGAAGCAAAGATATTTCTTTCTCATGTGAATGCTTCAGCAGAGGAGGACTTTAACAATCAAGTGGATAGGATGCTGTGTTCTGTGGAAACTAGTCATCCTCTTTCCCCAGACACTCCTGTCTTTGCCCAATGGGTTCATAAACAAAGTGGCCATAGTGGCAGACATTGAAGTTAGCCATGGGATCAGCAACATGGACTTCCACTCACAAAGGCTGAATTGGCTATGGCCACTGCTGAGAGTGCCCAATCTGCCAGCAGCAGAGACAACACGCAGTCCCTGATCTGGCACCATTCCTCAAGGCTGTCAGCCACTAACCTCATGACAGATAGATTACATTGGACTAATTCCATCATGGAAAGGGCAACCTTTTGTTCTTACTGGGATAGACACTTACTCTAGACATGACTTTACCTTCTCCGCATGCAATGCTTCTGCCGAAACTTCCATCCCTGGACTTACAGAATGCCTTATCCACTGTCATGGTATCCCACACAGCATTGCTTTGGATCAAAGGACTCACTTCACAGCAAATGAAGTGTGGCAATAGTCCCATGCTTGTGGAATGCACTGATGTAACCAAGTTCCCCATTGTCCTGAAGCAGCTAGCTTAATATAATGATGGAATGACCTTCTAAAGACACAACTAAGATATCAGCAAGATTGCAATGCATTTCAGGGTTGGGCAATGTTCTTCAAGAGGCTATATGTGGTCTAAACCAGAATCCAGCATATGATGCTGTCTTTCCCATGGCCAGGATTCATAGGTTCAGAATTAAGCAGTGGAAATGGGAGTTGCACCACTCACTATTACCCCAAGTGACCTACTCACAAAATTTTTGCTTCCTGTCCCTGTGACCCTATGCTCTGTTGGTCTAGAGGTCTTAGTTCCAAAGGGAAGAATATTCCCACCTGGAAACACAAAACCGATTCCATTGAAGTTAAGAGTGCCACTCAGCCACTTTGACCTCATGCCTCTTGATCAACAGGCAAAGAGGGGAGTTACTATATTGGCTGGTGTGATTGATCCTTATTGCCAAGGAGAGATCGGATTGATATTACATAATGGAGTTAAAGAAGAGTTTATCTGGAATACACGAGATCCCTTAGGAGTACCATGCCCTGTGATTAAAGTCAATGGAAAACTATAGCAACCCAATTCCTATATGATGACTAATGGTCCAGACTCTTCAGGGCTGAAGGTTTGGGTCATCCTACCAGGCAAAGAACCATGACCAGCTGAAGTGCTTTCTGAGGGCAAAGGGAATGTGGAATGGGTTGTGGAAGAAAATAGTTCTAAATATCAGTTACAACCATGTGACCTATTGCGGAAATGAGAACTGTAATTGTTATGAGGTTTTCTTCCTTGTGTGTATGCATATACATATATCCCAAACAAAAGCCACTGCCATTGATCTGATTCTGACCCACAGTAACCCTATAGGACAGAGTAGAACCGCTTCATAGGGTTTCCAAGGCTGTAAATCTTTACAGAAGTAGACCACTTCACCTTTCTCCCATAGAACAGCTGGTCAGTTTGGACCACAGACCTTTTGGTTAGAGGCTGAATGCTTTAACCACTGTGCCACCAGAGTTCCTGCATATGCATATATATATAACAATTTTTTTCTTCTCTCACTTATCTCACTACTTATAAAATATAAGATGTAAATGGGGCTAGTGCATTTTCACTTGTATACATGTTACTTGCATAATGTTAGGTGCAAGAATGACTTTATAATTTTCTTTATTTAGAGATTATGCATGGTTTAAGGAGATGTATTCAAGTGTCAAGTTGACAAGGGGTAGATTCTGATGGTTAATGTTATGTGTCAATTTGGCTAGGCCATGATTCTCAGCATTACATAATTATTCTCCATTTTGTGATCTGATGTAAAGGGAGTTTCCTTGGGGGTGTGACCTGCATCCATTATATATGTATGTTCTGGCAAAGTGCTTTCTCTCTCCCTCTGTCAATCTGCCTCTGACTCATCATCGTCTAACTTCTGGATCCTGGAATGTGAGCCAGCAGTCTGCTGCCTGTCCTGCAGATTTTGGGATTCGCCAGCTCCCACATCCTCATGAGCCAGCAGCCTGCCATCTGACCTGCTGATTTTGGGTTTGTCATATCCTGCAACCATGTGAGTTAGGAGAAACCTCCAGCCTGAGGCCTGACCCATGGATTTGAGACTTGCCATCCTCCAAAACTGTGTGAGCCATTTTCTTGAAATAAATCTCTCTCTCTCTCTCTCTCTCTATATATATATATATATATACTGTATATGTGTGTATGTATACACACATATACTGTATATGTGTGTGTATATATATACACTGTGTGCATGTGTGTGTGTGTGTATATATATATATGTATACACACAGGGTTTCATATGTGTGTGTGTGTGTGTGTGTGTATAGGGTTCATATATAGAGAGAGGTTTCATATATGTATATATAGTTCATTGGTTTTGCTACTCTAGAGAACCCAGCCTAAGATAGCTACTATTCCAACAATAAAACCTCAGGAGCTGGTAGAATTTCAGCTAGAATTAGAGAGTGTCTTTTGACATATGGAAAAGGTAAAATGAGTACAATTAAAAGGAATTGTACACAGCAGATAGAAATATAAAGAATTTGGTTTATGTAATAGATTATGCAGCTTTAGAATGTAAGTAGAGTTAGATTTCCCACTACTGTGCTCCCACAATGCTATCCTTTCCGTTTTTACAACCCTTAAGTGAATTGTAAGGTCTGTTTCCTCGTTTTTCTTCCTCACTAGATTGAACTACTTGTGGCTGGGCACCATGCTTTTCTTTTCTCTAACTGAAGTACCTACTACAGTGTCTCGCACACAGTAGATGCTCATAAATGTCTCTCGAAAGAATAAATGCATTTAAAACAGGCTTAAATCAACACACATAAGAACTCTATCTCTGGCTTTTCACTTACAATATGACTTTTTAAAAATTAGCCTCATACATCAACACAAATATTATCAAAAAGAGATGCATTTTTTTCCTGAAAGACAGTTTAATTTTTTCTTTTCTCATTTTTGTAAAGGAAGTGAATCTTAGTGAGTGCTGAGAGAATGTGTAAACTCACCACAAGTGACAACATCATAACACTGTCACAGGAGAATTCACACCTATAGATGAGATAGTTGAAGAACAAAGTTAGTTTTGAAAGGTTAGAGAAAAAGATTTTTTGAAATGTCAGATCCACTCTATATAATTGACTGCCCTTGGCATCATCCCTTTAATCTACCTGGGTTTGAGAATAGCCTAGGGCATTTGAAATGAAGACTATTAGCACCTCAGACAGGGCATCCACATGCAAAATCCTGTCACTTTTCAGAGATCTCAGGAGATGAAAAGTTTGGATAAGAATACACTTTCAACCTTGGCTGACAGTTTTTCTAACTTCAAGGCTTTTATATTTTATTTAAGTGGCATCTATGTTCTAAAAGGTTGTAGTTTTCTTTAAACTGTGAGGGCCTCTTCCTCCATCTCATGGTTTTTATTTCTCAGTTTATTTTAAGACAATAAGAGCAAAAATCTCTCCCCTATTGGATGAGATTTGAGGAAAAAGCTCTTGCTTCTTGCACACAAATGAGCTCACCTTCCCTCTGTTTCTCTCTAAAGCACGAGCTTGGCTTTCATTTAAAGCACAGAATGTAAAAGCTGGAAATGACCTTAGGGGTCATCTGGTTCAACTCCATTTTACAGATGTGAAAAATGAGCCTCAGAGAGAGGAAGTGATTTAGTGGCAAGACAAGGAGTATAACTAGACTGTCATAATTACTGGATTAATGCTTGTTTCAATACATCTTGCCATTTCAAAGGTGGGCAGGAGACATGTAGAACTAAATTTGTGTGTGTGTGTGTTTTGCAAGCCCTGGTGTTGCAGTGGTTAAGCAGTCAGCTGCTATGCAAAAGGTCAGTGGTTGGAACACACTAGTGGCTCTGAGGGAGAAAGATGTGGCAGTCTGCTTCCATAAAGCAGCCTTGGAAACCCGATGGGACCATTCTACTCTGTTCTGTAGGGTCACTATGAATCAGACTCTATGAGACTCAATGGCAATGGGTTTGCGTTGGTGTGTGTTTGTATGTGTGTAAAATAGCATTTCAGCAATTGTTTTTCTTTTATTTTCGTGAGAGCATAAATTTCACTCATTGAATATATATATTATTGACTTGATGGTAACTAACAATAGCAATGACATGTGCCAGCTACTGGGGATATGGTGGTGAACAAAGCACACAGAGTCCTGCTGCCTGAGCCTTGCAGTCTAGTGGGAGAGACAGACAATAAACAAGTATTCAGAGAGTTTTGCTTCCAAGAGGGCAGAAATCTTCCCAATTCTTTTTCATTTGGAGTCTCCATTGCTCTTCTCTCTCATTCCCTGCCTCTCCTTTCTTGTGAATATGGGGAGGAAGGAGGAAGAGAACCATTTCAATCCCCCTCTTCTCTGCACTTCAAGCTCAGTGTGAAGTTCTGCATTTGCTAAAGTCAGGTTTAGTCCCTGGTGTAGCACAAGAGTGAAGATGTCAGTATTTTTCATCAATACTGCAGTAGTGGGCTGCCTCAGCTGTCAGTGTGCTTGTGAGATGACAATGAGGTGCTGGATGTGAGAGTTGTACTATTACCTTATAATTTATCTGTTCGTTTTTTATACCATCTTCGTTGTGCTGAACCCCATCGAACCTGGCTGCTTTGACAGGTGTGCTATTTTAGCAACACAGAACAAAACAGAGAAAGAAAAGAAGAATGCATGGTACGCTTTTACTGTCAGATCTAGGTTGCTCTGTTCCTAAGTTTGTGGATGATTTGTTCAGGGTTGTTCAGAGATGAAAAAGGTAGGTTTTGTTTTTTACCTGTGTAACACTGAGTGCTCTTACCGTTCACCTCACAGGTAGGCTGTTGCCTATACAAACTGATATGAGGGAATCTCTTTCCCTATCTTCTCCTTTCATGTCTGAAATGCCACCATTATTATTAATTTCTCTGGGTTAACCATTTTCCCTCTTGGAATACAAACAGTCCAAACCTCATGGCCACTGACTGAGTTGATTCCAACTCATAGCAACCCTTTGGACACCCATTGGGTCTCCAAGGCTCTAAATCTTAATGGAAGCAGACTCCCTTTCTCCCACCAACCTTTTGTTTAGCAGTCCAAAGCTTTAACCACAGTCCCATGAGAGCTCCTACAACTTCACAAATCCTTAAGCTTTCACTTATCAGATCAATTTCTTCCTTGAGCCAAAGCATGGGAAGGGTGAGGGGCAGAGTTGGGCAAAAACAAATGAGTTAGGAGGATGATGACACTATCTTTGCCCACTTCTCAAGTTGTTGTTGTTGTTGTTATGTGCTGTGGAGTCAGACCCAATTCATAGCGACCCCTCCTTGGGTTTCCGAGGCGGTATTACTATGGAAGTAGATTTCCCAACCTTCCTTCCAAGGAGTGGCTGGGGGGTTTGAACCTCCAGCCAGAGCTCTGCACTTCTCAAGAGCCATTCCCAAATGTCATCTTGAATGCTGTTATTTTATTTTTTTTTTTTTTAGTTCTTGATGTCATAAATGACGGCAGGATGTTAATGTTTATGTAAACACTTAAGGTCAACACTAAGGTTGATAGAGTCTATAGAGTCTACATTAATTACTAATCTGGTAGTGTAGTGCCTAAAGCACTTGACTGCTAACCAGGAGGCTGGCAGTTCAAACCCACCAGCCACTCCTCAGAAGGAAGGTTGGGCAATCTACTTCCATAGTGATACTGCCTCGGAAACCCAAGGA
>NW_006921924.1:119884-126573 GCF_000298275.1 Orycteropus afer afer
AGTTTTTTCCACATTGTTCTCCCACTCTATCCAGGATCTCCTGCACTGATCCCCCCTCTGTGTGGTTGACAGTGGTAGCCAGGCACCATCTAGTTCTTCTGGTCTCATGGTCATATAGGCTGAGGATCTCATGGTCTACCAGTCCCTTGGATTAATTGTCTCCATCCATCTTTGGTTTTCTTTGTTCTTCTTTGCTCTGGATGAGGAGAGACTCGTCGTTGCATCTAGATGGCTGTTTACAAGCTTTTAAGATCCCAGTCATTATTCACCAAAGTAGGATGTAAAACAATGTTTTTGTGTAGTATGCTATGCCAATTGAGCTCAATATTCCCTGGGACTATGGTCCCGAGCCCACAGGTCCAAATACTCGCTCTCTCTGCGTAGCTTGCTGTGGCCAAGAAGCCACCACAACCTTGCCCTTTGTCAGCTCTGCTCTTCACCGGGACATTCTTACAGCAGATACAGATATGCATGTAGAAACATTGTCTGCTAACCCTATACATAGTCACAGGCACACTACCCCCTGCCTAGGCATACCTGATTGTTCAGCTTGTCCACCCATCATGTAGATCAATGCTTGCCATCACTGACAATGCAGTACTGTACATGCAAAAGGGTTCATCTTTGTTGTCTGTACCTTCCATGTACCTCTCTATGTCTTCCTCTTCTTCAATGGCAATATGTTGATTACTCACATTTGGTACATTGCCTTTCCCTTCACCCAAATCAATACTTGTCTCTACCTATCTCGTAGTGTTCCCTCCCCTTCCCTTCCCCTCCCACCCTGGTAACCAACAAAGAAGTTTTCTTTCCATATATAAACCTTCCCTTGACTTTTTACAATAATGAACTAATACAATATTTGTTCTTCTGTGATTGACTTATTTTACTCAGCATAATAAGACATGTGAGGATTGAAAAGTCATTCTTTATATTGAGTTTAGCCTTGGTATATGCTCAAAGACCTAGGCACTGAAGTTGTGAAAAGTGTACCACAGATTGTTTA
Organism: Orycteropus afer afer; assembly: GCF_000298275.1. Lineage (NCBI taxonomy): Eukaryota > Metazoa > Chordata > Mammalia > Tubulidentata > Orycteropodidae > Orycteropus > Orycteropus afer. Next base: position 120,891 of record NW_006921924.1, read on the forward strand.
AATTCCAATGAAAAAAAAAATTTTATTTACATGACCTAAAGGTACAAGTATAAGACCTTACAGCTTTAAGCATTAAGAAATGTCTTATTCTAGTGAAAGGGGAGGGTATTTTTGGGTAACATTACTAACAGTACATTCTGATAGAGGGAAATCTGGACAGATAGGAGTGCATAGTTCAGAAGGGCACGGGGCGGGGTTCGTCACAGGGACGGGAGGGGAAGAGAGTTTGTTATGGCCGGGGATGGTAATCGGGGCACGGAATCAAATGTACACGAACTGTTGAATGGAAAACAAATTTGCTCTGTAAATTTGCACACAAAGCACAATAAAAAAAACAAAACAAAAAACCCAGTACGTTCTGAAATAGAATCAATATTTTTTATTTCAGAGAAGGAAATGAGTTTGACGTTTTTAAAATAAATTAATGACAGTTTAGCATCATCTGAAGAAAAAGCATATTCTCCAGAAACAACAGAGAATAAAAGTTACAGCACAATTATCAACACTTGCAAAGTGATTTAAAACAGGTTTTATGCCCCAAGTGCTGAAAGATGGGCCCTATACATCAAAGGACACATACATGTCCACGTAAAGGCAAAGCACCAAGTAGACGATTCAGTCTCTCATCTACGTCCTTCAGATAGATAAATCTGGAACATCTTTTGAAATACCTATAATTTTTGTAGGAGCTCTAGTAGCATAGTGCCTAAAGCACTTGACTGCTAACCAGAAGGCTGGCGGTTCAAACCCACCAGCCACTCCTCGGAAGGAAGATGGGGCAATCTACTTCCGTAGTGATGCTGCCTCGGAAACCCAAGGAGGGGTTGCTATGAGTCGAGTCCGACTCGACGGCACATAACAACAACAACATAATTTTTGTACCTCAGCTAGCACTTTGGGATCTTGGACAAGATGGTAGGAAAACAAAATGAATATTTCAGGCCTAAACTGTTCAGAGAAGTTTTGGTGGTGCAGTGGTTAAGGTATTTGCCTGCTAACCAAAAGGTTGGTGGTTTGAAGCCACCAGCCGTTCCATGGAAGAAAGATGAGGCAGTGTGCTTCTATAAACACTTACAGCCTTGGAAAACCTATGGGGGTCGCTATGAGTTGGAGTCTGACTTGATGGCAGTGAGTTGGTTTGGTTTGGAAGATCACTCAAGATGGCTACATGAGGGGAGGAGAAGGAGGAAGAGAAAGGGCTTATCCAATGTCCACAGTTCACCTACTCATTGTGGAGGAACCTCCGGGCCATGTTCAGTAGCTATAGCCCAGTGATAATCCTGATAGTTTTGGTGTTTTGGTCTCAGCTTTTAGGCCTTCCATGCTGTCAGTAGGTTACTGCCTCACATAAAGGCCGTATACAATTTGCCTCTATCATCCTCCCCTTTGGAGACTAGTTAAGTTGAGTTGTCCCTGGTGGCCCCTGAGAAAACTGCAAGGACAGAAGCACAGCTCACCGTTCCTGTCTGTGTGCAAGGCATTGGTAGTGCAGCTTAAATCTTCTTGTCAGGACTTTCTTTGAACTTTCTTTCCCTCTCCATATGATTGGGGTACGCGGAGGGGAGTCGAACCCAGTGGCAATAACCAAGCTGCTAAATTGCTGAGTTGCTCTTCAGTGAAGTGTGAGAAGGAGGTTTTAGGGTGCGTCGACAACATCCTGTTGTTGGAGCACGTCTCTCCCTTTTTCACACATCTGGCTGAACTGAGAGCCAGGTGGCTGAGTTGTGCCTTGCTGCAGTAGAGGTGGCATTCTCTTTTCTGCTTTTCCCTCGCCTCCGCCTGCCCAGGACTCCGCCAGGCCATGGAGGCGGTGGCCGTATACCACGGCAAAATCAGCCGGGAGACCGGGGAAAAGCTCCTGCTCGCCACGGGTCTGGACGGCAGCTATTTGCTGAGGGACAGCGAGAGCGTCCCGGGCGTGTACTGCCTGTGTGTGCTGTGAGTATGGTGTTGTGTCCCCCCAGGGCAGGGCCTGCAGCGGTCAGCTCTCTGCCAGGCCTAGGGCCAGCCAAGGGCATTGGCTGTGGGCGGAGGTGACGACGGCTCGGGCAGGGGCACGGGCAGCTGGAGTTCCTAGAGGCCATCCGCTCTGCTTGCTCAATGGTCCCAAGGGTTTCTTCTGACCCAGCTTTGGGCTGTGGTGGACCACATTTTGGCCCGGGCGGCTCACTCACTGGGGATTTGGTGTCCTGGGCTGCCTGGGCTCCAGAAGGACTTCACCAGGGTGGGGAACAGGGCCTCAAAACTGACTGTCGCTTCAAAAAGATCCAAGCTCCCAGCTTCCGTTTGCCATCTAGTAGAGGTCAGCCAGGTGGAGCTCTAGAATGGTGGACTGGCCAGATTTGGGGCTACCAGCGCCAGAGAAGGAAAGGCCTTTCTTCAGTCAGCTCTCTTGAAAAAGTTTTGGAGACGTTTTCCCAAAGGAAGACCATAGAATTCAAGGAGAGGAGGAAGACTCAAAAACAGTCCATTCGGCCCGGTTGCCTCTCTGGATCTGCTTATTTAGCTTCCTTTAGAAGAATTGTGTCAAGGTTGGGAGTTTCAGAAAGAGGACTCTTTTTGAAAGAAGTGGGGACTGACAGCAGTCGTAAAGGGCACAGAAGGAAAACACCTTTGTTATGATTCAGCCTTGCCCTTTGCTGAGGCATGTCTCAGGTTAAATTCCGTTTTGAGTCAGATGTACCTTCATCTTTGCTCCAGGGCTCCAGAGTCGGGCAGTTCTCAGATCTAATCCAGTGCTAGTCAGATGCTAGGCTTGTGACCTCCAGCAAGTTAACCTCTAAGTCCCTCTGTTTTCTCATCCATAAAATGGGTGGAATAGTATTACTTACCTCCTAGGTTTGTGAAGATTAAATGCCATATAGCACATAAAAAACCTTAGCACTGGGCCTGACATAGTAAATGTTCATTGAGCGTAAGCTGGTGTTACCATTATTACCTTCTCTTTTCAGTTTGATTTCTTTTAGTGCTCTTGAGTGGGAGGGCATTTCTGGGGAAGGACCTAGCCCAAGCACTTTCCAGCAGCGGGATACAAGCATGCGTGAAAACACCAGGCTTGCACAGTAGTTCCTAGGCAGACACAAAATGAGGGGAAATGCTGGCTTCAGTACCTAATACAAGATGTTGAAGTACCTTTTGGGTCAGTGAAGAAAGATCATTACATTGAGGCTGGCGTTAGAGAACTTTCATTTGTATGCTCCGTTGATTTTTAAAAATGGGCCATCCACACTTGTAGCAACTTTCAGTTAACCAGAATATCCCCACTTTCTGGCCTTGCTCAATCCATTTATTATAAAGAATTCAAGGGAAATACGTGTAGGCTACTATATCTCTTGGGTTCAGATCTTTATGTTTTGCTTATTTCATTGGTAAGGCCAGTGAAAGTCAACTGGGGTGGTGAAAGGAGCTGCTTTAGAAAAGCTGACAGAGGAGGTGATGGAACTAAGCCTAGAGGTACAAAGAGAAGGTACAAAAGATGTCTAGGCAAGGGAGGGGGGACAAGGGACAGTGTGTGGCACAAATTCTCACTTAACCTTCAGCCACACTGACCTCCTGGCTGTTTCTCAAAGATGCCAAGCATGTCCCGTCTTAGGGTCTTTGCACTTGTTCCTTCTGCCAAGAATACATTTGATTCATATATTTCTTCAAGTGTCTCATTCCTCACAGAGGACTTCTTTGACTATCTTATGCACAATGAGTGTCCTCTCTCTGTTCCAGTTAGTTACACCCTCTTTATTTTTCTTCAAGGAGCTAAAACTCCCTGAAGTTTACTTGTTTATTGCTGGACTCTTCTGCTACAATGTAATCTCTAGGAGAGGAAGGCCACTGTTGTGTCTCCTGCACCAGGAACACAACCTGGCACATAGCAGGTACTCAGCAAATATTTTTGAATTAATGACTTAATCAACTGTCAAGGCAAATTCTGTTCTTTACTGCAAAGGGTTTTAGACTGATAGGAGTCCAGGATGGGGGCCCTAAGGAAGTCACTCAACTTCTCTGGGTGTCAGTTTTCATATTTGGAAATCAGGAATAGTAATGCGGCCCTATCTTCTGCATAAGCTTTCTGTAAGTAAAATATGGAACTTTTAGCCTTTTGCCCATGGAGGCCAGGGCCTCGTAAGGAATTAAGCAGGTGGGGAATATGCCAACATTTAGTTTTCACTAAAAGTGAGTCTTGTGTGAATGCATTTTAAAAATGACTCATCTTTCCATGAAAACCTCCTATGAAGCAGCAGAAAATTTACTTAGTAGGCAAAATGGGAGTCCCCCAAGTGTGTCTTTTGATTGATACACAGGGGCCTCCAAGTTTTAGGGGACTGTTTGAGTGATAGCTGAATTGCCAGACTCTGCTGTGGCACAAAGATACATTTAGCCTTTTATCAGGTTTTTTAACCTTTTTGAGATGAGACTTCTCCTCCCCCCCTTTTTTTAAAAAATGTTTTACCTTCTTGGGTATGGAATATTTATTTTTACTTTTTTTGTGTGATATATATCCCAGGGTTCCTTTTGATAATCATAAATATTTCATGCCCCCTATTTGCTACTACACTGGAATAGCAAAGAGATCAGTTTTTATTTGGAAATAAACCACATACTCATTGTAAAACAAAACACTTCTATTTATGCTATGCAGTCGAAATAAAAATGTAAATGGTAGCATGCACGTGTCCAGCAAGTATATCAATCTCAGACATGCATTGATTGTAGGATTCACTTGGAATGGCGTTTCATTCAACTTTTTTTTTTTATTCCCATTATCCAAGGAGGTTTTGCTAAGCTTCAGTTTCTGTCTTTTTATTGCAGAATCAATGCGTTGCACACACCTTCCGACTGCTGTCGCGGGGTGCCATTGAGTGAATTTGCACTCATAGTGATCCCAGGTGTCAGAGTGCAGCTGCGCCATAGGGTTTTCTAGGCTGTAGTCTGCACAGCAGCAGATCACCAGGTCTTCCTCCCACGGAGCCATTGGGTGGGTTTGAACTGCCAACCTTTCTATTCGCAGCTGAGCACTTAACTATTGCGCCACCAGGCTTCCTTCTTTCACGCTATACTTGCCTCTTTCTCCACTTGTGAACCTTGTAATCATGGCCTTTAGACATGGCCTTTAAAAGTTTTCTCTGTTCACTTTTAGAAAACTGAAACTCCTTCTAAAAGCACTAAAGTTTTCAATTCATAGGATTGCTCACCTTCATTGAAAATGAGAAGTTTTTCTTCCATTTAATTTTTCTGAGTGTATCTAGAGCATTGTATAATAAGTCTATTTAAAAATATTCCTTATAAGTAATACCTACTCATTACAGACATATTGAAAAACAGAAGCAGTTCCTTGTAAATAATACCTATTCATTACAGAAAAGTTGAAAAATACAGATCATGGAAATAAGGGGAAAATCACCCATAGCTCTATAACCTAAAGACAACTATTGAAAAATAAGTGTATTTTCTTTTATATTTTAATAAAACGCTTTGTTTTGCAAGCACACCTGTGCTCTTGCAACATTGTATTCTGCTGCATTTTCCATTTCACATGAAAAAAACCCACTTGTATATAATATTATTACAAATGATTTTAAGACATTATTTGTAATGGCTACATAATAGTTCAGTCAGTGAATGTACCATATTTTCCTTAATCAGTCACCTGTCTTTAGACATTTGGATCATCCCACTTTTTTTACCTATT
>NW_006921924.1:126673-131335 GCF_000298275.1 Orycteropus afer afer
TATGATTATGATTATTTCCTTACCATTATTTTCAAATGTGGAATTTCGAGGTCAGAAAACACGAACAGTTTAGGATTGTTGATGTACGTCTGAGTACCAAATATTTTTTCCTAAATGGTTGTTCTGTTTTATATGCTCATAATGAGCAAGAGTGTGTTTCACCACACCTTCCCTAGAGATGGCTATTCTTGTTCAGAACAAATTCTCCTTGAAAAATAGTATCTCACTCTTTATTTTATATCTTTTTTTGATTTGTGATTGAATGTCTTTTATGTGGTTGTTAAGCTGTTGTTGTATTTCCTTGGTCATGAATTGCTTCTTTGTGTACTTTGCCCATTCAACCATTTGTGTCATACCGTTTTTCTTAACATATTGTGACTTTTTATATATTAATCCTTGATCTGTTGTGTTTGTTGCAGGTATCTTTTCTCAGATTGGTGTTTGTCATTACAGTGTTCTTTTTTACATGTAAAAATAATCTACAGTTTTAGTACTCAAATCTGTCACTTATTTTCTTTGTGTTTTGATTTCCTTTTTTCCCTTTTTTTTTTTTTTTGCGTCCCAGCTTAGAAAGTCCTTCTCCAGAGATGTCATAAAACTTCATTTCAGTTTTTGCTTTAAAAACTGTGGTTTAGTTAATTTATATTTAACTCCTTAATGATATTTGGAATATTATTTTGATGTGAAAAAAAGGTCTAAATTTGATTTTTATCCAGGTAGCTAACAATTAATTGTTCTAACATGGTTTTTATAGATAGAACTTTCATTATTCATTGCTTGTTAGCTTGCTTTACCATATATTAAATTCTTATACCAAAAAAAACCAAAGTCACTGCCATGGAGTCGGATCCGACTCATAGCGACCCCTCCTTGGGTTTCCGAGGAGGTATCTCTACGGAAGTAGATTGCCCAGTGTTCCTTCTGAGGAGTGGCTGTTGGGTTTGAACCGCCAGCCTTCTGGTTAGCAGTCAAATGCCTTAAGCACTACGCCACCAGAGCTCTTTTGAATTCTTATATATAACAACTATTTTCTCTGGACTATCTATTTGGCTCAGGTGATCCATTTATTCTTGTACCACTAATACTATAGTGCAATAATGTTTTCATACATTTAAAAAATTATTTGTTATTCTTGCTTATTTGGAGCTTTGTTATAAACCCTAAAATCATTTTGCTAAGTTTTTTTTTTAATCTTACTGGAATTTCACTAATTAATAAATTAAGAAGCCATTGTTATCTTTAAAAAATTTTGTCTTCCTATCAAAAATATGATGTCTCTCCATTTATTAATTTTGTCCATTTATATCCATCAGCACAGTTTTGTGGTTTTCTTCACGTGGGTCCTGCACATTTTTTGTGAACTTTATTTCTCATTATTGTGTGTGTGGATGTCTGTGTCAATTCTTTTGGTTTCTATCATAAGTGAAATTTTTCTCCTTTATACTCTCTGTTGCATAGGGAAACCACTGATTTTATGGACTTCTCTTGTATACTGACTGCTCTTATTAATGCAAATAGTTTTTTTTTTTTAAATTTAATTTTTCTCTTTGGTGTTCTAGGTATATCATGTTTCTTTTCACTAAGGTACATATGTGCTCTCACATTCCTTGCCTTCTCATCTTCAATGTAGCCAGACATTGGAAAAATCCTGAATGCCCACTGGGATCATTTGATGGTGATAGGAGGAAAGCAAGTTTAAAATATTTACTTTGAAGAAATAGTTTATTTTCGTGATTAGCATCCTTCTGTTCATATATGACTTTGTTTTCTACTTATCTGGTGGAAGATTTGGAAGAAGAATTGCTGTTATATTCTTTAGCCTCAATGACATAATGAAGTCATTTGACATACACGTCTTCAGATGAAAAGATAATTATCTTTTTGTTTTTTAAGATTTAAAGGGATTACAAAGGATAAAGTACCTATTAAACAATTGAACTTGAGTAAATGGATGGGAGCAGTGACAAAATAAAAATCCAGATTGTCAATTGTAATAGAGGGGAACAGCGTGGTAACAAAACCAAAAGAATGAGAAATTATCACTTAATTTACATTTAGTTTCTAAATACAATTGGATGTGGGTGTTGGTGGCACATTTATTTTCATGATAATTTAAGCCACCAAAATTATTTTGGATTTTCTGAGTACAATCCATTAATGTCTGGATGAGCCTGAAGACCAGCCTAGAATTAGATGTGCCATGCTTAAACCATGGATAACTCACAGGCAAATAAACCAAGAGCTGAGTCTGGTTGACAGTGCAAAATTGAAGGTGCAATATTGGCCTGAAGTTGTCATTTAGCTTAAGAAAGAAGAAGTCCAGGTTGACCTCTTCTGGGCCCTCCCTATTTGGCCTCTTTTCTTCATCTTTCTCCCCCACCTTCCACCGTAGTGGACAATTCCAGTCCTATGGTCAAGTGGACTCCTTCCCTTTTTGAAAACTGCTTTTGGAATATCCTTTATGACCAATTTATTCACTCATTCATTCATTCCCCCTAGAAGCCTGTAGTATTAGAAACTAATATGAGAGAGACAGTATAGACTGGTGGTTAAGAGCCCATACCTTCCAGCCAGAACTCTCTGCTTTGTGTATTCCAGCTCTGCCTAATTAGCTATTTTGCCTTGGGCAAGTTACTTAAGCTTTCAGTGCCTCAGTTTCCTTATCTGTAAAATGAGGATGATAAAAATAATAGTACTTACCTCATAAAACTGTTATGAGGATTATTGTATGAGTTAAAGTCCAGAAAGTACTTAGATCATATAATAGATGTTTGTTAACGTAAGGACAAGATCTATAAATAATTGCAACATAAGGTTAGAGCATCATCCCAAAACCAAACAAAATCCATTGGCATTGATTGGATTCCAACTCTTGGCGATCTCATGTGTTACAGAGTAGTGCTGTCCTCCATAGGATTTTCTTGGATATAATCACGATGAAAGCAGATTTCCAAGCCTTTCTTCCACAGTGCTACTGGGTAGGTTGGAATCACCAACTTCTAGGTTAGTAGTTGAGTGCAAACCATTTACAACACCCAGGGACCTCCTTAGACCATCATGTTGTTGTTGTTGTTATGTGCCATTGAGTCAGCCCTGACTCATAGCGACCCCTCCTTGGGTTTCTGAGGCAGTATCACTACAGAAGTAGATTGCTCAACCTTCCTTCTGAGGTGTGGCTGGTGGGTTTGAACCACCAGCCTTCTGGTTAGCAGTCAAGTGCCTTAGGCACTACACTACCAGAGCTCCTTAGACCATCATAAACACATATAAATAAAAGGTTATGTGGCAATTCAGGGGAAGTAGAAATTATGTTTATTCCCATGACTTACCAGTGTAGTTTGAACATCAGGTTTGAAATTTAATGAATTTTGACTGTTCTTAAATTTCAAATTTGCTCCAAAAGAATGAAGATTGGGCCATAGGAAATTCAGAAACCTCTTGAATCTGAGTATAGCCTCAGCAAGAGCACCTTTGTAGAGCATACCACTCCTTTGGATATAGAAATTCTGAAATAACTGTTAAAAAATCAGTCCCATTATTATTGTGCCTTGCATTTCGCACAAAGCATTAGTGTGTATAGACATAGAGGACATGGGCACCTGCTTGGCTTATTTGCGGTGTCATGAAGGAATCAGGTATAGCTAAATCTTTTCTTCTGTTCAGTTCTTGAAGTGGTATGAAAAGGGAATTGATGTGGTTTTGTCGGTTCCAGTTCAAGATCTGTCCCCAACACTGACCCACAGAGAAAATAACAAATAAGTCAAATTACTTTCTTCTTGCCTCTTTGTAACCAGAACATTTTTTTTTATTTGTTAAAATAAAAAAAAATTTAAATATTTCCATGAACTGGATCAACCCATGCTTTATAGTCATTAAGACATAAAATATTCATTAAGTAAATAAATTAATGGCAAGAAGAAGAAGAAAAAAAATACCCATTGTTATCTCCCAATTATTTGCTTCCTGGATTTATTTTTCATGATTAATTTTGAATTCCAGGCTTATCAACAAGTTCAACAAAAGTGTTAATGGAGATGGAAATAGTAATTGTTGTGTTTATTAATGGTGTCAAAGGAAAGACAACCCTGTAAAAATGAATGAATGTTTTTCTGATTTGTGGTTTGCTTAGACTAGGCTTGTAAAGCTCTATATTGGAATTCTGATTCTTTTTCTTTAAAAAAATGTTGTTAGTTCCTTAAACAATTTTATAAGGAAAAAATAATATCCAAGGATGCATTTATATTAGTTTAAATTTACTGCTAGTTTACATAAATACAGAGAGACACAGGGTTGAGCAGTTTAATCAGAGTGGTGTATCCTTGGGTCCACTTTTCTCATATACTATCATTTTATATTCAACAGAGTCCATGTACTCAAAATTTTTTGAAAAATATAGGAGTCTAATTTTGTACTGTTTTCTGCTACTGTTCTACCTTCTTTTGAGGTATTTACATTAATTCCCTCACCTATCAGTTTGTCGTACTGTGGTGGCTTGCATGTTGCTGTGATACCAGAAGCTGTGTCATCAGTATTTCAAACACCACGAGGGCTGTCCATAGTGCGTAGGTTTCAGCACACTAAGACAAGCAAGGAAGAAGGATGTGGTGGTCTTCTTCTGAAAACTGGCCACTGAAAATCTTATGAATAGCAGTGCAACTTTGT
>NW_006921924.1:131532-162672 GCF_000298275.1 Orycteropus afer afer
GGCTGGCAGTTCAAACCCACCAGCCACTCCTCGGAAGGAAGGTTGGGCAATCTACTTCTGTAGTGGTACTGCCTCGGAAACCCAAGGAGGGGTCGCTATGAGTCGGGTTTGACTCAACAGCACATAACAACAACAACAACAGTGAGCTAAGATGGACTGGTATTGACCATTTGAACCAGACATACATATAGGCTACTATGCCAGGAATGACAAAGTGAAGAGGAATGGCATCACATTCATTGTCAAAAGAACAACCTGCGATATGCAGATGGCACAACCTTGCTTACTGAAAGCAAAGAGGACTTGAAGCACTCACTGATGAAGATCAAAGACCACAGCCTTCAGTATGGATTGCACCTCAACATAAAGAAAACGAAAATCCTCACAACTGGACCAATAAGCAACATCACTATGAATGGAGAAAAAAATTGAAGTTGCAAGGGATTTCATTTTACTTGGATCCACAATCAACATCCACGGAAGCAGCAGTCAAGAAATCAGATGCCGTATTACACTGGGCAAATCTGCTGCAAAAGACCTCTTTAAAATGTTAAGAAACAAAGATGTGACCTTGAGGACTAAGGTGTGCCTGACTCAAGTCATGGTGTTTTCATTTTTCTCATATGTACAAGAAAGCTGCACGATGAATAAGGAAGACTGAAGAAGAATTGATGACTTAGAATTATGGTATTATTTATGAATATTGAATATGGTGTGCCAAAAGAATGAACAAATCTGGCTTGGAAGACGTACAGCCAGAATGGCCCTTGACAAGGAAGATAGGGAGACTTCATCTCAGTACTTTGGTTATGTTCTCAGGAGGGACCAATCCCTGGAGAAGGACATCATCCTTGCTAAAGTAGAGGGTCAGCAAAAAGAGGAAGACTCCCAATGAGACAGATTGACACAGTAGCTGCAACTATGGGCTCAAGCCTAGCAACAATTGTGAGGATGGCACAGGTCTGGGCAGGGTTGTGTTCTGTTGTGTATAGAGTTGCTATGAGTTGGTACCTACTTGACAGCACCTAACAGATTGATTCCTGTTTTCACTATCAAAAATAGAACTATTATGACAATATTTGTTCAATTGCCTTTTCCTTTTGATTTGTTTCCTTAGATTGTGTGAAGATAAGCAAGATTATTGGGTAAAAAATATGCAAGGTTTTATAGGTCTTGTTACAAACTGCCAATTGATTTTCTAGAACAGTGATTTCCAGTGGACGAGGAGAGGGTATGTGTAGTTTGAAAAAATATATTCAATATTTAATTTTATATTATAAAATCACTGTTTCATAATACAAACTACAGAAAATAAAACTCTACACTTGACTGCTAACCAGAAGGCTGGCGGTTCAAACCCACCAGCCACTCCTCGGAAGGAAGGTTGGGCAATCCTACTTCTGTAGTGATACTGCCTCGGAAACCCAAGGAGGGGTCGCTATGAGTCGGGCCGATTCGAAGGCACATAACAACAACAACAGCAACAACAAAATCCTGTGGGGGAAGGGAGTGTAATGATTGATAAACAGCTCTACTAAAACAATTGACAAAACTTCACTTTATAGTAAAATTAAATTACAGTCTTTAAGCATAGACTAAGTGACTAAGGGGGAGGGAGACAGAAGTGCCTCATGTGGGTGAAAGGAGCCAGCCTGGCATTGGGAAAGTCTCCATTGATATTCCTGTCGAGGTCCGGTCATTCTCTGTGCATTTTGGATGAGTCCTGACGTAACTTCCTTGTTCATGCAAATCACCCAGGAGAGCTCGCGAAAATGCAGATCCTGATTCAGCACTTCTGGAGGTGGGCCTGAGATCCAACATTACTAGCAAGGTTCCAGGTGTTGTTGCTGCTGCAGGCCCGCGACCGCAATTTGAGTTGCATGGTTTCAGATCTCTTCCGTCTATAACCTATTATTATGAGAGTTGACTACAGGTGGTCAGTTGCTTCAGCAATTTGAAAGTGTAACAGATGGGCAATTTCTTAATTTGGGGGTTTAAAGCAATTTTGCTCATTCAGAAATTTGAGGAGTTGGGGAAGGTAGGAGATTGTTAACATTAGATGGGTTAATCATGAGAAGTTTTATGAGCCACTGACACCAGGTTCAGAGATTGAAGAGGGTAAGAACTTTTGAAGTGGTACTCAGGTTCCTGCTGCTTAACTGAAAGTAAGATAAAATCAGATTCGTTAGGAAATAATTTTTTCAAAACAGACTCATTTATTTTGACTAAATGAGGCTGAATGATAGTAGGAAGATAGATTCATTGTATTTTTCAGAGGCCCACTGTTTTAGAAAGTGAAAAACTGACTGCTTATGATTGTGCTTACATTATTGCTGAGATTTTAAATAATGCACTTTCATGTCACCATTAACGATACAGAATTACTGACATGAATTGCTTCCCATTGGGGAAAACGAAACTGAAGGACTAGGCTTTTTCCCTGCTTCTATCTTCATTTTGCTGTGTGTCTTTAAGAAAATCACTTAAAGCTGGAAGTTTCAAGTTCCCAAGGTGAACAATGGAAATCAAAGCTCTTGCCTTGTTCCCTGTAGAGTACTTACTGAAATCAGTGGGCTTTAAGATAGGTTTCTATTGCTTAAAAGAAGATTTTAACGCTGTAATATTTTACATTTATTCAGCATATTAGATATAGGCATATCTCAAACTGCTTTATATAAGATCTAAAAATTCCAGGAAAACCTTCATAACAAAAATGAAACATTTCATATAACAATGCCAGCAATTAAATTGACCTTTTGTCCTGTGTCACAAGTCAAATGACACAGTGTAGAGGGTTTTAGGTGCACTTATTTGCCCTTTAGGTAATCAGTACTGATGAATATTGATTAAATGTATAGGAATTTAATTCACATATTTAAAGACGTTAATTTCATGGCAAACAGGCTCCATTACTCAATCATGACCTTCTGCTTGGAATGCTTTAGCATTATCTGTTCTTGTAAGTTTGAACACATTTATTTTAACGAGAGGTTACTGGAGGTCCTAATCAAAGATCTAATATTGACCCAAACTTGTGCTCAAGAAAAGCAGTCTGAAAATGTATTAAATGAAACCCTATTGATTCAGTTCAGATTCATAATTTGAAATAATTCACTATGAAGTTTACTTTTCTGTGAAGTGAAAGTTTGCTGGGCAAATTATGTTGTACTACCTCATATCCTAAAATATAATAAATAATATATACTCGTTACAGGGTGGGGATTGAGAGCTGCAGCTCTAGAGTTAAAATGGGCCTGATTCAAATCCCAGCTTTTTGGCTTGTCATTTAGTATGGCTTTGGTTACGTCTTAAAGTCTCGGTTTTCCAATCTATGAAGTGAATTGCACACTATAAAGTGTATAGGATTGTTGTGGGGTCCAAAAGAGATCAGGCATGCGAAACTCTCGGTGTAGTGGAGATAAATTTTACAGATATACAATATGCATACATATACACCAAGTAATGGTGGACAATGCTTACCCCGTTAAAACGATAAGCTGCTTTTGAATACTTTAGCAGTACTTCTTTTTATTCAAATTATTATTATATTAGATCACATCATATCATATCATATGAGCCTTGGTGGTGCAATGGTTAAGCACTGGACTGCTAACGAAAAGATCGGCAGTTTGAACCCATGGGAGCAAAGACCTGGGATCTGCTCCCGTAAAGACTGCAGCCTAGGAAGCCCTCGGGGGCAATTCTGCTCCATCTTATAGGATTGCTATGAGTCAGAATCGACTTGATGGTACAGAACAACAGCATATTATATAATAATATAAACTAATGTATGGATTATTATATATAATTATACTATTAAAACCCAAACTCACTGCCATCGAGTCAATTCTGACTCATAGTGACCCCCATTGGGTTTCTGAGACTATAAGTCTTTACAGAAGTAGGTTGCCCCATCTTCCTTCTGTGGAGCAGCTGGTTGGTTTGAATCACTGACCTTCTGGTTAGCAGTCAAATGCTTTATCCACTACACCACCAGAGCCCCTTCTATATTACAGTAGTCATATGGTATTACTGTATTATTAATATTATGATTAATATTACTATTTCTAAGTAGGACTGACAGTACTTTAACCTACTGAAATGCTGTTTTCACTTAAAGCTTTATGTGTACTTAAACATAAGACTACACTTCATTAAAGCTATTTAAAAAATCACAGTTTTTACCAATTACAACAGGTCCCTAGTTTCCTTCCATCTAAACATTCTTTCAAGTAGATAAAAATCAGGTCTTTAGGAGTGTGAGCTAACCACAATTCCAAAAACTGAAAAAGAAAGAAGGCTGACTTGGCAATGTAGTTAGGCTGATAGGGTATTTGTACCAGCAAGTTAGATTTTCCACACTTTTCTTCCTACGTATGCGATGGTGCCATATACGTGTATGCCAGTATACGTAACATGTATATGTAATGGTAAGCTCTAGTTGAGAGCATCCATTGTTCTTTTGGGATTTTTCAGTAATGGAAGTTTATTCTTTCACAGGTATCAAGGTTACATTTATACATACCGAGTGTCCCAGACAGAAACAGGTTCTTGGAGTGCCGAGGTACAGCTCTTTTATTGATTTTTTGCTTCTGTGGGCATCAGGGAAGTGTTTGAAATTTAGGCTGGTTTTATAAAAGTGCAATCAAAGTATACATTACCAAAATATTCATCAGATTCAGATCACTAAAGCCTCAATCCAAAGTTGTTCATGGATCATTAAGAAGCCTGGAGAGAATTTTGGTCCCAGTCTTGTCCAGCCACCTTGGCGTAGAGTGGTCTGACTTTGGGGGAAAGATTTTGAAAGCTGAAAAATTGTGTCAAAATTTCTCTGAAATTTTAGCAAGCATATCAAGTATCAAAAATGGATGAAATGATTAAACCAGCAATAATTTGCTGAATGATACTAATATGAGTGTTGGTGCTACGGGGCTAGGGGAAGGGTGGGGGAGAGGAGATTGAAAAACATGATTCCTATTTTCTAAGAGCCCTTGGGGAAATACTAGTAACCGGTCTCCCCAGATTCCATGTCTGGTTGCCCCACCCCTCCCTACTAGCTCTATATGACCTTGGGCAAGCAACTTTTCTGTGACCCAGTTTCTTTGTCTGTAAAATGAGCCTAAGAACAGTCCCTTAGTCATAGGGGTCATTGTGAGGATTAAATGAGATAATGCATATAAAGGAAGCTCTTAGCCACACCCCTTGCATGTAATAAACCAAAAACAAACATAACTGCCATCACCTCATAGCTAACCTGCAGGACAGAGTAGAACTGCTCCATAGGGTTTCCTAGGTTGTAAATCTTTATGGAAGCAGACTGCCACGTCTTTCTCCCATGGAGTGGCTGGTGGGTTCAAATCGCTGACCTTTTGGTTAGCAGCCACTTTAACCACTGTACCGCCAGGGCTCCCTAAAATAGCCAAACAGTATAAGGTTGTATTTGTCAAGGGCTAACTTAAGCGTAGAGGTTCAGAGAAGGGCTGCTGATTACGTGTGGAGGCAGCACTGAGCTGAGCTGTGTGGGCGGCACTTGAATGGGTGGAATACAGAGGAGAGAATATTGCAGTGGTTTGTAGACTACACTCTGCAGGATCCTGGAGTTCTACCTGAGCGCCTGGGTACTAGCTGGGGGTGGCAGGGGGAGAAGGGGAGAGAAGTGGCAGTGCTTTTGGTTTCCAGCCTGGCTTCAATCTGAGCAGATCCCTTCTGTGATTTTACTTAGGAGCTGGGACTCTGAGCAGGATTTCATTAGGGAGAAAGGATTCTACTACTTTAAAAATGTTTAAAAGCCACTATACCATTCCACCAAGTGCCTGTAGAGCATTTTCATGAACAGGGTAGCAGATCATATCTTGCCAGTGGAAAACTTTCCCCCTCAAATGCTTTCTCTGGTTTCTGACCCTTGAAAACAGCCTATCTCTATCGTGAAAGTACTTCTTTATGAGCTGTTTGAAAACACAAGTACTAATCAACCCTTGTCAATAACTCAACCAATCTATGCATTTAAGGAACTCTATAGAGCAGTTTTGGTGGCATGCTGCCTAAGGCATTTGACTGCTAACCGGAAGGTTGGCAGTTCAAACCCACCTAAAGACCAAAAAAAGAATTAAAATGGCTCTTACCTTTAAAAATTCATCCATAAACGAAAATACACAAATTGTGGACCACAAATATTTTGAACTTCTAGGATGAACTAGGGCAAGTTGTCAAAAACCTTGTCGCTTTATATCAGGATAATTAATGCAGTGGTACTAATGAGAGGAAAAGCAGTACCATTTCTAATCAAAATTCTTTTTCGCTGTTTATTATTATTTTTTTAATTCCCTGCATCACGGTCAAGATGATTGGAAAAGAAGTTAAACTTCATTTATTACGAAGGCTATTTATGTATGATATACACATATTTGTATATAATTTGATACAAATATATACTTATATATTTGATGTAAATAGCCCTTCTCTATAGAGCTCTGGTAGCATAGTGGCTAAGGCACTTGACTACTAACCAGAAGGGCGGTTCAAACCCACCAGCCACTCCTCGGAAGGAAGATGGGGTGGGTAATCTACTTCCGTAGTGATACTGCCTCGGAAACCCAAGGAGGGGTCGCTATGGGTCGGGTCCGACTCGCCGGCACATAACAACAACAACATAGAGAAGTAGCCTTCAGCTGCTGACGAATAGCCTTTATGGAAAGGATCTCAAAATTTTAGGGTTTAACAACTTGATTTTTAAACTTACTTTTCTCTGGTGCAAGTGTAACAGCCTATGCAGATTGTTCCATGCTTTGTGATCGTGTTAAGGAAGACAGGGTTTATTGCACATAAAGACTCCCTCATCCTGTTGTCTGATCTGATCTCATTTATATAATAATATTGCAATTATCTGCACTAAGAGAGCAGAAGATTGGCATGGATTAGCCCCACATGGAAAACAGTTCAAAGAACCCTTTAGATTTATTTTTGAAATGCATATTACATCTTTTTCCATCTACTAAATTTGCCTTCTTAGTTATGTTTTGCTAAGGTAAATATTAAATTAGTGTTTATTCTCAGAGCTCACACCACCTGACTGCAAGAGCTTTCTCTAGAGCATATTGAAGACCAGCTGTGATCCAAAACATGTTTCCATGGATAACTAAGAGGCGACAGTATGAGAGATGTGCAAATATGAACAATAGCTGAGTCCGATGACAGGATGGGAGTTGTCAATGGTGCGATTTTTGTGGTGAAGTTATTTTCACAATTGGGTACATGATAGATATTTATACTACTTTTTTTGAGCAACGCTTTGGTTTGCCACACTGCAGGAATATCGTGGCAGTAGCACTCTGTGGTCCATGCAAAGGTTGTTCTAGAAATCTAGGGAAGTCTGGAAATTGTTGCAAAGACTGAAAGGAGAATAAACCCTGGATTGACTGAATTATGAAGGACAACTATCATATGAATTTCTAGTTTTAGAAGGACTTTTCAATTTGATTATTGCCTAATGTATTAACTTAATCATATGTTCCGGAGCTAAAATTTTATTTTTAACTCATGGCTGACCTCTCCCTGCTGACTTCAGTGCCTTTGGGCTTCTCTGGGTATTTGATTATCAGTAGATACTGAATAATTTTAGTTATTAATCTAAGCAAAACACTCTAAATTAGGTCATCCATTTGTCAATGAAGCATTGCGTCCCAAATTCAAATCGCTTTTATATCTCCAGTGCTATTATTCCTCTCTGTTAGCATGGATAACCAAGTGTTAACTGCATATCAGTCTCCATAGAAAAGATGCTTTTGTTGATAAATGGTTTTACAAGCCACAAGAACAGCTAAAAGAGATGTTTGGTTTGAAATCTTTCCACGCTGAGGGAGTGCATAGTTTCTCTTCTAGTTGGTGACTAGCTTTACTGGAACCTGTTTGGTACAGTCCATATCTGAAAGGCAAAAGACCAGGTCCTGGGATCAAGTGCCAGTTCTGCCCCTTGTTATCTGTGTGACCTTGGGCAAACTGACTTATCTCTTGTACTTCCATTTTCTTATCTGTCAAATGAAAAGAAGTGAATCAACCAAATGGCCACAGTCTGTGAGGAAATAGGGGAGCAAGAGATGGGAAAGTGCTTTGGGGAAAAAAAAAAATCAAAAGCAGGCATAATGAAGCATTCTGTGCTTATAGCTTGCTTTACAGTTTGTAGATGCAATTGAGAAGCCAAAGAACTGTTTGGACCCCTGCAAGAATGGCCATGGATTATTTTAGATGAGATCGCATTGAGTTTCAGGAAAGTGTTTTGACCGCAGGGACAGAGCTGAGCGGAAGGATATTCTACATCTATTGAGGCTTCTAGCTGTGTAAGCCTAACTTGGAACCAAAAAGAACATTCTACTGAGACTTCTGCATTGTTTTCCATGAAATATTACTTAACGCCGATGTAGGAAATGACCAAGACTTACAATGAACTGTGTTCTATCTCCAGCGTTTAGTCTAGTTGACAGAAGTCTGCCTGCCAGCCTTCACATTTTCTCATTAAATGCTAAGAAACAAACAGCTCCTACCTCAAAAATCTTCCAGATGGAATAGCTGAAAAACAACTTTCTAAAAAAAACTAGTCATTGTTCAATTGCTCATAGCAATACTCTTTTATTTCATGTAAAATGACAGTTTGGAGTTGATGCCTAAAGCTTGGCTCATAAGCTTTTGCAGGAAACGGTTGTGAGTGTCTCTGCAAGAGGCTGGATGCCAGGGAAGGAATATATTTTAATAGTCACCTGCAAATAACGACCTCTTTAAAAGAAAACAAGCAAAAACAAAAGAAATGTGACCTTATAGAGTCTTTTATTTTTGTGTCAGAGAGAAAATCTTGTCACAGCAAAGTGTTGATGTCCTGATGGAGAGAGCAATTTTGGGAAGGATAGGGAAGTTTCTCAAGGAAGAAAAAAAATAATGAGAAGGATGAGGCAGGACCTATTGTGAAGTGAAAGAGTGTGAGGACTTCTAGCTATGTATTGTGTCACAACGGTCCAGTTGTAATTTCCTGGGTAGCGTTTTATATTGTGCAATGACAATGGGGAGGATGGGTTGTTGGTTGTTTTGTTTTGTTTTTTTTTGGTTCCTCGGGCTTTTTATTAATGACCTATAGGATTTGTGTATTTATTTTTATTTATTTTTTTTGTTTAACTGCATCCTATCTGTTGGTGAATTCATTGTGGGTAATGGCCTGTATACCCTTAGAGCTTTGGGATGTATGATGGGTAGCAGGAAGGAAGGGCAGGGCGATGAGCAAGAGCTTGTACAAACTAATGCTACCCTTGGGAGAACCGAAATGACAGCTCATTAGCTCCTCTTGCAGGGAAATTCAGCCAACCAAAGTAAGCTCTTCTGGGATGTTGTTTTTCCTTCTTCCTTATGTTTTCAAATATTTGAACAAGTTACACAAATGTTACCTCTCTAAGCATTCTTCACACATTTTGTGGGCTTTTTTGGTATGATGAGGTAGGTGAATAATTTGCTTGGCCTTTTATTTTCCAGACAGCTCCTGGGGTACATAAAAGATTTTTCCGGAAAATAAAAAATCTCATTTCAGCATTTCAGAAGCCAGATCAAGGCATTGTAATACCTCTGCAGTATCCAGTCGAGAAGAAGCCCTCTCCCAGAAGTACACAAGGTACTACAGGTATGGTTTACTGGTAATTTTTGGTAGACTTTGGAAGCTCAGAGTTATGAGTCAACTTACTCATAACCATATGGTTGTGGGGAGTTCTGTAAGAAAAATGAGTTAGACAGTTGATGTAGCCAGCAAATCAAGGGAGAGAGGTGAACATTTTTACATGATGTGATTTCAATATACTATAGTACAAACTTTTAATGATAGTTTTGGTGGCACAAATTGTGCTTGGAAGGAAGGTTGGGCAATCTACTTCCGTAGTGATACGGCCTCGGAAACCCAAGGAGGGGTCGCTATGAGTTGGAACCAACTCCACGGTAGTGAGTTTTTCTTGGCTGGTAACCAGAAGGTTGGCGATTTGAACCCAGTGGTTCTACAGGAGAGAGGTTTCCATAAAGATTACAGCCAAGAAAACCCTTTGGCGCAATTCTACTCTGTAACACATGGGTCACCGGGAACGAGAGTCAACTGGGCAGCACAAGACAACAATAACAGACCATAAACTTTGAATGAAACTCTGCAAAAATACCCCAAATTATATGAGCTCACAATCTTTTAACCCCTCTCATCCCATCTTAAAGAGCTCTGGTGGCACAGTGGCTAAGCGCTTGACTGCTAACTGAAAGGTGGGAGGTTTGAACCCACCAGCTGCTCCATGGGAGGAAGATGTGGCAGTCCACTTCTGCGAAGATTTACAGCCTTGGAAACCCTATGGGGCAGTTCTATCTTGTCCTATAGGGTTGCTGTGAGTCGGAATGGATTCCACGGCAATGGGTTTGGTTTTTTGGGTTTTATCCCATCTTCCATTTCACTTCACTAATTTGGACACTACTAATTTGAAAGATTAGATAATTCAGAGAACATCTGGATTGTCCTTTACTTTACTTAGTCAAGTCTTCTTTTTCTTCAGGGATGTAAAAGCTAATGTTAGCTTGGCCCACATCATCCTGATTTCTGAATTTGTGGTGCTTGAATTAATGAAATTTCATTATGGCAAAAGAGATAGTAAATTATTAGATTTTATTATTACACTAGCACAAGTTGTTACATCTCCTGAACTAAGATGTTTTCAGGGTCTTTGTCAAGCTAAAGCCAGAAAGCCAGCCAGTGTCTACAGCTGGGTGATATGTGATTGCTTATTCATCTACCAAAAGGTGTTAGTCTCTTGTTTGGGGTAAGGGGACCTCTCTCGATTGAAACAATAAATATTTACGATAATAGAAAAAGAATGGTTATATCCTTTTGACAAGGACCCAGACTCAGACATAAACTGACAATTAGACTCAAGTGGTGAATTAAATTAATGACTAGTTAGCTTTTATAATAGAAATGTAAAAAGAATGCTAATTTACAAATTCACTAATTGTTCTTTTCATCTTAGTAATCTATTTTTTTTAAAAAAATATAATTCCATTTTAAGTACTAATTGCTTGAGGTATATAAGTTATATTGTTGTGGGTTTAATGCAGTTGGAAAATTTATGATTACAAATTCAGGTTCAGGAGCCCTGATGAGGCATGAAAGGTTGTTGGTTCGAACCCACCAGCTGCTCTGTGGGACCTGGTGACCTGCCCCTGTAAAGATTACAGCCTAGGAACCCCTATAGGGCTGTTATACTCTGTCACAAAGGGTCATTAAGAATTGGAATTGACTCGAAGGCATACAACAACCAAGTTCGAATTAACTTGTAATTCTAACAGTTCGTAAGTTTATCTTTTCTTGATTTTTAAATTATTTTTCTTTAGGGAGAAGAGATAACCCTGATGTCTGCCTGAAAGCACCATGAAGCAAAATAAAACACCTCATACTTTATTTTCAATAATTTAAATATATACTAAGTCTTGTATATTGTAGATAATTTAGTTCAGTGAGCTACAAATGCTTTTCTAAAGCTATCATAGTCCTGTAATGGCAGCATCGAGCAGGATGCTAAAATTGAAATGGACTTTGTAGATAAGAGGAGCTTCAAAATGATTGAGGAAAAAAAATCCATTGGGTTGTTTTCAGTCATTATATTTACAAATGGGAAGTAATTTAAAGCATAATGGATACTTTATAAAATAATGTCAATTCTTGCCAAATATAAATAAAAATATCCTCTTTTTTGTGACTAAGACACCATTTTTAGTAAAATATTATTTGTTAATTACTGATTTAAAAATTGTCTCGCTTGTTTGCAGGGTGACAAGCTTGTTTGTGTCACTGTCATGTGTGGTTCTATATTGCCTATTATGCTCTCCACTAGCCCCAGTGGCATAGGCTTATTTTGGGATTTATGAAGCTGTGTACTGTGTGCTAGAGCAAGTACTAGACAAAAAGGGAAGAATTTCTGTTTAATTCTGAAAGCAACTTCTTGCTGACTGTTCCAATGTTGAACAGTAGAAGCTACAGACTGATCTGGAGCTTTGTTATTGTTGACTCCGAGCGACCCTATGCAATGGAGTAGAACTGCCCCATTGGGTTTCCTAGGCTGTAATCTTTATGGGAGCAGATAGCCAGAGCTTTTCTCCCATGGAACCACTGGGTGAATTTGAATCACCAACCTTTCCGTTAGCAGCCAAGTGTTTAACCAATGCACCAACAGGGCTCTGGAGCTTTAACGTCGCGTATTTTAAAAATATACTCTACAATGTGTATTGTATTTGATGCTACAGAATTTGAAATTATATTGCAAATCTATATGATGATGAAATGGACTTTTCTTATTGTCATTGACCTCTGCTCCAGTTTTTAGTACTACCTGTACAATGTCATTTTGAAGGGAAATTTCAGCAGCTGTGAACTGATTTGCAAGCAGCCTCCCTATTAAGAAACCTTCCAAGAACATTGAAAAGCTTAGGGTCACATTAAGTTTGAACAATTCCAAGTGTCAAAATTTCATGCAGTGATGAGTATTTGCATTTTCTCCTCATATTGATATTTTCATGACTTTTGGGATTGATTACATGTGAAATTGCTTCAGGGCTCATAGAACTCATCCACTTACTAAATACAGCAGGCAACGGGCATAAAGAAGTAAAAATACCTGGTCCCTGCCCTCAGGTAGCTCATTGCCTTGTTGGACAAGCAGACAATAGGAGTAAAATAAAATTATAATATAAGATAAGAATATATTAGCCTAAGGTGATAAATGCATGATGAGTGCAGTTCCCAGTGCATAGGTAGATCTGTCTTCAGAGGCAGAATGAATCAACACAAATCCTCTGATCCATCGAAAAATGCTAACTTTCATTGAAAATGGATAACTTGGAATTCTGGGTTGTACGTGAATCTTTGTGAACTTGGTTAATGTTAGTGAACTGCCGAGAGACACAACTACTCTCCGTCTGCTGGCAAGATCTGATTCCTGAGCTTCTAAAATGGCTGTTACAGGAGTCCGTAGGTGGTTCAAAAGGTTAAGCACTTGATTCCTAGCTGAAAGGTTGGCGGTTCAAACCCACCTGGAGGTGCATCAGAAGACAGGCCTGGCAATCAGCTTCTGAAAGGTCACAGCCTTGAAAACTCTGTGGAGTAGTTCTACTCTGCACACATAGCATCGCCTTGAGGCAGAGTCAACTCAATGGCAAGTAACAACAATATGGGAGTGCAAAGGCCGAGTCTGACCACAGTAATGCATTATAGTCACCTTAGCATTTCTAGAAATAAAAGCACCACTTCAACTTGTAAGGAGCTCTGGTGGTCTAGTGCCTAAGGCATTTTACTGCTAACCGGAAGGCTGGCGGTTCAAACCCACCACCCACTCCTCATAAGGAAGGTTGACCAATCTACTTCCGTAGAGATACCTCCTTGGAAACCCAAGGAGGGGTTGCTATGAGTCGGGACTGACTCGAGGAGAGTGAGTTTAGTTTGGTTTGTTAACTTGTAAAGGGATTCAGAAAGCCAACCTTCTAAATAGCATGCCCATGTTTAAATATATTTTAATTATTTGTAGCTTGTGTTAACATTTTCGTAAGTGTGACTGATTTTGACTCTAATTTGTTCATCCTGGAATTATCCTAAATATATGAATTATGTTTTTGTGTTCCTTTATCAGAGCCCTTCTTGAAAGGCTTTCTTGAATCATTAATGGTCTTTCACATTTTAATAAAGTCTTTGAAAGTCTTCTTTACTTAATTTGCCTTAGAATATGCCTTTTACAAATATCCAGAGACAGATACTATTCATCTACTAAATGCAACATCAAAGAAGCCCACCTTACTTGTATTAATGAATTGATTCCTTGAAAAAGGTAAGTGCTTTTCTGATTTTGCTCCTGTCAAACTTTGTAGTTGATGTGCCTACACTCTGTCTTTTGCTGGAATTTTTTTTTTCATCAAGTTTTTTTTTCCCCTTTTTCTTCCCCAACCTGAGCATCCTTGCTACTTCCCAGAACAGAATAGCTTGCACCTTTATAGAAAGGTCATATCCTTGCCATATCTAAAATATTGCCATCCTGACATACACCTGTGAGATACTGAGTCAAGGTAGAAAAATGCACATGTATTTCCAAACGTAGACCACTTTTCAAAAAAAACAAACAAAAAAAAAGGTGTGTGTGTGTGTGTGTGTGTGTTAGCAGGCCGACAAGGAACATGACAGCTTATCAAATACTTGTTCATTTCCTCTGAAATTTGTTCTTAGGAGATAAGGTCGGTAGGGTGATGAGCTCAGGTAATTGTCTTTTTGGCTGTTACAGGCAGGGGACTTCGTAGTAGTGCATAGGTAGAATAAGTCTACGGAGAATGCCTCTGATTAAGTCCTCTGGGAAAAAGAAAGGGCTGGACTTAAGATATTCCTCACGGTAGAATGGAGAAAGAATAAGAAATGTGAGAATGAGCCTTAAAAATCAGTTGTTAAGAATATTTAGACATCAGCTTGTATTTTACTTGAGTCACTTTATTGAGCTCAGAATCCAAAGTCAATTAATAATAAAACCTAGCTTTGTCCTTGAGCATGTCAAGGTTACAAGATGCTGGTGTTCCAGTTAGGGTGCTATAAATTCAACTTTGTCACCTGTGTTTGCCCTTGCAGTTAAATGGGATACCATTATGTTGCAGATTGCCCCTAGCAGTGAAGTTCAACTATCCTGTTTGGACACTTTCATCATTTGGGGTCATTGCCAAACTTGAAGCAAAAGGCTGTATTCCCATTAGGTGACTTTTCATGTAAATGAATATTGTTATGTAGGAAGATAAAATAAACCTCACTTACTGGATCACTCACTGCCATTGAGTCGATTCTGACTCGTAGCGACCCCCAATGGGTTTCCAAGGCTGTAAATCTTTCTTCCGCAGAGCAGCTGGTGGATTCAAACCACTGACCTTTAGGTTAGGAGCCAAATGCCTTCACTGCTACACCACCAGAGCTCCTTCATTGACTAGATAGAGCCTATTCAATATATGGATATCACACACACACACACACACACACACACACACACACACACAGACACACAGAGAGAAATTGGACTGTTATTTTACAAGATGACCAATGGAGGTACCATGCTCGGTACTGGACAGAGAAAGCAGAAGCAGGAATGCGTGAGACTAGAATGTTCTTTTCAGCTTTCCCACTGATTATCCATGTGAACTTAGGTAAGTCAGTCTGTTCCTGTTATTGTACTTGCCAAGTAGGAATAATTAAGTCTTACCTCACAGGGCTATTGAGGTAGAGTTAAATAATTTTAAGGTAGTAAATATTACTAAATGTTTAAATAGCATTGCTATTCAAAGAACCTCTAAAAGTGAGGGTTAGTAGGAAGGAGTATGGAAAAATCTCTTATCCTCTTTAATAATGCTCTCAGTGTAGGAATTCCTGCCCTTGGTCTTTTTATACTGTGTGTGTGTGTGTGTGTGTGGGGGGGTGTTTTGAAGAAAAAAAAAAACCTCTCCAGGTGAGGTGTATGCCTCTCCCTCAGATGATACTACTAGGCCCTGATGTTGTATGCTGCTGGGTTGTGCTGGCACAATCAAGGATGTCTTCTGCTCTATGAAGCTTTTTACTGTGTCTGTGTATGTGTCGGTGAATTAAAAATGCAGCAGGACATTTTGCAGTGGTACAAAAAGTCCAGGATTCCAAGCAAGTTCCAGTCGCTGCATAGATGGGTGGATAGGCTGAATGATCAGGTATGTCTAGGCAGCGGGTAGTGTGCCCATGACCATGTTTAGGGTTAGCAGACAATGTTTCTACATGCATATCTGTATCTGCTGTAAGAATGTCTAGGTGAATAGCAGAGCTGACAAGAGGCAAGGTTGTGGTGGCTTCTTGGCCACAGCAAGGTACCCTGAGAGAGCAAGTATTTGGACCTGTGGGCTCGGTTCCCTGGTTGCAGGGGACATCAAGCTCAATTGGCATAACATACTACACAAAAACATTGTTCTACATCCTACTTTGGTGAGTAACGACTGGGATCTTAAAAGCTTGCAAATGGCCATCTAGATGCAACTATGGGTCTCTCCTCATTCAGAGCAAAAAAGAATGAAGAAAACCAAAGATGCATGGAGACAATTAATGCAAGGGACTGGTAGACCGTGAGATCCTCAGCCTATACAACTATGAGACCAGAAGAACTAGATGGTGCCTGGCTACTACTGTCAACCACACAGAGGGAGATTGGTGTAGGAGATCCAAGATAGAGTGGGAGAACAATGTGTAACAAAACTCAAAATCACACACACGAAAAAAAGACCAGGATTGCTGGTCGGATAGAGCCTGGTGAGACCCCTAAGACTATGGCCCTTCAGGTCTGGAATTGAACTCAGTCCTGTGGCTTCCAGCCAAATAATAGACAGGCATCTGAACATTTACAACAGGGAGGTACACTCCTGGGAGAACAGAAGGACAGTGTTTGCACAGGGAGACAGCTTGAGGGGCAGGAGTGCATGGGAGGGAAGGACACAGGGAAGAAGTAACTATGGGGAGGAAGTGGGAAGAGAGCTGTTACATTGTGGGGAATTGCAGTCAATGTCATGAGACAAAATGTGTATGAACTGCTCTATGGAAAATGAATTTTCTCGGTAAACTTTCACCCAAATCACAATAAAAATTAAACAACAACGAACATGTCAAGTGGCCATTGTAATTGCGCAGGACTAGGATCTCACAGAAGCTCTTGTTTCTTAGTCTTTTCCCGACTGCCTCCCCACATCTATCCCCCCCCCAATACATTTGGATGCTGTGGTCTCCTTGTTCTTCCCCACCTTTGTTCTTTTTGCTATTCTTTGTTTTCTTTCCTTCTATTGCTGACAAAGACACAAAAAGGAGAAGGAAGCCATGGCCTAGGGTTATTTATATTTGCTGCAGCTCCTATTTCTTGTTTGTTCAATGGTCATTTGTGTCAGAGATCCTATTTGTATGAAAAATAAAAATGAAGGGATGTCAATGGACGATGAGTACTTTAGGGTTTCTGAACCTGCATTTTTCAAGATGACTCGGTTAGGGAGTCACTTTCCATATCTCATATGACGAGACTCACTAGAGAGTGCAGTTTGGCGCATGAATAAAATGGGACACGGTGTTCATTTGCAATTTTATTTTTTAAAAATGAAATATTCAAAGTACTTTTTTTCTTTCAAATATCGACACAGAATGTTTAACTTTAAATATTTACAGCGTGTTGTTGTGATGCTCTTGTAGAAAAATGCATGCTTCTGGCCTGAAAGCCAGAGCAAAATGCAAAAGACCATTTAACTGCAGCCAGAGAACATGAACCTGTACAGTATCCAGTCACTTTTCAGCACAGGAGTGAGAGCAGGAATACAAAATTGGAACCTATTGTTTCCTAGCAACTTGGCTCAGGCCATTATAACACAACTTTCAGTATGATTAGAACCTCTAACTGTTGTTATATAGAAACGGAAAATCTTGGCATACACTGTAAACATCTTTACTTTTCATGAGAAAGTAAGCAGCTAAAAAGAATATTTTTTCTGACATAAAGGCTATGCTTCTCTTTTTCTCCTTCTCTCTTACTGATGCTTTTGCCAGAAGAATAGTAAAGATTTAGACATTGTCATGATTCATACAAGTAAAATATTTTTCAAGGACACAATCTGATATACTAACATTTATTTAAGAGGTTAAAGTCCACCACTAAATCTAAGGAAAGATTTTTTTAAACTGCCAAACACATTTCCTTTGACAAATAATGTAAGATGACAACTGCCAAGACAAAATCCACAGCAAGTTTAACTCTAAGTATTTTCAGTTACTGTTTAGGAAGTAGTTTCTTCTTACACACAGTAGTATATTTGGTCCTTAATAACTTTCCTATGAAGGACACACTGACATAACAGTCACTATTTTGTGGTTGAATCCTTTTTTGTTGTTCTTTGTTGCCTTTTATTTATTTATTTTTTGTTTTCGTGTGTTGACTGGTTTTTTCAGAATAAAAATCCTTACTGAAGGCTGTGGAAGAGCAGTCTGAAATCTGAAGTACTAGTCAGGTCAGCTATGTGTACGTGAGTTCCTCCAAGAAAACAATGTTGCATCCAATCTGCAGCCTTCTGTTTGTCCACAAGCTATAATACATTCCAGTCTCTCCAAATGTTTCTTTCAATACTTGTTACTATACTTTTGCTTCTATTACCAATGAACTCCATTACAATTGCCCTTAGATGGATACTTCTTTATAAATACAAAAACTTTGCCCTGCCTGACTCTCAGGTGGAATTGTAGTGGGGCCTGGTCTGGTTAAAAATAAAATTTTGAAGAAAAAAAAAAGGAGTAGAAATCAAATGATGGAATGCTTGAAACTCTATCAATAGCGATGAAAAAGAAAAGCCTTAGGAAAATCATAATTTTATGGTTCTCTCTAAATTATTAGCATGTGAATTCCAAATCATACATTGTCAAGTTTTCATACATTTGGCTATGTTGTATGTAATATATTATATTATATATAGTCTATAATTACAGATCTTCTAGATAAATAGATGGTAAAGGACACGCTTATTTTATACCTTATTGTGTTGGGTTAAAAATAAAACATATGCTTATTTATATGGCAGGTGTTTTGCTAAAAGATAGTATGAATTGGGTTTTATTTCTCTTCCCTTCAAGAGTCATGCTTCTAATCAATGATGATTAGAAGGACAATGAAAAATAAATGTATTTCAATGCCTGTTAAACTGTGAACTTGTCAGTTCATTTGGGTTTCTAGACTTTAGTGCAAGAGTCAAAACAAACAAAAAAAAAACCCACAAATAAAATGGGCCTAACTAGCAAAGAGACAACCGTGGAGACAAGTATTCTTCATAGAGGAGCCCGACGATTGCGCTCTCATCTAATTTACTTGAATGGCACGTGACTGTGCAGTGTCAGCCACCTATGTCTTCTGGGCATGAGAAATCTGTGTATTTCTCTTACAAATGCTTTTACTTTTATCAGGAAATGCAAATGAATGGTTCTTCCATTAATTTCAACTTCAGAAGTCAATGAAGGCATCCTTTCTACTCAGCTGAATTGGAAGCAATGTACTCAATAGCTCCATGTTCTTATGAAGAAATGCCAAAATGGTTCTCTTAGATTTACTACTCATTAGTGCTTTTTTTTTTCTTTCTTCCCAAAAACGTTGGGGTGGTAAGAGAACAGTAATAGCTCAAGGCAGTATTAAAACTGTAAGTGATAAAAAGTGCATTTCCTGAATATAATACAAATATAACTTTAAGAAACTAAAGGCACAAACTAACTAAATATCTATTACAAACTAGAAATGCACAGTTCAAGGTAATTACTATTAAGTAAAAGCTTCAAATATTTGTTTCTAATTGATATTTAAAGCAGTTTGAAAATGATACATCATCAGTGAATTGCAAAAAAGTATAATCACTTAAAATATAAGCAAAATAGACTCTAATATTGATATCTTGGGTTAGTGATAAAATACATCATCACATTTATGAATGCACTCTCTATACACAGTTCATAAATTATTTTTCCATTGATTTAAAAGAACGTCAGAGGTTCTAAGAACTTAAGGTCCATTTTTAGGCTGGTGTGGAGGTATTCAATTTTTCAACAAGTTTGTTAGTAATTTATCCTGAATAAAAACTGTATGTACCATTACCATAGGCCTGATTCGGGAAAAACCCAATAATATGATTCAGTCTGGATTAGCAATTTATTGAGCTAGTGCACTTCCAATTAAAAAGAGAAATGAGTTCAGTGTGAATTTTCTTTCTTTCTCTCTCTTGGAATACACGTGTAAGAATGTGGTATTCCCAACCTGAAGGTCTTGAAAATAAAATGCTGGAATACACCTTCCTCTAATCTCTGTGGGTCCCTGTGTTGTAGGAGCCAGACTCTTCAAAAACCTTAACATGAACCTAGCTCCTGACTTTGCATGTTTTCAAAGAAACTGTCATCACAAAGCAAGGCTATGACCCCACACTGCATTTAAGTAGGGGCTGGAAAGAATGCAAACTAACATTCCATCATAAATTCTCCTTCAGACACAGCAAATGTCCAGACTCAGTGATGGAAGTGCTGAAGCTGGCTCAGGGGAATTTCCTACAGCCACATCGTGCTGTCATGTATTTTCATTTGTGGTAACTTACAATTACACAGCATTTTACAAACTGTCTCTTTGTCACTGGGCACAAATCTCCCAGCTCACCAAGGGGCTTCTTTGCCTGCAGGATTCATGGAGATTGAGAAACTACAGCGGATATTAACACTAATCCTGACCTCTTCCTCCAAATTTTCAATGGTCGCAAAATAAAAGAACTCTTCCTAGAAAATGAATGGGTAAGGACAGAAAACGAAAAGAACTAAACCATATAAATTATGTTAGTGAAAAAGAGTCTGCCTCTTTAGTCTCTAGAATTAGTTGAAATGTTTGAGGCTGGAAAGGGTTCACTTAATCAAATTCCCTGAATGTGGCTGGGAGATGTTCAGTAAAGAACGGTACATCCGAAAGATAAATCTAAGTGGGCTGAAGTAACATGGCAGCAACTACCTTGATGTGATGTTTGGTTTAGTCTTCCCTTTGGTGCTTTTCTTTATCCTTAGTTCTAGGCCTATTTTTAAGGGTTTGGCTCTGAAGAATTTCTGCAGTGTTTATCGGCATCCTAGGCATGTATGCCTGCTAAAGCCTTCTTTTTTTAAATTTTTTTTTTATTTTAGTACCACAGTCACACTTCTTAATAAATTACCTTTCATGTGCACAAAACCATTGGATTAGTGTATAAATACCGACTCACTGATGTGAAACTATGACCAAAACACATCCTATATATAAATGAGAAATTCCTACCCAGGTTAACAAAAGCTATGTTTACATGACGCCAATACATCTGGACAATTTGGTAAAAAGTTTTGCCAAAACAGGTTGTGTGGGAGAGGTGAAATTGACCAGCTGCTTTGGTATCATGTATACGCAAGCAAATAGTGGCTCTTCGGTTTGGTTGCCACGCTCACAGGGAAGCGTGGCTGACAGAACCCAGCCACCACACGCCAAAACACAACAGCACAACAACATGGCATTTACTTGAACAAGCAAGGAGGAATAAGAAGGGAGGAGGGCCTATGGGTCCTGACTCTAGGAGATGGTTGCTGAGGACATTTTACATTTCTTTGTAAGTTTCCTATAACAGATCTGGAAAATGTGAAAGGGCTGGCAGTCTTTGGAAATGCGAGGTTCAGATACAATTGCACCACCTTGCAAAATAGCCCGCAAGTTCTGCCAACAGTTAAATGTGAAACTCTGTGTCACAATAGACAGAGAACCTGGGGTTCTGTCTATATATCCGAACATATGTATGGCTCAGCAAATTTAAAGTGGTGCTCTCTGAAAACGTTTTTGTTTTGTTTGTTTTAGCTGTTTGAGTTCCACTTGTGTTCTTTTGAATACTGCCACACAAGAACTAAAAATCTCTGTCATTTCTTAAAGAGTTTAAATAAACAATATTAAAATACCATCTTCCGTCACATTGAAAGGCAGTTGGATATGTTCTTCCTCCATATTTATATATAGAGAGTTCTGATCTAGAAAACCAATACAATAAACCATTTTATGTTTTAAAAACAGGCAGTCTTTGGTGACGCAAAGGCAGAATTTTTTTTTGTTACCTCCTGCCTATTTCGCTCTGTCTCATAAAGTGAATATTGTTGGCACTGTCAGAAAGTTCTAAATACTGCTC
The DNA here is from genome assembly GCF_000298275.1 of Orycteropus afer afer. Lineage (NCBI taxonomy): Eukaryota > Metazoa > Chordata > Mammalia > Tubulidentata > Orycteropodidae > Orycteropus > Orycteropus afer. The sequence goes on from NW_006921924.1 coordinate 153,298, forward strand.
AACAGACAAAACAAAATACCCATCATAACCTTGTACCCTCCCAGTGCTCAGAAGCTGCTGCTTCTCCCCCTCTGTCCATGCCCGAAGGCTCTCTTCCCCTTCTTGCAGCCTTCTTTGTTCCTTAGTCCAGGCCTGGCCCACAGCTCGCAGTCTGGCGATCTCCAACACGTGGTTCTTTTCCTCTTCGACAGTCGTCCCATACCGGATGTTGAAGCACAGAGCCCCGTGCTGGAGTTGGATATCTGCAAACCGTCTAGTCCTTCCATTCAACACAGAAGTCATCTGGGACACAGTGACATTGACACCATTCTCCAGAATCCGCCTCCCCCCAGTGTTACCGATCAGCACCAGGTCTTCCTCCAGAGACCCAAGCTTAATGAAGTAGTGAGTGTCCCTCCCCTCTATGGTGAAATGTAGGTTTTCCAGGTAATGAGCATTATTGAGAATGGCAGCAAGCCGCCTGCTATCTTCATTGGCTACTCCTATAATATCGGCTGTGACTATGCCATCCTTGATGGCAAATTTGATACCTTTTCCAAAAACAGAAGGAACAGCAGCAAACCTTGGTTGTTTCCCTCCTTCAAGGCACCGTCCATCACTATACTGGGGAGTCATAGGAAGTTGGTCCAAGGAAATGAAATTCCTGAGCTGTTTCTGCAGCTCACATTGAATACCCAGGATGGTCTAGGAAAGACAAAGTTACAGTGCAAATGCAGTGTGACTTAGGCCCCTGCTGTATGCTTGGTGCTTGTGAAAAACAAAGGCTTGCAAGGTGAGTGATTTAAAAACAGGTCAAATTTGGAATCTCTTCATTAGAGATTTGGAAAATAAAAGACTAACAGGTGACTTGATCACCTGGCATGAGTTTCTTAATTATCTTGATTAAGCTGAGCATAAGGAAATAGCTTCAAACTTGATACCAGAATCTCAAGAGCTAGAAGGCACTTCAAATTAAGTGGGTCTAACTTATAACAGGGAGCTCTGGTAGCATAGTGCCTAAGGCACTTGACTGCTACCTGGAAGGCTGGCGGTTCAAACCCACCAGCCACTCCTTGGAAGGAAGGTTGGGCGGGCAATCTACTTCTGCAGTGATACTGCCTCAGAAACAGAGTTGCTATGAGTTGGGTCCAATTCGGCGGCACATCAAAACAACCAGCTCATAACAACAACAACAGCTCCCCCCAAACACAGACATTTTTACCCACTGAACTAACACTGACTCTTGTTATTATTATATGTAGAGTAATACATCAGTTACAAACCAAACCAAACTCTGGCATCCAGTCGATTCCCGCTCATGGTTATCCCCACTGGGTTTCTGAGGCTATAAATCTTTACGGAAGTAGATTGGTCCATCTTCCTTCTGCAGAATGGCTGGTGGGTTTGAACTGCTGCCTTCTGGTTAGCAGCCAAATGCCTTATCCACTACGTCACCAGCGCTTCTTTAGTTAAGGTGAGGTATAAAGAGACGTATAAGGCATGGATCGTGCTTTCAAGTAGTTTCTGACCTTATACATGACCTCTGGCAAATCCGCAAGAGTTCACTGATCTTTTGATGAGGACTTAAGTCACCGAATTGCACATGTGAAAATGCTGAATTGGTGATTTTTTTTCTTTGTATATATAGTCACCACAATTAAAACAAGTTAATTAAAATAAGCCTTTCAGTATGGAAATTTTCAAACTTACTGAAAAATAAAGAGAATACTGAGCCTCCTTGTCCCCATTACAAAGCTTCAGCAATTATTAACGTTTTGCTTAACTTGGTTTTTTCAGAAGTACTTTTCATTTCCAAAAGTATTTACATATTATATGTATTTAAAAAGGGGACAAGCCTATTGCCTGTTTAGTATTTTCTTTCTCTTATACTTTTTTAGGGAGCTCTGGTAGCATAGTGCCTAAGGCATTTGACTGCTAACCAGAAGGCTGGCGGTTCAAACCCACCAGCCACTCCTTGGAAGGAAGATGGGGCAATCTACTTCCCTAGTGATACTGCCTTGGAAACCAAGGAGGGGTCACTATGAGTCGGGTCCAACTCGATGGCACATAACAACAACAACATACTTTTTTATACTTAAATATCAAGCTCTTTTGTTTTGTTAAAGCCATTTTTTTTTTTTTCACCACAGATATTTTTTTTTTTCCCAGTCGGGGGTGGGAAAAGTTGCTTTTTGTTTCCATTTGTACCTCATACACCTGATGAAGTCTTCAGCTGACTCTAGAATGTTTTTGATATTTACCTCCCTTCACTCCATCTCTGCACTGAAGCAACGGTGACCTTTGTAAAGTACAGTCTTGCCTGTTTCTCTCTAGTCTGCAAGCACCCTCTCCCAAACTTGCTTAAAACCCTTAATGGCTCCCTGATGCCAACATGTTGAAGTCTCCCTCCTTCATGTGGTTGAGGAAGTCCAGTGTGATCTAGATTCTGCCCACCTAATTGACCTTATCTCTTGCCATTCTATTTTCCAACCTTCTCCCTGGAGTATTTATTATTCTTGCTTCATTTCTCTTGTAGGTTCTCATCTCCTTTCTTGTTATCAGAATCATTTCAATTCTGTTATCTCCACACTCCAAGGCACCATCCCCTGAATTATTTTACAGTTGGAAATGGGATATTTTCATTTTCTTCAATGAATAGTTCTCACTATGTCGATTCCATAATAGACCTTAGTAGCCCATTCTGGAATTTTAAAAGTTCCTTGTCTTATTGTTTATCTAGCATAGCAGCCGTCAAGTCACCTGCTAGTCTTTTCTTTGCCAAAAGTGCCGGTTGCCTGATCCCTCATGGATGCTTTTGTCTACCTCCTCATTAATCATGGTATTTTAGTAAATATTCAGAAGATTGAAAAATAAACAAGCAAGTATATCTCGATACCATTTCATGGTGTTAGATGCCCTGCAGTTTTCAGCTTTTTGTTTTTTTTAGCCAAATAAACCATAAAAGCAAACTCACTGCCATTGAGTCAATTCAACTCATAGTGACCCCTCCTTAGGTTTCCGAGGCAGTATCTCTACGGAAGTAGATTGCCCAATCTTCCCTCCAAGGAGTGGTTGGTGGGTTTGAACCACCAACCTTCTGGTTAGCAGTCAAAATCCTTAGGCACTGCACCACCAGAGCTCTCTTTCAGCCAAATAGAGAAGGTAAAACTTTTACTAACCTTTCCAGGATCCCACTCTTGCGTTTTTATTTGAAGTTGCAGAAGCTCATAAGTTAATTCCAAATTTTCTAATTCGGGTTTTGGAAATCCAGGTAGCACATTGTGTAACTGGAAACCAAACAGCTCCAACCAACTTCCAATATCTGTGAGACATAAGATGTAAAAGAAAAAAAAATTAAGGCACTACTTTACAATCTTTGTTGAAAGCTGCCCTCCTATCTTCAATATGTTTAGGCAATGAGAAGTTAGGGATAAACATCCCCCTTGAACTCCCCCATTTAAGATATATGATCCTTTCTGTACAGGGAAAACTTTCAATTTGCGAATACCCCCAGAAACAGGCTCAGTTTATTGAACTGAAGCTCTAAATGTGGTAGTGGGACTCAGGCCCCATGGTCTGTGATTTAATAATAATAATAATAATAATTCACTGTCATCATGTTGATTTTGGTTCATAGTGACTCAAAACCAAACCCACTGCCATCAAGTCAATTCTAACTCATAGTGACCCCCATTGGGTTTCTGAAGTGGTAAATCTTTGGGGAAGTAGATTGCCCGGTCTTCCTTCCATGGAGTGGCAGGTGGGTTTGAACCACCAGCCTTCTGCACAGTCAAATGCCTTAGGCACTGTGCCTCCAGACCTCCTTTAGTGACACTGTACCAAAAAAGCAGACCAAACTCACTGCTGTCAAGGCGAATCCAACTCATAGCGACCCCTCCTTGGGTTTCTGAGGTGGTACCACTATGGAAGTAATTGCCCAATCTTCCTTCCGAGGAGTGGCTGGGGGGTTTGAACCACCAGCCTTCTGGTTAGCAGTCAAATGCCTTAGGCACTATGCCACCAGAGCTCCCTAGTGATGTTATAGGACAGGGTAAAACTGCCCCATAGGGTTTCCAGGGCTGTAAATCTTTACAGAAGCAGACTGTCTCATCTTTCTTCTGACAAGTGGCTGGTGGGTTCAAACCGCTGACCTTTTGGTTAGCAGCCGAATGTCTTAACCACTATGCTACCAGAGCTCCTTATGGTCTGTGATATTAGATTTAATTGATGGCAGGTAATCTTGCATTTTTATTTTATGAAATTATTTATATAAATTTTTATGAGTGAAAAAAAAGACAAACAGAAACCACTTAAAAGTAAGGGAAAGAATGCATGGGATGCAAAAGCATCATGTTTTGTGCTCACTTGCACAGTTTTGCTCACTCTAGAAAACCAAGGAAGAGTGAATGCACACTAGCTTGCGGGCTAACTGGCAGGAAGAGGAAGCATGCTCACAAAGGCACTGAGGTTATGTGATAAACACTGCTGCGCTATCTCCAACTTAGCTGAAAGTTTTATAATGTTTACATACCTGTGGTATACTTTGCAACATCTTGAATTTTGCCAACTGGGTAGTTATTTTCAAAGGAGTAGAGGTTGAATGGCTTAGGAAGGAGGTTCAATTGTTTCCATATGTGATGATTAGGCGTTGTCCATCTGCCAGCAACGACATCATAATCCCGTTGCCCCAGGTGCACTAATTTAGTAAGGAAATCGTAGAGTCCTCCATGGAAACCAATGATGACCTGGAAGTCAGGGTAAGTGTCGTGATAGATATCTCCATAAGGAGTGTACAATATCTCTTTTATCACCTGACCTCGGCTGCTGAATACAGCTAGTGGCGTGCCTGTATTATCACAGGCTACATAATATTCTTCCCCACTGCTTAGCTCCATGGCGATGAGGTGACCTTGGAGATCATAATACAGCGATGTAATCTCTGAGCTCGTGTGGTTGTACAAATGAGTAACTCTTATGGGGTTGGCAAGGTCTGCATAAAAGAACTGCAGGTGCTGCCCCAGGCTGGACTTACTGGCAACACGGCGCCCGAGCCCGTCGTAGTAATACTGCACAGTCCAGCCAGAAGCCTTGTTGTAGGCTTTCTGTAGCAGACCGTTAGAATTATATTCAAATATGTCATTCCCCCTCTGCCTCAGAAAGCCATCTTCATCCATTTTGTACTGAATTTCCCCCAGTCTAGTAATGCGGTCTCGGAGGTCATATCGGAGAGGAGTGAGACGAGCACTGTTCCCGTGGCTTAAGAGGTTGATGTTGCCATTCAGATCATAACTATAACGCCACTGGGTTCTATCATTTACAGAAACAGTTTGAAGTTGCCCATCAGCATCGTATTCATAGAAGTATCTTGTGATATTGGCATCCACTCCGACTCTTATATCGCATATTACCATGCGGCCCATATTATCGTATTGAATAGTCATCCAATAGGCAATTGCCTTTAGGATTTCATATTGGACTTCGATAACTTGACCATTGGCACTGAAGATTTTGGTGTGCTTCATCACTGTAGTAGTTATGACCTGATTTAAATCGTAATTAATTACACTGAATTTTCCAAACTGTTCCGTTCTACCAGAGACATCAACATATCGGTACAGATCTATGGGCAAAGGGGTTTCATTGATCACAGCTTGCATGCTGGTGACACGGAAGTTGTTGTAGCTATAGTCAAACCGTGCATTCACAAGACCTTCTTCACTGAATCTGAAAATCTGACGTCCAATAAGAGGCCCTATGGGAATCAAAATAAAAATAATAATGAGAACAAAGCTAAGTGATTAATGTTGAACAATCAGAAAGGTCTAGGGTTATTTATTACTGATACTTTGACATACAAAATAAAAGATTGAGATGGAACTCTGCTTTTTAATGTCTAGGTATATCAGCTCAGATATATATCCTTATAGGGATGGTCAGCAAATAAGGAAATTGAAAAAAAAAATACTGCATAGTATAGTTAAAAAACCAAAGCCACTGCCATTGAGTCAGTTAATGAGTAGGACTGCTCCTTAAGACTTCCAAGGCTATCAGTCTTTACAGAAGCAGACTGCCTCCTCTTTCTCCCGTGGAGTGGTTGACAGGTTTGAACCACCGACCTTTTGGTTAGTAGCTGAATGCTTTAACCACTACACCACCAGAGCTCCTTAGTATAGTTATAGAATAATTTAATTATAGGGGCTATAAAAGTAATAACCCATCTGGCATGGTGAAACTAAGGCTACAAACATGCTTTCTTACTAGAATCACTGGAGGGGGTGGGGAGGAAACCTTTCCTTTCATTTAACTCAAGCTACAAAGTTAGAGGGTCAGGTTTTGACAAAGTCCAGTATTAAAGTAACCAGTTTTGGGCATTTTATAAACCCAAAAGATGAAATACGTTCTGAAGTTCTACGTTTTGAAGATATCTGTCATCAGCTGAGGCTTATAGAGGTTACAAAGGGCTTCAGCTACTTTCAGTGAGATTCATATCTTGCACCTGCATCTTTGGGAAAATGTGCTTGTGGGAGGAACAGGAGTACTGTTAAAGTAGGTGCTTAGATTTCAATTTTCTTGAGAGCTGAGAGAGAGATAACGGTTTTCAAGGAATCAGCTTTCGTGCAGCCTACAATACATGTTTTTAATTTTCAGTGGAAGAGAATTTGATAACTAAAGTAAAAATTTGTTAGATTGAAATGTCTATAAGTTAATGGTTTTATCCTAGACAGTGATCAGCAAAAATTTCATAAGGAAATATTGGCGGTGTTGTATATAGCACCACATTCTCCCCACAAACCTGTTTGCCTATATCTGATTGTGCAAATGAACCCATCGTGCATCAGATGTATTGTCTTAATCACTCCAGAAGATTCTTCATAAGTCAGCGTGACCTGAGTGGTGTCATAGAGGATTTCGGACAGCCTTGCTTGCTTGGTGTACTTGTATAAAACTCGGCGCCCTGTTCCCAGATGCAGAGTCTGTAGCAGCCGGCCATCTCGACTATAGTCTTGGATGAAAGAAGTGCTACTGTCCGGTGGGGTGTAGATGTTCCGGTAGTAGCCCACTGAAAGCATGGTTTGTAAGCTGTGGCGCACCATACTAGGCATGGTGACTGAGAGTAGACAATCTGATTGGTCGTACTCAAAGATGTAACGCCGCTGGCTGTGTAAGAGGAGCATCACAGACTGAAATGAGACAAGGACAAAATAGCATAATATGTACCACTGAGTTTGGTGAGATTAAAGAAAATACACATTCATCCATTCAACACAAGTTCATTGAGCACCTACTATGTCTGTGCCAGGCATTATGGCGCACCCTTGTCAACACAGGAGTACACAAACCAAACCAAGCCACTCACTGCCCTCAAGTCGGTCCCAGCTCATAGAAATGCCTCCTTGGGTTTCCGAGGTGGTATCTCTACAGAAGTAGATTGCCAATCTTCCTTCTGGGGAGTGGCTGGTAGGTTAGAACCACCAGCCTTTTGGTTAGCAGTCAAATGCCTTAGGCACTATGCCACCAGAGCTCTTACAGAAGTACACAAAATGGTGTCTATTCTCACGTAATTTTCAGTTTAATGGAAGAGAAAGATGAGTAACCAAACAATTACAATATACTGTGATGTGTCATGATAGGAGAAGTACACGGTGCTTATGGGAGGTGGAGGAGCAGCTAACCCAGATGTAAGTAGTCCAGGGAAGCTTCCTGGAGAAAGTGGCATCTGACTTGAGACCTAAAGGATGACTAGGTGTTGGCCAGGTGAAGACAGGGAAGGAGTGCAGTGGCAGAGTAGGAAGAAGTAGAAGCATTGGTGGTTCAGTGGTAGATTTCCACGTGGGCATCTCAGGTTTGATTCCCGGCCACTGCACCTCAGGCACAGCTCCCAGCCATCCTTCAGTGAAGGCTTGCATGTTGCTGGGATGCTGATCGGGTTTCAGAGGCATTTCCACACTAAGGTGCACTAGAAGAATGGCTTGGTGATCGACTTTTGAAAAGCAATCAGTGAAAAGCCTACAGATCACAACAGTCAGGTCCCATTATGCATGGGGTAGCCATGAGTTGGGAACCAACTCAGTGGCCACTAACAACAACAAAAACAATGCCTGGCAGAGGGAATGGTATTGTGAAGGCCTGGTATGAAAAAGAACATGGCCTTTGCAGATGATGAGAAGAATTTTGTGTGGTTAGCTCTGGTGGTGTTGCAGGTAAGACATGACTGCTGACCCTAAGGTTGGCAGTTCAAAGCCACCAGCTGCTCCACAGGAAGAAGATGAGGCAATCTATTTCCATAAAGATTTACAGCCTTGGAAACCCAATGGGAGTTGCTATGAGTTGGAGTTGACTCGATGGCAGTGGGTTTGGTTTTGTTGTGGTTCAGAGCATGGGCATGTTCTAGGGGATCGGGTACTGGAGAGTGGCAAGAGATAAGGTCCGTTAGGTGGGCAGAAGCCAGATCATGCTGGACTTCCTCAACCATGTGAAGGAGTTGGGACTTCAACATGTTGGCATCAGGGAGCCATTAGGGTTTTAAGCAAGTTGGGGAGAGGATGCTTGCAGACTAGAGAGAAACAAACAGTCAACTCTGTGTTTTACAAAGGTCACTGTTGCTTCAGGGCAGAGATGGAGTGAAGTAAACGGGGACTGGGGGTCAGGGGTGGGGGTGCGGACACCAGGGTATGTTAACTTATAGTGACCAAACGGTATTTATTGACTTCATGGAGTAGATGTCTTTCTGAAAAGTTGCATGTGAAATATTATTATTATTTTGCAATTCATGTTTTAACTACATTGGAGGAACATGTCATTACAAGCCAAGAATTCTCTGTTTCTTGTATGCCTCACCCCTAAACTGATCTGTATTTCCGAGATAGTTACATGTTAGGTATAATACCTTGCATGTAACTGGTGTTTCATAAATAGTGCTCGATCTTTTCACTTTAAATATAAACATAACAACAGCAGTGTTTTAGGGAGGACTCAATCCCATTTCTAATTGTCTAGCACTTAAATCTCATCTCTTAATAAAAAGAAAATTCACTCACCCTTGGAGATTCTGAGAAAACTCCCTAGGTGGGGTGGGGGTGGGGGTGGGGCTTTACCTCTTCTCTCTTGAGAGTTATCTTATCAAGCAAATTGGTTTGGTCAAGCTTTATTTTCTGAAGTTTGTGATATGAAAACAATAGGTATGTTTGCATGTTCTAAATGTAAATTCTAGAAATCTTTATACATGTGAATTATATAAACATGCATAATGTACACTTGGGAGCTCTGGTAGCATAGTGGCTAAGGCACTTGACTGCTCACCAGATGGCTGGCGGTTCAAACCCATCAGCCACTCCTCGGAAGGAAGGTTGGGCAATCCTACTTCCGTAGTGATACTGCCTCGGAAACCCAAGGAGG
>NW_006921924.1:162772-176081 GCF_000298275.1 Orycteropus afer afer
TTGTTATGTGCCGTCGAGTCGGACCCGACTCATAGCGACCCCTCCTTGGGTTTCTGAGGCAGTATCACTATGGAAGTAGATTGCCCCATCTTCCTCCTGAGGAGTGGCTGGTGGGTCTGAACCGCCAGCCTTCTGGTGAGCAGTCAAGTGCCTTAGTCACTATGCATAAGGATATACAATTATAATGCTGAATATGCTTTTTGAAACGGTGTATCCTCCCTGTCCTTCCAAGAATTACTGATTTTGAATTGCATGTCAGTATTAGGAAGTCAAAGCCCGCCTATCTGCTTGTTCTTTCCTTGTTTAATACCGAGCACTCTGCCTACGGTACAGAGTTTTGTGTGGCAACACCACCAACTTCCCACCTGTGAATAATCTGCAGCTCGCCACAGCCTGCGGTTAGTTCCACAGATTTGACCTCTGAAAACTCCACTTAACAAAGGGCAGGGGACTTGGCAATCCTGCCTGAGCATGGGACACAAAGGGAGGACTCCCCTTGACCAAGGCAGAACACAACTGCCCTGTTGGGGAATTTCCTTATCAACAGGGCAATGGGTGGAGAGGGCAAGGGTGGAGAGGCTTTATATAGGAATAGGGAGAAATGTCTTTTATTATATCTGGGCTGAAAGAGTTCTCAATGTGCCATGACCAAATGACATCTGTCACCTGTGATGCAGGCCAGGGACCATCACCACATGGTCCTCACACATTATCTAGTACCAGCCTGCCTGGACCATGCCTTTTTCAGTCGGTGTACCAGCTTTGGCAAACATTTATCACATGTCGTTATTGTATTCTCTTCCCAGTTCTCACTCACCAGCCTGCAATAAACCATCACCTGAACCCAGTTCCTAGGCGGTGCTGATGCTGCGCTGTCTCTAAAGCTGCCTGGCTGGTTTTAAAGCTTCCTGCCCATGGCAGTAATGTGGCTGATGTGCTGTCCGAATACCATTTTGCCCTCATTTGCCTGTTCTTTCACTTTGGGTGGGTATCATTGTCAGTTTGCTCAAAAACAAAGGCTTATGGGTCCAGCCAGTGTCCACAGTGCTGCTTCAGGATAAAAGACCATCTCTTATTAGTCCAAAAAATAGAGTGGGAGACTTTTTACTTAAAATAATTGATTGTGAGATACGAAAAGAGATCTTTGTAAAGAAAACAAAGAAGAACAATCACGGCTGTACTCGTTTGAACAAGCATAGATATGGGACCGGTGTGCAGAAATTTGAAAAGTTAAAGCATTCATATGACCACCAGATGGCAGTGTTGGACCACATGGACGTTCTAGCAAAGCCCGCCATCGCTCTAGGCAGCCTGTGAAAATACCAGCCCCACAGAGGCAATTTCGTGTAAATGTATCAGACTAAAGCATCTTATTAAATTATTATAAAATATATTTAAATGAATTTTTAAAACGAAGTTCTTAAGAATGATTCTAGGAAAAGGAAAGATTTACATTTACTATAATACCAAATCTTAGCCCCACAAATCTTCAAAACATAATTACCTCAGAGAAGTCTAATAAATCATGATAGAGAATTAATAGCCACATAGAGAAAATTTAAGAAACAATAATTGATTTTTTTTTAATAGGGAAGTGATCATTTAAGGAACCATAGCCATTACCCAAATAATTATTTTTCTCTTATTAGCTACAAACCATTGTGCAGGAAAGTAATGTGCATAACTTTCACTTACTCTAGAGGAAATCAAACTATTTTTACTAAATGTCACCACAGTGTGGTGAAAAATCTGGTGTTGCTTTTTAGTGACGTCCTGGTATTGGTACGGCAAACCAGTTCACAGAGGTCACAGAGGTCGTGCCAGAAGTATTTTGGGGTGTAAAAAGATAGACATTTTGAACTTTGAGAATTCTTTATAATATATTGAAAGAGCTGGCCTCTTTGTCTCCACTCAGCCCCAGTCACAGGAAAAGCATGTGCCAGCAGAGGACTGGGGGGAACACAGGGAGACACAGAACCTCAGAAAATCATTGGAGAAATCACACGTAAATTGGGTTTTGGCAAATTCAATCTTCTTTCTCCTTTTTTCTAGAATCATAATTTCAAGATGCTTTAAACTCCTTCCTTTTTTTTGCCTTTCTCTCTCTCTTCCCTTCTTTTCCCCCGTTTTGATTTATCTACAAAAGGTCACAAGTTCTAACATTTAAGTCCTCTACCTGTAAATAAATTTCAATGCACTATTTAAATGGGAAGAAACTACCTTTTATTGAATGGCTAGATGTGCTGCATGCTTTATATTAAGTTATTTCATTTAAAAATCACTTCTACCCAGTGAATTAGTTATTATCAGTGGTAATAAGAATGTTAATAAAATCGATCTTATGATAAATGACTTTTGTAAAGTAAAGAATGATGACTGCATGTTTCATAGGTTCTGAGTTTTGCATGAGAAGATTGCTTAAGCGGTCATGAGCTACCCTTTTAGTTAGAGAACAAATTAAGCATGAAATCAAGAAAGGGACAAAAGTCAACCAAAATGCACCAATGATCTGGCTTATCTACTGGTCAGTAAGCTAGTCTTTAGAAGTCACTAAGGCTTTTTCCAATCCATTAACTCTTCTGGGTCAATGAGTCATATTTCTTGTCCACTGCAGACATGCACAGTCTCAAAGAGGTGTTTTTTGTTGTTGCTGTTGTTAAAGAATGAATGCCAACTAAGTTTTTATAGCAAAGAGAAGTCATGTGAAGTTTGCTTCAGTTTTATTCCTGCAGATTTTGCCTGCAGAAGTTAGTTTGATGAAATAATCAGTTAATTTAGAGAAAAGAAACAATGAAATTGGTTAACAGCGGTCCAAGAAGAGGCTTAATAACTCACTATATGCAGGGCTGAAGCTTAAGGTTTCAGTAGGCTCTTTTGTTACTGTACAGAGAGCTAAAAGGGAAAGCCTTATGAACCCTAGATCTTAAGCTGTCTATAGCCAGTTAGCTCAATTGGTCAGCCTGTGGCGTTAATGAGGTTGGGGTTGTGAGTTCAAAGCCATATCTGCTCCTAAGGAGTGCTGGCTACTTCACTAGTCACATGGAGGACCTGTGGAAAGACCAGTGCAAAATGATCATATTCCTGGCAAAATAACTCAGAGCCAATGTTCTGCTAATGATCAGCAGCTTCCTTTTTTTGTTTCAGCTCATCATTATATGCCTTAAGAGACATGTGGCTTGCGTATACATAGTATCAAATACTTGGATTCAGTTAATGTCACAAGTTTGGCACTCTGTAGACATTATTTATAGGCTTTCGTCGAGCATTCTCGTCATCAAAATTTAAAATAGGAAAGACTACCATATCAACCACCATATTATATTAGAGTAGATTCAGACTTTCCCAGTACAAGGTGCACATTAGAGATTTTGATTTATTTCTGCAGCAGAAAAGGCTCACAGGGCGGATACAGCAGAGGACCACTGTGTCCTCTGAAGATTAACATCATTTGCGAACTCCTTCCTTCTGCCTTGACCCCCAAGTGGAGTTCCACTTTATCTCCTAGGCAGTTCGAACTTAGTAAATTCCCCAGAGACTGACTCTGGGAAATGGTAAAATATTTTTATAATGACATACAACCACTGTCACACCATTTATTTCTTTATTTTTTACTTTGGGAGGTATATCACAAAGGCTTGGCATCATTCAACACCACGAGTGATATTTGCCACATGAGCTATGAGCTCCTATGACTTCTAAGAACTTTTAGGGGTTACTTTGCACTGATTACCCTTGAATCCTCAAAGGAAAGCATTTTTTCAAGGTTCTCAGAAATTAATCAGGGCTGATGAATTCAGTTGGATGGATAGACTGGGAAACAAGAGGCCTTATCTTCGGAGATCAGACAGATAAAGCTTAATTTCTGTTGTCTTCCGGTGGGGATCTGGCCAGAAAGCATTTTGCTGTGTGGGGCTGCTGTTTCATCTCCTGGGGAGCGATTAGACTCCTTCTCCATTCCTACCAGACAGGAGCCATGAGCTCCCATTGTAGATGCTACTCGGGACTCACTACACACAAAAGACTATTACCAATGAGGCCCACTGTGATCAGTGCCGCAGGCCAATTACTTTAAAAAATTAGTCCTTCAGCGTAGACTACTAAAGTTTCACTGACTATCCTAACAACATTAGAATTCCTTATCCTCTCGGTAAGACTCTCTTTACCAGAGATGAAATACATTAACACACAATTTTATAATTTTCTAGCTATTTTACTTCAGTACAAGCTTTCACAATAATAAAGATACCTTTTCAAAAGCATGAACAAATATGCTCAAATGAGGAGAAAGCTAAGCCATTATCCTCACTTTGGTTTGAAAGAGTACCCAGCAGAGTGTGGGACTGGGGAAAGGTTTTCAGCTGAGTAACAAGTTACCCTTAAGGGTACTTCTTGCTTGTTTTTTAATCGTTCAGTTACTTCTACAGAGCGGAACAACCCAAATGCAGACATGTCTCCTGCAGGTCCTCAGCAAGGTGAATAATGAGGGTCATCTTCAAGAGTCTCATTCAGAAACTCAAAACTAGTTTGTTCGTTTATCTTTCTACACACTTACCTTTTCTAAGTACGTATAGCTCCAAATTTTTCCATCAGCCCAAGTTCTTGAAATTATTTTTCCACTCTGGTCATATTCCATTTTTTCATTCCATGTCCCTCTTTGGATAAATGTCACCAATCCTGAAGGGGAATATGTGATGTTCACTTCATTATATCTGCTTACGGGGGACCACAGAATGGGCCGCCCTGTCTGGTCATAAAGAATGCGAAGCGTGAATTTCCGATGGTCATCATAGATCTTTCCTGTGCGGGTTATATGATCAAAATCTATGGAGAGCAGGTTTCTGTTATGGGCCTAGAGAAAAAGATACACAATATATTTTAGGCACTGCCTTGGTTCCCCTCACAATCACAAAGTCTTTCCTGATCCTCCAACAATGGGATGTCTCTCACCTCTGAATTCCCATGGGTTCACGCTCAAGAGATGACAAATATATTTCTTTCCCCACCAGCCTGTAAGCTCCTAGAGGGTGGAGGTATATCATAATTCCTGGCACAGTACCTGGCATACTCTCAAAGTCACCGCCATTGACTTGATTCCCACTCATAGTAACTCCCATTGAGTTTCTAAGGTTGTAAATCATTATGGAAGCAGCTTGCCTCATCTTTCTTCTGTGGAGCAGCTGATGGGTTCAATATAGCCACTTTTGGTTTAGCAGCCAAATGCTTTAACCACTACCCCAGCAGGCATACTCTAGGTCCTCAATATGTGGTGGTTGATTTTTTTCCCCATAACTCAAGCCTCAAGGGCACTGCTACAATTTTCAGTAATGATACCATACAAGTTGCTATTGATCCCATGTGTGTCAGAGTAGAGCTGCACTCCAGAGGGTTTTCAGAGGATGCTTTTTTTGGAATTAGATTCTCAGGTCCTTCTTCCGAGGCACCTCTGGGTTGACTCGAATCCCCAACCTTTTGGATAGCCGCTGAGCATGCTCACCTTTTGCACCACCCAGGGACTCTTTTCAGTAATTATGCTGTTATTTTATGTGAGCCCAATGCCTACAAAGGAGTGGGGCTTCCTTCTCCCTTCTTACTGGTGAAGTGGTCAGAACATAGAATGATGACTCATTTATGAGATTGTTGTTGTTATATGCTGTCGAGTAGGCCCCGACTCATAGCGACCCCTCCTTGGGTTTCTGAGGCATTATCACTATGGAAGTAGATTGCCCAACCTTCCTTTTGAGGAGTGGCTGGTGGGTTTGAACCGTCAGCCTTCTGGTTAGCAGTCAAATACCTTAGTCATGAAAAAAGGGACTACTGTCAGCCTTCTCTACACAGAGATTTCCTTCTTTGGCTTCCTTGTTCATTTGACCTTACACTTATCACAGGGGAACTCAGGTTGTCCCCAAATTATGGAACCTTGCCCAGCAAAACCTTCATGGAGGTCAGTAGGTAAACCAGAGGGTGTTGGTAGGTCCCCCAGCATTTGCAAGAGTGGCACTGAATGTGGTAAAAGTGTGGAATTACATTTGGATTCCATGCTTAGAATCAATGAATAGTTTGACATGGTTCTGCTTCTAGGATTCCCCTACTGCATGCCAGCATTTCCTCTGTGCCCCTCAAAACCTATCAGTTGTCCTAGAGTGAGCCTGGTTTGAGGGGCTGCAGATGGATTTGGTGAGACACATCACTCAATGGCGCCTGACTCTGATGACTTAGACAAAAAGTTTAAAAAGCAACAACTGGACAACTGACCTGATTTTGCCCACTTTTCAGTTAGTAGTAGCAGTGTTTGGTAGACCCACCCATAACAATGCAACTGCTTAGGAAATTCAATACGCAAATGACTATTTTGTGTTCCAGATAAGGACTTGTTCTTGATTTGTCACTTGATTTTCGTCACTAAGGGGGTTTGTTTCCTGCTGGAAGGTGCACTGATGAAGGCTCCATGGAAGAGGGCAGGGATAGACAGAAGGCCAAGGGAGGACTTCAGATTTGAAAAATTTTAATATCATTTTCACTTTTATTTTAATGGATTTTTTGTTTTATCATAACTTTTTATTTCGAAGAGTTTAAGACTTACAAGAAGTTGCGAAAGTAAATCAAATATCTTTGTACCTTTCACAGAGCTTCCAGTGAGATAATTTTTTGTGTGTATGAAAACATACACAACAGAGGATATATGCATTTAACAATTTCAACATATACAGCTCAGTGACATTGGCTACGTACTTCACATTGGCGCCATTCTCATCATCTCCACCCATATTGTTTCACCATCATTAACCTAGACTCATCTGTGTGTGTAAAAATTTTGATAGCCTCATATACATGTTAGGAGCTCTGATAGCATAGTGCCTAAGGCACTTGACTGCTAATCAGAAGGCTGGCAGTTCAAACCCCCCAGCCACTCCTCGGAAGGTTGGGCAATCCTACTTCTGTAGTGATACTGCCTCGGAAACCCAAGGAGGGGTCGCTATGAGTCGGGGCCGACTCGACGGCAAATAACAACAACAACATATACATGTGAAGGCTGAACAATGAATATGGAAGACCAAAGAAGAATTAATACATTTGAATTGTGGTGTTGACAAAGAATATTGAAAACACCTTGGCCTGCCAGAAGAACAAACAAATCTGTCTTGGAGGAAGTACAACCAGAAGGCTCCTTAGAAGCTTACTTTGGACATGTTATCAGGAAGGACCAGTCCCTGGAGATGATATCATGCTTCGTAAAGTACAGGGCCAGAGAAAAAGGGGAAGACCCTCAATGAGATGGACTGACAGAGCGGCTACAACCCTGGGCTCAAGCTTAGCAAGGATTGTGAGGAAGGTGCAGGACCGGGCAGTGTCTTGTTCTGTTTTGCATAGGATTGCTACGAGTCAGAGCTGACTCAAAGGCACCTAACAGCAACAAAATCTGTGCTTCAGAGTTACTGTTGTCAATTTGATCTCATAGAGATAATACTTTAAAAGAGAACAATGCTTAAGGCAAACAGTCTTCATTAGTTGTGAGCTAAATTGTTGTTTAAAGATGACTTCATGGGTAGTTTCAGTTCAAGGTTTAATGACAATTTCTGAGCAGTAGATTTGGGTGTTCCCCCAGTCCAAATGGATCCAGTAAGTGTGGCTTCTATAAGAATTTGAAGTTCTGTTCTACATTTTTTCTCCTTTTGATCCATATTCAGTTACTTGATAAATTGTAAGACAATATTGGTATTTATAATTTTTACAATAAAGATAATTATTTTTCTAATTTTATTTAGGTCTTTGAATATTAGGCAATGTGTCAGATTCTAAGGTGATTCTGGTGGGGTGTCCCACATTTATCTATGTAAGAATTATCAATATGATCCCGAAGAGCATATAAAATATCTGGCTAATGAGGTGGTGAGGAGGCAATCAACATTAGGATTTGATTACAATTACCCATACTCTGAATAAACAGATTTACTAGGTATTCAACTAAATGCTATATGTATTGGTTTTAAACTTTTGTGGTCAAAAATCCCTTTAAATATCTAAAATCTATGCACTGTGTCTCCAGAAAAATGCACATCAGTGTATACATGAATATTTTTGATAAAATACCAGGGAGACTCTGAGCTCCCCTGAAACACAAACATGAAATCTCTAGGGGTCTCAGAAGTCCAAGTTAAATCTAGTTTAGAAAGAGTTTATATCTTAGTGGTCAGGATGACTGCAAAACAAACATACATCAGACTCTGGTCTTCTTTTGCTCAGTTATCTTGTCTATTTTGCGTTTTAAAATAACTTTTCCCCTAGGTTATAAAAGTGGTACTGTTCATTGCAGAAAAGTAGGAACATTTAGAAATATACAAAGAATGTAAACAAACAAACAAAAAAAACCCTCAATGCCATCGAGTCGGATCCAACTCACAGCGACCCCTCCTTGGGTTTCTGAAGCAGTATCTCTGTGGAAGTAGATTGCCCAACCTTCCTTCCGAGGAGTAAGCTGGTGGGTTTGAACCACCAGCCTTCTGGTTAGCAGTCAAATGCCTTAGGCACTATGCTACCAGAGCTCCTACAAAGAACATAATTACCCATAATCCAATGCTAATCACTATGAATATTTTTGCTG
Source organism: Orycteropus afer afer (assembly GCF_000298275.1). Taxonomy (NCBI): domain Eukaryota; kingdom Metazoa; phylum Chordata; class Mammalia; order Tubulidentata; family Orycteropodidae; genus Orycteropus; species Orycteropus afer. The sequence goes on from NW_006921924.1 coordinate 171,372, forward strand.
GATTTCATTCCATTCTTTCTTACTTTGTTGCATAGTCGATGCCCACACAGGAGTCCTGGGAAGTGGTACAAATGGTTAATGCACTTGGCAGCTAACTGAAAGGCTGGTGGCTCCAGTCTACCCACAGTACCTCAAAAGAAGGGCCTAGTGACCTACTTCTGAAAAATCCAATAAAACCAAGGCAGTGAGAGCCCTAGAAAAGCACAGTTTAACTTTGACCCACATCGGGTCGCCACGAGTCAGAGTTCATTTGACAGTAACTGGTTATGACCGTGCATTTAAAATATGCAACTGGGATTGTGTTTAAGGTTTTGCATCCTACTTTTTCAGCTAATGTTTTATCTTGAGCATTCTTTATTTTATTAAATATTCTTAAAATATGGCTTTTAATGGCTGCATAATTTCTATTACACGATAAACATTTATTATGTATTCCTCTGTTACTGAAGCTAAAGTTTTTGCTTTCTAATTATTTTTCCCTATCTCATATTTTGTTGAGCATTCATCTAAGTAAATATTTCCTCAATATGGAACAGTATAAGTGGAATTACTGGGTCAGGGGATAAAAAGATATTAAAGACTTCTGATGCAACTTGAGAGATTATAGCACATGCAAGTTATACAAATTTATACTCCCATTAACTAGTAATGGAAGTGCCCATTTCATTCCTTACTGGCACTGGGCACTACTGTTAGTCAATTTTTTCAAATATGAGAGTGGGTTATGTTATTGTGGTTTCAATGTGCATTTATTTGATTACCACAGAGACTGAACGCATTTCAACTTATATTGACCACATTTTTGTCTTCTATGAATTGTCTGCTCATCACATTTGCCCATTTTTCGATAGGCCATGGTACTTTGCTTTTAAAACCTTTGTTGCTCCCCAGTTTCTTCATTAACCAGGTGAAGCTAATGATATCTGCCCTTAACATTGAGCTTCTGCAAAAAAAGACCAATCAAATGTTCCATGCCATGAATACTACCCAGTGACTTAGTCTCCTAGTGCTGCTGTAACAGAAATACTACAAGTGGATGGCTTTAAAGAACAGAAATTTATTTTCTCACAGTTCACAAGGCTAGAAGTGCAAATTCAGGGCATGGCTCTAGGAAGAGGTCCTTCCTTATCTATGGCAGCTTCTAGTAGCTTCCAACACTCTTTGGACCCCTGGGCTTGTAGATGCACCTGTCTTCCTCTTTTCCCAGTGTGTGTTTGTGTCTATTTGCTCTTTTTATACCTCAGAAGTGATTAGGTCTAGGACCCACCCTACACTGGCTTGGTTTTTGGTTTATGCTACTTTCACTGGTTTTAAGGTAACTAGTGTTTGATAGCTAGACATCAATAAATACATTAGTTCCACAGATTTTTATTTCTACTGATTTCTCATGGCTGATAATAAAAAAACTTCCTCATTAACATAACAAAGAAAACATCTGTTTCTAAACAAGGTCACATTTATAGGTGCAGAAGTTAGGATCTCAACAATTTTTTTTTGGGGGGGGGTATGCAATTCAGTCCATAACACATAGTGATTTGATACTCAAATGATTTGAGGGAAGCATTGTTCGTGTCAAGGACAGGTTCAACTCAGAAATAGAGCCACAGATTGGGATACATGACTCTTTAAACCATCTGCAGCCAATACATGAAGTGTTGTTGTACAGAAATGTACACGGCTGTTATCACCTAAAAGGTGATAGAGAGCCATATATTTCCTGTCTTTTGATACACAGGGCTTGGAAACCTATAAGGAACCAGGTGTTCTTTCTTCAACTACCTTTCCTGTGGTTTTATAGCCACATATCTCCAACTGTAATACTGTTCATTTACAATAGTTGTAAAATATCCATGTACTCCTGGAGACGGTTGTAACTGTTACAATTTATGTTATAATGATAGTTAAAGAGCCAAAGTAACAAGTGATTTCCAGTTCAACTAAATTTGTGGTTTTATTTGTCTGATAGATTAAGTTTACTACTCAAGAACACATTTCTTAATAAAGTCATTACAGCTACACAAGCAGGGATCACTGTTAAAAAATCCACCACGAAGCAAGCAGAGGAAATCTCTGCTTAATGGGCTTTCACTGCCTGTCAAGACTTCTGCAGGCATGCTTCTCTGTTTCTGGATCATGTACCCTGATATTCAGGTGCTACTGAAGCACTAGTTTCAAAGTCAGATTTAGAAGGTAATGCAAAAATCCGGCTAAGCTGAAAGGCACTGAAGGAATCGAAGATGCCATAGATTCTGCCTGAAACTCCCACGGAAGCCATGTGTGAGCGGGCTGGGAAGGACAATGCTTTTCCAGGTGACTTCCCTACCCCTTTCTCAGGGCTTTGAGAACTAGGCTGCATGCCACTGACTGTTGGGGTCATGAGCAAGGTTAGGAAACTCCACACTCATACAAGTGCGTGCTTGCCTGGACCTCAGTGTGGGCTATCAAACCTTATTTCCAGTCTCCCTCCAAACTGTCTGTATGAAACCTTCCCCTGGAAAAGAGAGAGGTCAGAGACAGGACTGAGATTTGAGAATAGCTTCTGTTATGGATTAAATGGTGCTCCTCCAAAACATATGTTGGAATTCTAATCCCTAAACCTGTGGATGTAATCCCATTTGGGAACAGAGCTCTCTCTGTTACGTTAAGAAGACCATCTCATTGTAGGGTGGGTCTTTAACCTAATGAATTTGGAGACATGAAAGGAGCAGGTTAGGCACAGAAGCAAGGAAGCACAAATGGGAGATAGATGCCAGGTGGAGATTGCCAAGGAACGCCAAGGAAAATGCTAGAGAAGTTGAGACAAGGCTTTCCCCCCCCCAGCAGACAGAGCGACTTCCCCTAGAGCTGGCACACTGAATTCAGACTCCTGGTCTCCTAATCTGTGAGAAAATAAATGTCTGTTCATTAAAGCCATTTTAAATTAGCAATGGCTGAGGCATTTGGCTGCTCTGTGGGAGGAAGAAGATGGGACAAGGGAGCTCTGGTAGCATAGTGCCTAAGGCACTTGACTGCTCACCAGAAGGCTGGCGGTTCAAACCCACCAGCCACTCCTCGGAAGGAAGATGGGGCAATCTACTTCCATAGTGATACTGCCTCGGAAACCCAAGGAGGGGTCGCTATGAGTCGGGTCTGACTCGATGGCAAGTAACAACAACAACAAAATAATAGATTTGGCATGATTATACCTCTTATTTTGTAGGTGGGAGAAGAGGTGCAAAACTATGGGAACATCAGTTCTTCCATAAAATCTCTTCAGGCCTCTCATCTGATTTCCACCATATCGTTTATTTCAGACACTTTTTGCCCTATATTATTCTGCTTTGTTGAAATATTCTCCTGTTGGTTAATTCACTTGTGTCACCAAATCATTAATGCTTATAGATATATGAAATTGCATGTGAAGAAGTCATACTTTCCTTTTACTTATTTTAGTGAGGTTGACTCAAGAGGAACAAATATAGTATTTCTATAATCCAAGAGCCCCAAGCATCCTCCAGAAAAGCAACATTGCCCAGTGGCCTTCATGTCTGAAATCACCTGTCTCCAGGTAACTCCTTAGGGGGAGAGGCACTGGGACTTGGGACTGAAAACCACAGATACATATAAAAATAGATGACTCTAGCTCCATGCAGCCTCCTTATCTAAATTTTCACAAAATGAATCCTTCTACTAAACCTGAAGAGAAGGGAAGAGAAGGAAGTTAAAATAGCGTGGAGCAAATGAGAACTCCAACTCTGAGCATCCTCCAGCCGAGTGCCCTGTCAGCAAAGGCATTTTCTGAGAATGGAAGGAACTGCTGGAACCCTCTTGGCTGCCTCCCAAATTCTTCAACATTTGTCAGCCTGGGACCCTGGGCTTCAACTGGGCCTGTTTCCCCTCACAGGTCTCAGTTTGTGTATGCACATTCACATGTTGCATTTAAAAACCAACCCAGGAGTTGAGTTCTCAGTTATCTTTGAGTAGAGGGAAAAAAAAATCGATCGTGAAGGCTTTAGATTAGTCCTTGCTGCATTTTCCTTGTAAACACATAATCATCCTACTTGATTTTATGACTTTGGTTTGGGGCACTAATCTGCCTGCATTCCCCCTCCCTTCAATAAAGTACACTGTAATTTGAGGTTTTTCTGGAACCTCACAACTCAGTCTGTGAACTCTTGTCAAGAGCTCTGGGATCCAATGCTGTGATACGTCTCATATAACAGCATTATTATCCATGGACACAGCAAGGTGCAATCTGGGTGTAATTCCTAAACCAGTTTGCTTTTGGTGAACATCCAATTCTTTTACAACTGCCTCTATTGTTATCTGCACTCTAATTTCTCTATTGTCCAGGGAAATGTATTTATGGGGACAGATTGATGCAGCAGATGAGAAGATACATGGACTGGATACAAAAGTACTTTGCAAGGAAGATGATTCAAACACAACTCAGGTTGGGGGAAAATGGATTTCTAAAATAAATGAAATTTCAGGATGTTAATGTGATTTATTACATTTAATGGAGCTGGTGAAGGATAGCCCAGCAGTAACAAATCCCTTGCCTGCTCAGGCTAAGCACAGCATCACGTTTCCCAGCAGTTTGCCTCCCTCCGCTTGATGGGGACCCTGACTTTGTATGGGAAAAAAAAAAGTCACTGATCATTGGAGAAAGGCGGCTTTTGGTGTGACTAGTAGCTTTTTGAGTGCTTGACATCCTTCATCCCACCAAAT
>NW_006921924.1:176999-200153 GCF_000298275.1 Orycteropus afer afer
GGGCAATCTACTTCCATAGTGATACTGCCTCGGAAACCCAAGGAGGGGTCGCTATGAGTCGGGTCCGACTCGACGGCACATAACAACAACAAACAAATGGATGTGCAGAGCAGGTAAGCATTAACCCGTCAAACAGTCTCTTTCCTGCCCTTGACTCCTCTAATCTTTCCCTGCCTGGAGGCCAGCCCATTGTCCTGAACCACCCACACTTGCCAGTACATTAGAATTGATTATTTGTCTCCTTTTGTCAGCATTGACATGAGGAGTCAGGTCCTGCCAAGGTGGCTCCACTGAGTAGGGCAATGATTTATTGATTAATTATTTTAAGGAACAAGGCAGCACAGCATGATGTAGTGCAGAGAGTGCTATGCTAGGCGAAGACCTGCATTTTAGCCTTGGCTCTGCTCCTTAATAGCTGTTTAACTTTGGGCAAATCCCTTAACCTCTCTGGGCCTTAGTTTCCTTATCTATATATTGGGAATAATGATACTTGATGGTTGTGGTAATCAAATAAAATCCTGGCTATGAAAGTATTTGGTTAACTTTAAAGCACTGTTGCTGTTGTTATGTGCCATGGAGTCGATTCCGATTCATAGTGACTCTATATGACAGAGTAGAAGTACCCCATCCGGTTTCCCAGGCTGTAATCTTTACAGCAGCAGATTGTCAGGTGTTTTCTCCTGTGGAGCAGCTGGTAGGATCAAACTGCAACCTTTCAGTTAGCAGCCTAACACTTACCCATTGTGCCCCAGGGTTCCTTCTCTAAAGCGCTATACATTTGTAAAGGATTGGTACAGTTAGATTTCTGGGGACACGCACAGTAACACCACCTCATCAATAAAGGGGTCCACTTTCCAGTTCAAGGACCTCAGGATGTACCATAAAAGTCACATAAAGGAGAAGGTCTTGAATTTTTGCTCTTACAAGCCATTCCACGATCTGCTCAACACAGGATGTGATCCTGGTCAAATTATAAATAGTATTAACTAAATAACACTTCACTCTTTTCCTTATCATTAAAGGACCTCCAAATGTTTTCTGTCCATGAGCTTTTCAACGTTAAAGACAATTTGTGATATCGAGTATAAATTACGAGTTGTAATCTCTATTTATTATCTGTGTATACACAGGAGGAGGGAACAGGGTGGATAATCCTAAAACATGGAAAATCCCAAAGTCATAGCATATGATTTGGTTCATCATGTTTTATTAAGGCTCTAAGCTAGGAGTAGCACTCAAAGACCAATGTTTTTGATAAGTATTTTTCTGTGGTGAATCCATGAGGTTGATAAACCATATACAGATAATTCTAACATTTATTTTCTGCTCAGTTTAGCTCTGGCTTAAATTTACCCCAAGGGAAAGGACAGTCTATCCCTTATGGGAAAATATCAGATCAAATATAGTTTTAACAATATCTAAACATCATTTCCCCATCTAAACTCTATATTCCTCAAGGACAATAATGGATTATGAACTTCCTTCATGAATGTTTCCTTTGCTCCAAGGGGATGTGTGCACATGCGCACACACACACATGTACACACATGCCAATGCATGTGCACATAGCCTATCAAAGTGCTGCAAAAAAGGGTAAGTGACAGATGGAAATGAAGTAATTTCTCAAGCCAGTTACAAAACTTGGTGTTCAGTCAGCTTATCTGACATCTCCACCTAGGGACCCAGGTGATCTCATTTCTAGAAGAACTTGTCTGCTCCAAACCCTCACTGCTGCCCAATGAAGTTTGACTCTTTGGACTAAGTTCACTACTCATTTCAGTGGCGTATCTTGTACATATTCTGTTAGAAACTGGTCAACAGAAACAAAATGTTCATATTGACTTGTGAATGTGAACAACTCCAGTAGCTGTGGAGGAATAAAAAAACATAACATAACACCCACAGATGTCTGTGTCTATGTGTCACCAATAGAACTGACTGAAAACTGAGCACTGTTGTTTTGTCCGTATGACTGTTTTGACTGTGTCTCCTTGGCATTAGCTGGTTGGTTGGCATTGCTTAGCCAGTTTTAAGGTCTCTGAATTTTCCCTCTTAGTGAATTTTTCCCGTGAGAGATTACAACACAAGCATTCCTGTGGTCCCAGGCGTGACACAGGCTCTCAAAGCAGGCCTGGCCTCAGTGGTGAGTGATTGCTTCCCTATGGCTGGCAGTTGCTTTGGGGCCGATATTGAATGTTACTATATTTGGAAAATTAGTCACATCATCCTAACATTGGTTAATGTTCAAGAAGGGGCAGGTAGAGAGTGCTGTGATGTTTGTAGGCTCTGTGTGCTACATAAAAATAACTTTGGCTGAGAGCTCTTTGGTTAACTGTGGTGAACTGTGCTTGGTAAGGATTCGAAGACTCCTTAATCTTTAATTTCCTCCAGGAAGCTCTCTCTGAGTACGCTTAGCCCAATCTGAATACAGGTCCTTCACGCCTTAGCCCCTATATTCATGGCAATGAGACCAATCACTGTTTATCCCTTTATCTTGCCTTTGTCCAAATGTCGCCTTGTTGTTTTTGTTATGTGCTGTCGAGTCGGACCCAACTCTTAGTGACCCCTCTGTGGGTCTCCGAGGCAGTATCACTACGGAAGTAGATTGCCCAACCTTCCTTCCGAGGAGTGGCTGCTGGGTTTGAACCGCCAGCCTTCTGGTTAGAAGTCAAATGCCTTAGGCACTGTGCTACCAGAGCTCCTAATGTTGCCTTATATCTCACATTGTTCTATGTGTGCACAGACCTGGATCAACCTAGTGCATCCGAGAACCATCTCCAAGGTGTCCTGGGAGGAACACTGGCAGGCTTCCTGACTAAACACATTTCTTCACCCAGACTTTCTTGGTGCCTGAAATTGCTACTATTAGAGCACTTTAGCTGGCTAATGACAAAGAAAGCTCCTATTCAAATGCTCATTTAAGGATACTGAACCATTATCAGACATAAGCACCCTCTCTTGAATTAGTATATCATATAGGTTAGTCAGTCATCTAGAAAAGCTTTGGAGAAAGGGGATTTCAGATCAGGGAAGCCCTGCAGCTTTCAAAAACAAAGTGGAAGTTCTATGTCTTGTAGCCTTACCCTCAGCCTCCTTTCAAACGCCGAGATGTTGCCTTTGTTCTGCTCCTTCCTCTGCCGCCACTCGATGAGGTTTGCATTATGTTCTCCTGGCAGTGAGATGTTGCATTTGCCCAGCGTGGGGTTGACCGCTCCGGCCAGGATGTGGGGCTCTGAGCTGAGGCTGATCTCCATCCCGCTGGCGAACGTAACCCGCACGGAGCCATCTGGACTCACCCGATAGGTACTCTGAGTATTCTCTGTAGGCAAGAAGAACGAAGGAGGAGGAGGAGGAGGCAGGAAGAACAGGAAGCAGGGCAAAGACCATTTTTAGCTTTAGGAGGCAAGTTTGGGAAGGGAGCAGCAGCTGGGGCGCTGTGGACCTGGCTGCCTTCTGGGCTTGACAACCACTCTGACAGGAGTCACCCTCTCTGTCCATTAGCATCTTGTTATTTTCACAGCTGGGGGATCTTCTTTCTTGGATAAAAGACTCCTGTCTAACACTGCAGGCTGTTTTTGTTTTCTCTTTTTTCCTTTTCAAAGAATTCCCTCACAAATTCCCTCTGTCTTGTTAGATTGGCCCGCTCAGTTTGATATGCTGGGAACTACAATAAAAAGAGGATGAAATTCAACTCAGCAAGCTTACCACCTGGGGACACTATCACCATTGCTCTACCCCACAAAATGATCTAACACTGACAGAGGCTGGCACTCATTTTTTTTTTTTTTAAAGAGTGGATCTGAACATTGGACAGTTCTGTGCCTGGCCCCACAAGCTAACAACAGAAGAAGTCCCATGACTAGGGCAGAGAGAAAGTAACCTCTCGTTGGCCACATCCCCTCTAGCTTCCAAGACATTCCTTCCAAATCCAACCTATCTACCTTCCTTTTTTTCCTTTCTTTGACTAGAATGAGCTCTTAATCCCTCATTTCACTTATATGCCTTCTCAGTGTGTATTGTCATTTGTCCTTTTTAGTCACCCATGTCAGCACTGATCTAGAATGCTTAGCTCAGATGGGGCGCAGACTCCATTTCTTTAATATAACTTAGAGCCTAACAAAGCTTCACAAATGGCTGCGTGTTGGGAAATGACTTGATGGAACAGTAGACTTGGCAGACAGAGACTTAACCTCATAATTCCCACAGCGATTTGGGCCCCAAGCTGATATGGGAACTTGTGAAAGGTGTGAATTTGTCTAGATTTCAGCCTCTACAGCTGGAAAATCAGGAGAAGTCATCCTCTCAGCTAGAGGTAAATTCTATTTACCAACAGTGTGAAGAGGTTCAGGGTAGACGTTAAATTATAGTCAGGTGAAGTCGCAAATAGTCTTACCTTGTTTTAAAATATATATAGTACTCATTGCTGTCAAGTTGGTTGACATAAGGACATTTTCGCGGTTGGAGGTATCTAGCTCCACTTTTGTCAGCTTCTCCAGGTCGCTGTGGAAGCTGCTGACCTCTCCAGTGGGAAATGTAGCATTGGTCAGATGTCCCTCAGGGTCGTACCTGGGAAATGTAACCAGTCCCAACTTTGAAGTCTGTTGGCAGTGACAACAGGCCTTTGCAAAGTAAAAATCACTTGGCAGCTAATACAGTTTAACTTTGAGTGATAACAAGTATTATTAACCTTGTTCAATAAGAAGAAAAAGGTCAGAGAGATGATTAATCAAACGAAGGTAGTTTTTGCAGCTTCTGAATTCTTGATGACTTCCTTGAGCTGTGCTGTTTTACAGAAAAAAAAATATCTGGTAATGAATCACCAGGGTGGAAAACTGATTTATGAATCATGTCGTGCTGTGCGCAATGTTGCAGGGAGGCTGGGGTTTGCAATTTGGGTCGATCCCATTGGATGCGATGGGTGGCAAAAGCCAGCAGAGGGTGGTGTTGCCAAAGGAATAGGAAGTGCAAAAGGGCCTCCCAAGCCTGAGAAGCCAATAAAACTGACTTTGCATTGTGATAGGAAAATTATATTTGCTGCTGTTTAAGTTGCCAAATTTGAAATGAATGAATCATTCTTCCAACAAAATGAACAAGCACAGAGGATAATGGAAACATGTTCATTAAAACGTTCTGGAGCCCTCTGATCTCAGTGTCATTTAAATTTTTTTCTTAAATCTTTTCAGAGTATAGTACAAAATGTTTTGTAATTTGCTTATATGAGTAAAAGACAGCAAATAATTACCTGGGATAATAGGCAATAACCTATATGTGGAAACATAGTCCTAGTGAGTTTACTTTTTTAAAAAAATCAGAGTCATTGGCAGTCTCACTGTCCTCCAAATGGAAACTGCTTCCCTGAAGGCTTTTGAAGTGGAGCTGTTCTTTTATTGCCAATAGAACCATGAAAAATAAACACTTCATTAAAAGTAAAGACATGCACTTGGAAACCCATTACTGTTTTCTTTGCAAGTTGCAAATTACAAAATATTTAAGCACTTTTATTTGCTTTTAAAATGTTAAACAATTATATTCTTTCCACCCGAAGTAAGCAGGATACAGCTGGACACAATGGTGGAGTTTGGCTTTATTCTCCCATCCCCCAACAATTATGCAAAATGGCCCTAGTAATTCAGTGTTAATCCACCAGGCTTTAAAGAACTCAGCCTGCGGAGTTTCTCAAATTTTAAAATCTGTACCAGCTTTGGGGTGGACTTGGGAAAAGGGGCTAGAGCTTATTTCATGGAAGAGATGTGTGTTGCCTCAAGTTCACTCCTGTATATACGTCTATAGTATATACAGATACATATACTCATGTGTATACACGTGCACATGCTATCAGTTCAGTCATATATGTGAATAAAAATAATCAAACAAGTCATTTGATATCACAGATACCCCAAGCCCTAGTTGCTTAATTGGCTACACCTTTTGTTTAAATGAGTTTCAGTCAAAACAGTTGGCGTGTTGCTACTGAACACCTAGGGACTCGTTATTTAAGAAAGGCCGAAAGGTGTTGTCTATGCCTAGGGTTAAATGGTCTATTCCTGGGATGAAATCCGTTCCTCCCCGCTTAGGATCTGTGTCCTTAGCCTGCTCTGGGGCTCTGTGGCTGCGAGAAGCAAAACCATCTGGTAAGAAAGGACCATGGCCCTGCCTGCCAGGTCCTCCCTCCAGGAGAGGTAAACAAAGACCAGTCTTTATTTTGCCAAGGTACCAACCTGCTTGTCCCTGGCAGGAGGAATTTCTAGACAGCAGATAGAAGGAAGCTGTCTAGGAAGGAAGGTGACTAGGACCCCCCAGACTGGCTTACAGAGGCAGTTCCATTCTGTTTCTCCTTCACCACCAGCAACCCTGCCTCATTGGTTCTGTTTTCCTCAACCCTCAGCAGTCACTCTTCTTCATTTCTCCAGGACATCTGGCCTAAGGCACTAGATGCAGGTTCCCAATGGGCCTTCCATTCTAGGGACAGTTTCCTTCTTCCTGAGTCACATAGTCCCTTGTATTAAACCAAGACTTCATATAAAGGTGATGACAATCAAACCATCCACGTCCAGGGGTACAGGGATAAATCATTCCAACAAACCTTTGCAATGGTCTATGGATAAATCTAGTTTCCTAACCTACCGCCTCCCATTGGTGCTCTTTGTCTGAGATTATACATTTTCAGTTACTTCCAAGAAGTTGGCATATTCCTACATATTCTATCCCCATCTGTATTCCCCAAATTGATAGCAGTAGCTTCAGAGAGGAAAGCTAAGCTATCCTCAATAAGGATGTCCAGATAGATCTAGCTGGGAGACTGCTGCCTGGTCCTTTTTCTGGGGAGGGAGGCAATGATGTTGGAGACAAGATGGCATTTCCACAGTCCTGTTGAGTCACTGGGTAACAAGAAAGGTGCATTGCCTGGTTTCCTTTCTGTGACTGGATTGGCACCCTTACTTGAAAGTGCACATTTGACTGTATCACAAACCAAGCACTCCACCTCCCAACACACTCACATACCCCAACTCTGCCAGTCACAGTCAAAGCAATTGCATCTGATGGTATCTTCCGTGTGCTGTCTCGCATGTGCTCAATCATTCATGTGATCCTGGATCAAAACATGCAGGCCCACCTCTCTTTAGTGGGGTCAATTCCAAAGGAAGAGAGACAGATGTATGCGTCGGTGGATAATCCCCACAACTTTGGAAAGATTGCTCAAAGTGGATAAGAAATAAAGGGGTTCTTTGATTTCCTAGGGCTTGCATGAGTTTTTCTTTTCTCCATCACAGGGGAATGCATGTTTCCAGACTGAATGTCAAAGAAACAAGTTTAATCAAAATCTCTTCTGCTGTGTGTTTCCCTTTGGTGCCTGCATCCTTTGGTACAGTGAGTGCACGCCAATATGTTGCAACTGATGCCCTCAGGCCGTAACATGGTGGCACCCCCTCCACTCCTAGGTGGAGTGTAGCACTCACTTCACCAGGTGCACAAATTCTGGCTGGTGAATTGTGTGACTAAGCACTGACTGTGCCTTCATAGTCATCAGAAGCTGGTTTGGAATGAGGAGTTTTGCCATTAAATTGCCTCTCCTTGTCTCGATTTTGGAATCCCTGGGTAGTGCAAATAGTTAACACACTTGGCTGCCAACTGAAAGGTTCCTGGTACGTGTCCACCCAGAGGCACCTTGAAAGAAAGGCCTGGCAATCTGCTTCCCCGAAAATCCGCCATTGAAAAGCCGGTGGAGCAAAGTTCTACTCTGACACAAAGGATCAGCATGAGTCGGAGCTGACTCAACAGCAACTGGCTTGGGGCCTGACTTTAGTTACACTGTGAGGGTCCCACTGAAGCACTGAGTACACATAGCCTTTGTCTCAGCACTATGATATGTTACCTGGATGTGCCCTCATGCATGTGGAGGTGTGCATGTGCATGCATACACATCCTGGTGGAGCAAAGGAAACATTCACGAAAGAAGTTCCGAATTCATTACTGTCCTCTAGGAACATATAGTTTAGCTCCATCGAGTCGGACCTGACTCATAGTGACCCCTCCTTGGGTTTCTGAGGCAGTATCACTATGGAAGTAGATTGCTCAACCTTCCTTCCGAGGAGCGGCTGCTGAGGAAATGATATTTATATAGTATTAAAACTATGTTTGGTCTGATATTTTCTCATAAGGGATAGCCAATCTTTTCCCTTGAGGAAAATTTAAGCCAGGAGTTAAACTGGGCAGAGCATAAATGAGGAGTTCCTCCACCTTTGCTTTTAAGAAAATATTGAAGATTATACAAGGAAAATTCATTACTTGGTCTTCAAAGAAAATATGAAGGAGTCAGACCCTCTTTACCCTCTCATGCCAAGAGCCTGACCATTCTTTAGGAAATACTGGATTCCCCTTTTCCTCACCAATAACTTCATTTGGCTTTCTATGATTCAGCTCCCAGTCTGTAATGCCCATCTGTCTTCATTTGACCTTCATTCAATAAATATTAGAGTCTTGTGCTAGGTATTGGGGATATAGTGCTGAACGAAATTCAAAGTCTAGTAGGGCAGATAAGATATGCACACAAACAGCTCAAAGTCAGAATACTGCCATGTACTTATGTAAACAAGGAGCTGTAGAAGCTCAGAGGGGGCAGATGTCATTTTCAGCTGGGCTGAGCAGGAGAGAAGGAAGAAGACAGGGAGGAGGTGGTTGACTCCTGGAAGGATTCTGATAGGTGGAGACTGGAGAGGGGAAGAAGGCCTTCCAAACAGAGGCGAGGGCATGATGAAAAGCACACAGGTGGAAAGATGCCCGCTCAAGAAACAGGGTAGCTGGAGCATAAGTTTCCTCCAGGAGGGTAGTGGGAGATAAGGCTGGAGAGGCATGTTGGGACCAGATCATGGGAGGACTATGGTACCAGGTAAGTATGTAGTCAGTAGACAATGGAGAGGCATCAAAAGCTTTTCGTACTATTGTAAGTCAAGCAGTACTTTGGTGGCGATGGATCTTGGGAGAGGAGAGAATGGAGCTAGAGCCCCAATTTGTGCAAGAGTAGATTGTAGCCTCTTGCCTTTATTAAACATGTTGTGTTTGCTTATCATTGGGCTTGTCTTCTTCACTAGATAGGAAACGCTCCTTAGCGGGAGGGCACAGTGTCTCATCCATCTCTATAATCTCAGTACCTGATAATACAGATTCTCACTCTCTAGATTTGTTGAATGAGTGAAATCAGATTCTGCCAATGGAAATGCAAAGGATGGGGTGGATATGAGCTCCAATGTCTTTACCGAACAGACAGAGCCATCTGTGGTGGGGTTCGGAGGCCTCACTCCGCTGACAGAGATGTCCTGTGCAGCTAAACTTTCCTATTAGCCTCTGAAAGCTTTTTCTGCCAGCAGCCTCTGTTCCTTCGGTTCACTCTTTGCCTTGATTGCAGTTCTTCTAGGCATTACCCACAACTATTTTGTTTGCCCTACTCTTGATCCCTGTCAAGGGCAGAACGCATAGGGAAGAGTGATTTGGCAGGGATGCTGAGTTTCTGTCTCTGGAGACCTGAAGGAAAAGTTGACAATTACATGTTCTTCTGGTTTAATTGAAATCATTTGCCTGCCTGGAGGCAAGGGGCTGAACCAGATGGTGCCTTAGTTCGCTTCCTATTCCAGGATTCTAGAAAGTCTTGGAAATATTTAGATGTGTTTGGACAGACTGATCATTTACATGGGAATTGCATCCTATATCCAGGCAAGTATCTCACCCAGAGACCTGGCTTGCCTGCCTTGACCCATCCCTCCACTTCTTATCTTGTCAGGGAGTCGGGGGAATCCCTCAACAGCCATCCTAGACAAAACTCCCCAAAACAAAAGTCCTCTGCCATTGAGCTGACTCTGACTCGTAGTGACCCTATAGGATAGAGTAGAACTGCCTCATAGGGCTTCTGAGGCTGTAATCTTTCTGGGAGCAGACTGCCTAGTCTTTCTGCCCCTCATCTTTCTCCCCTGACCTGGTGATCTTTTGGTTAGCAGCTGAATGCTTTACCCACTGCACCACCAGAGTTCCTTTAGATAAAACTAAGCATGTGTAACACAACCTAGAAGATGCCCAGAGCTATTATTAAGGCTTTTCCAACTTGTCAGTGGGTGATTTTTGGGGGATGAGGTGGGGTAGAATGTGCTAACAAAGTCCAGAAACAGAATGCAGAAGACTGAGGATTAGGGAATAACTTCAACTCAGCCTCTCTTTTGAGTAGGAGGGCTTCCCACAAAGAGTACGGGACCCGAGGAACCGTGAACGCAGCCTGAACTGGCACAGGGACACAACTTATGTAAATAGCTTGCATTCCACTATTAACCTAAACTACTACTAACTGATTACTAACTGGGCCGGAACAGATGTCTAAGGAGCTCTGGGAGCTCAGTGCCTAAGGCATTTGATTGCTAACCAGAAGGTTGGTGGTTCAAACCTACTAGCCACTCTGTGGAAGGAAGACGGGACAATCTAATTCCATAAAGATTTACTGCCTCAGAAACCCAATGGGGGTCGCTATAAGTCAGAATTGACTCAGGGGCAGTGGGTTTGGTTTTCCTGGGTTTACTAACCTTTGGCTGTAAAGATTCCAGCCAAGAAAACCCTACGGAGCAGTTCTACTCTGTAACACATGGGGTTGCCATGAGTTGGAATTGGCTCCACAGCAGCGTAGTTTGGTTTGTTTTCTGGGACCTTTCTGGTTTAGCATAATTGATTGACAGATGCCTGGGAAACCAGCAAGAGCATCCATCCCGGCTACTCTTGCGGTCTTGTGTGGCAGAAAGGTCTACTTGCTGTGTGAGATGCTAGACTCCTCTTTCAGATCTCAACTGTGGCAGGGTCATTATAATTAGATGCCCGCCAGCCCCTCAGGCCAGAATGCCTGCCTCATACTGCCAGTATTCCTGCCTTGACAATAACCTCTCTGTTAGTCACGTCTCTGTGGTCAGCTTTTCCCCTGATACTCAGGACACTTATGGGCAGTCAAGCATCAAGTACTAATACTGGGGTTTGCGATTCTGATCCTGGCCCAAGTCAAACAGATTTATGAAAATCAATGAACTATTTAAATAACATCACGCCACACAATCAAAACCCACACACTATCACTGTACAAGATACATTTTTAAACCCCATTTGGAGTTTCCACCGTTCAGGGTCATCTGTGTCATTTCTGCTTTCAATTGCTGCAGATAATCGAAAATTGAATGGTTTATTGGCTTAGTTGCCTCACACAGCAGTCCTCATTCTGCCAACTTTTGCTTGTTTCTGTTTCTCTCCCCTTCGCTCTCATTTCAAAACAGTTCTATTTCTACCTTGGCAAACTATCTGTCCCCTTTGTCCACAGAACAAAACTTGCTCTCTCACACTTCAGAAAATTACTCTAGTTCCTTTTAGGAGGGCTTGTATTAGTGGTGGCTCTGGTGGCACGGTGGTTTAAGCGCTTGGCTGTTAACCAAAAGGTTGGCAGTTCAAACCCACCAACCACTGCACAGGAGAAAGATAAGGCAGTCTGTGTCCATAAAGATTTACAGCCTTGGAAACCCTGTGCTGCAGTACTACTTTGTCCCACAGAGTTGATATGAGTTAGACTAGACGGCAATGGGCTTGGTTTCGTTTGGTTTTGTTTAGGTTAGGAGCTCTGGTGGTGCAGTGCCTAAGGCATCTGACTACTAACCAGAAGGTTGGCAGTTCAAACCCACCAGCTTCCGTAAAGATACCATCTTGAAAACCCAATGGGGTTCGCTATGAGTCAAAATTGACTTGATGGCAGTGGGTTAGGTTTTTTGGCTTTTGGTTTGCATTGATATCAGTGGCATGGCAACCATGAATTCATGTTTCCATTGTGCTTGACACTACTTTGACCCTGACCAGAAATGTAGTCCCAATTCTATGTTCTGTGTTCCCCAATTTCAGAAGGACAGGGAAAGCCTTGAAGGAGAGTTCAGAACTGGGCAACGCACTGAAGGAGAAAAGTGAAAGAAGCCAGATTTTGCACTGAGAAGAGAAGATAGTAGGGAGAATTAGTTACATTATGAAAGTTGGGAGGTTGTTCATTCCTATATGTACAGATGAAAAGGGACAG
The DNA here is from genome assembly GCF_000298275.1 of Orycteropus afer afer. Lineage (NCBI taxonomy): Eukaryota > Metazoa > Chordata > Mammalia > Tubulidentata > Orycteropodidae > Orycteropus > Orycteropus afer. The sequence goes on from NW_006921924.1 coordinate 189,076, forward strand.
GAGCAGTGTTGAGTTAGGTACTGCTGTTCAGTCCCAAAATGGATTGCTTCAGGAGGAAGAGGAACCTTCTTCTCTAAAGGCAACAAAGTTAAATACTATTACATACAAAATCCTGCAATAAAAGTAATAATGATACTGTACAAGTGGATAAACAGATACTCATGCTGAACAGACAGGTCTATACCCTCAAATATATATAGGTTTGACAGAAGATATTTCTACATATGCATTTATATATGTTGCAAATATATCCATGAATATGATAGAACATACCGGGAGCAGAATTATGAATAACTCTTAGCCAAAATCAGACACTTTGAGGGAACGAGTCACTGGCCTAAGGGCTCAGGATCATAGTCTCAGGGCACATAGCCCACAAACACAATGTTCTACATCTTACTTTGGTGAATAGTGACTAGGACCTTAAAAGATTTTGAGTGGCCATCTTAGGTTCTCTCCACATCTGGAGCAACTATGGTTCTCTTCCCATATGCAGCAAAGAAGAGTGAAGGAAATCAAAGATGTAGGAAACATTTAATCCAAAGGGCTAATGAAACACATGAACCCCAGCGTCTGCAACCCTGAGACCAGAACTAGATGGTGCCTGGCCACCACTGCTGACCACTCTGAAAGGGATCACAATAGCAGGTCCTAGAGAGAGTGGGAGAAAAATATGGAACAAAACTCAAAATTATCAAAAAGGCCAGACTTACTGACAGATTAAGACCGGTGGAACCCCTGAGACTATGACCATTAGATACCCTTCAGGCCTGGAACAGAACTTACCCCGCAGGTCAACATTTAGCCAAACAATAAACAGGTCTAAGGTGAACAATTGAGGTATCCACCCCTTAGAACAACCAAACCACACAAGATCAAAAGGGCTGCATTTTCCTAGGGATAACACCAAGAAGGCAGGAAGGGATAGGAAGGAAGGATGAATGGAAATGGGAAACACAGGGAGGAAGTGGGAAGAGGGTTTTTCATTGTGGGGATTGCAATCAATGTTAAGAATCAAAATGTGTATGAATTGTTGGATGGAAAACCGATTTGTTATGTAAACGTCCACCCAAATCACAAAAAAAGGAGAGAGAGAGAGACAGACAGAGAGAGAGAGAGAGAGAGAAAGAGAGAGATGCTGGCTATCTGGCTGAGAGGGTTTCAGCATGATCTTGGCTGGAGTTAAGAAGGTGGGAGTAGGAACAGATGGCTATTCAAATTCCCTTTCTATTTCATGATGCTACCATACCTCCATTTTCCTGCTACTAGAGGGGAAATCTTCTAGCTTTCAAGACGTCATGTGGTCATACCATTCTTGTTGCAATCCCAAACCTTCCCCCTCTTTCTGGATGACTGTGGGTAGTAGGGGAAATAGCACTGTAATAGAATTTCAAAAACTGAGTGTACACCCAGCCAACTAACTATGTGAATGGACAGGTTATGTCCATATTCTGGGCCTCAGTTTTCTCCTTTGTAAAATGATCTCTATGGCCACAAAATTTCATGATTACTTTTGCGTGGATGCCTGTGTTTTTCATCTCTTAGTTTGTTATTCAAATGCAATGATGTTAATTGATACCTTTGCACTCACTGCTGACCAGGTCCTGGTAACAGGCCTGGGTTCCACTTGCTGATAATCTTGCTTTCCACACAGTGTCTATATCAACATGCTGCCAGTGGAAACTGATTTGACAACAAAATTCTCTTCTCTATCCTGCAATCATGAATTTTTCCCTCTGTACTGGGTCATTTTCATCAGCATACAAACACACTGCTATTTTGCTCATCTTAAAAAACAAAACAAAACAAAAAACCGTTCTGTTTACTCAATTTCCCCTCCAGCTCTAATCTCTCTGCTCCTCTTTACAGCAAAGCTACTCAAAAGAATTCTTTATTCAATATCTCCAACATATCCTCTACTAGGCACTGCTTTTTTATTATTGTTGTGTTTGTTGTTAGGTGCCATCGAGTCATGTCTGACTCATAGAGACCCTATGAACAGTAGAACGAAATACCACCCAGTCCTGCACCAGCTCCATGATCCTTGCTGTACTTGAGCCCATCGCCACAGCCACTGTGTCAATCCATGAGGGCCTTCCCCTCTTTCGTTGACCCTCCACCTTACCAAGCATGACATCCTTCTCTTGATTCACGTAATGTAAAATTCACCCTTTTAAAGTGTATAATTCAGCGGCTTTTAGTACATTCGCAATATTGTGCAACCATTACCACTACCTAGAATATTTTCCATACCTCAAAAGGAAATCCCATACTCATTAACAGTCACTTTCCATTTTCCCTTCCCTCCATACCCTAGTAAACATTAGTCTGTTTTCTGTCTCTATGGATTTGGTTATTCTGGACCTTTCAGATAAGTGGAATCATATAATACGTGACCTTTCATGTCTGGCTTCTTTCACTTAGCATCATGTTTCCAAGGCTCATTCCTATAGGGGAAGATATCAGTACTTCATTCCTTTTGATATTTAATTGTATGGATGGACCACATTTTTATCCAGTCATCTGTTGATGGACTCTTGAGTAGTTTGTACCTTTTGGCTATTGTGAATAATGCTGCTATGAACATTCATGTATCCATTCTCTCTTCAACCTGCTGTGCCACAGCACCTGCTCTTAAGGTTAACAATGATCTCCGCAGTGCTAAATCCAGTGCTCAATTCTTATCTTACTTGACTCTCGGGAGTTTTTGACATAGATGATCACTCTTTCCTCCTCAAATCATCTATTTTTCTTGGCTTCTAGGCTATCACATTCTCCTGGTTTCCTCCCATGTCACTGGCCTTTCCTTTTCAGGCTCTTTTGCTGATTCATCTTCATATCCTAAACTGTAAATGTTGGAGTGTGCCAGGGTCAGCCCTCAGACCTCTTTTCTTCCTAATGTACACTCACTTCCATGGCGATAGCATCTATTCTCGTGGTTTCTAATACAATCTAAACACTGGTGGATCCAAATTTCCTTTCTTCAGCCTCAATCCTCGATCCAGACTCATACATACAATTGCCTACTTGATATTTTCACTCAGCTCTCTCACTAAACTGTTCATATGCAAAACTGAACTCCTCATCTCCCATCCACAACCTTCCAGTATGATGTACTCCTAGCCCAGTCTTTCCTCATCATAATAAATTGGAAAGTCTATCATCCGGATGATCAGGTCAAAAACTCTTGAATCATTTCTGACCCTTGTTTCTCCCACACCCCAGATTCAATCTGTCAGTAAGTCCTGACAGCTCTATTGTTAAAATGTATTCAGAATTTGATCACCACCCACTCCCTGGTCCAACTCACCATCTTTTGCTTGGATTATTGCAATAGCCACTCCCACCACTAAATTACAAATTCCCTGCTTCCATTCTAAGTCTGTTTTCAATATAACAGTGAGACCTATTTTTTGAAAGTACAAGTCAGATCATGTCACTCTTTCATGAAAACTCTCCAGCGGCTCCATCTTTCACTCAAAAAAAAAAAAAAAAAGCCTTTACAGTGGTCTAAAAGAAGATCCTACGTGAAGTAGCTCTTGTCACTTTATTGATTTCATTTCCTCACTACTGACCTATACTCTTACTGTCTCCACTCTAGTCACAATGGCCACCATACTATTTCTGAAACATGCTGGGCCTTGTTCTTGCTGCAAGGCCGTTGTGCTTACTATTTCCTCTACCTGGAATATTCTCCCCTGGATAGCCAAGTGGTTCACTCCCTCACCTCCTGCAGGTCTTTGTTCAAATGTTACCTGACCACTCAACTTGAAATAACGACTCCTTCTCCTCCATACTCTTAGTCCCCCTTCTCAAGTTTCACTTTTCTCCACCAAACTTATCACCATCTGCAACTCTATACATTTTGCTTGTCTGCCTCCAAAAAGAATGTAAGCTTCATAAAGGTGGGGATTTTTTTGTATGGCATATCCCTAGCACCTGTAACAGTGCCTGACACATAGCAGATGCTCAGTAACTATTTGTTGAATAGATGAATAGATGGTTGAACTGGTTATTTTGAAAACTAGTTAATACTTTAGCCATTTCTTATTGCTTGGCCAAATTCAAATCTTAGCTTTCAAAATATCTCGTTGTTTGCCTCATTTCAGCTGCAGTGTGCTCTGACATGATTTTTTTAAAAGATATTCTCATTAGAAATTTTATCTTTCCAAAGGGTAAAACTCTCTAACTCACTGCTGTTGAGTCGGATCTGACTCATAGCGACCCCTCCTTGGGTTTCCAAGGTGGTATCACTATGGAAGTAGATTCCAACAGGTAGTATATATGAAAACTTGGGCTCTGGAGTCAGACTGTTTGGGTTTGCATCTAGGCTCTACCCTTTCCTAGTTGTCTGAATCAGGACAAGTTAATCGTTCTATGCCTCAGTTTCTTCATCAAAAAAAAAAAAGGACAACTAGGAGCACCTAGGAGTCCCTGGGTGTTGCAAACAGTTAAGCACTAGACTACTACCCGAAAGGACAGTAGTACAAAACCACTCAGAAATGCCTTGGAAGACACACCTGGTGGCCTGCTTCTGAAAAGTCACAGCCTTGAGAGCGCCGTGGAGCACTTCTCTGCACCATGAGTCCGAACCAACTGCACAGCAATTAGCAACAGGAGAACCTAACCTCTGCTGTTGCTATGGGATGAAATCAAATCATGTACATCACTTAGCTCAGTGCCTGGCACATAGTAAATCTTTAGTGAACAGTAGCTCTTATAATTCTTATTAAGACATAAGAGAAATTTTTCAAAAAATAGAGGAAGGCTTGCCACAGAAAGTACTGAATACCTTTTTTTCTAAGTGAAACTAAAATAGCCATCCAGATCTTTTGTATAAATAGCATTTCTTTGGGAAATGATCCAAAATTTGACAGCCAATTGTTCTGTCCTTTCCTCAGGAGGCTTTTGTGGGACTGGATATATTCTCTTCAGATTTGCTGTATCCTCACAGAACAGTCAGACTTAGAAGGAACCCCTCACACTTAACATCTTCACTTCTTCCATTCCTCAACTTTGAAGACATTCTAGACTCTGTGTACAGATTCCATGGATTTTCCTCTTTTGGTGAATTGGTAAAAAATTCAGTAATTCCCTTTGTGGGGGAAAATGCTTCCAGAGCACCAGCAGTAGACTAGCCTTTTAAACAGGCATTTGACTGTTAACCAGAAGACTGGTGGTTCAAACACCAGCCACTCCTTGGAAGGAAGACTGGGCAACCTCGGAAGGTTGACTTGAAAACAAGGTTGACCATGCTTTAAAAGGCAAGGACAAAGGTCTGTGTTTTCATTCATGATACCTCCTAGTAGTTTGCTGCCAGACACACCATGTAAAGCCTCTCCTTGGGTTAATCCTCAGTTTAACAAAGCTACCACAGATCCAGTCTGTAAATGCTAGAATGTGCCGGATGCTTTGCCCTGTGCAGGAAAACCAGGGTAGATCACATCTGTGTAGGAGCACTGGGCTCCACATTTCACAGAAGGAGCCAATGGAGTGGAGCCTCTCCTAGCCAGCATTTGTCCCACATAATTGTAAACTTGCTTTCCAGGGTTCCTTTCTTATGTTCTAACTTCTCTCTCACCATCCACAGCAACTTATACTGAGCTGCGCTGGGCTGGGCACACATTCATTTATTCATTCATTAAACACCATGGGGCTCAATAAATACTTGTTAAATTATACTGTGTCTCTGCTGCCTTTGAACTATTCTCCACTTTTATTATTCAAATGGAATTTTACCTTGTCTTCCAAGCTATGCTGTAAATTTCTTGAGTACATTGACTTCTACCTCATTCCTATCTCCTGCAGTGCTACACTTGATTCTTCATTCAGTCAATGTTTTTATTATTATGCTTTGCAAAACTGCTCTGCAGAAATGGGTCTGGACCCTAGGAGTTGGGGAAAATTTTCTACTTGACTTTTCATAGTTTTATCGTGGTTATTAGGAGGAAATGGGAGCTCTGGTGGTGTAGTGCCTAAGGCATTTGACTACTAACCAGAAGGCTGGCGGTTCAAACACCAGCCACTCCTCGGAAGGAAGCCTGGGCAATCTACTTCCGTAGAGATATCGCCTCAGAAACCCAAGGAGGGATTATTATGAGTCAGAACCAACTCACTCAATGGTAGTGAGTTTGGTTTTTGTTTTTTGTACGAGGAAATAGCATGCAACACCCAGCAATTACTGAGCCACTTTTCCAATGTAACACAGTTTCAAATAAAAATCTAATAAAGCCTATGCTGAGATTTAGAAACTTACTCATAAACAGTTGTCCATCCATTTTCGTTACTTTTGGTGGCCAGAAGCCCCGTGTTTCCTGGATAGGTCATTAAGGCCAGATTGTAGCCTTGGGCTGATACTCTTTTCAGGACTCCATTGCTGCTTATGGTCAACCAGTACACCTGCCCGCCAGGCACCACAAGCCAGAGGGGCATCCCACCTGCATCCCGGCGAATGTGCACCGAATTGCCATTGCTGCTCGTAATTGCACCCAAGTCACCTTCAGCATTGTAGGTGAAGTTATACACATAGTCCCTGGTTACCAAGTTCAGGGTGTGCAGGTGGGTTCCATTGACAGTGAACTGGTAGAGTTCCTGGTCAGCAGGTGAGGCAATCTCATAGAGGTTCACATCATTCAAGTGGGCTTGGTTCCTGCTGATGGTACGAATCCGGACATTCCCCAGATCGGCCACATAGAGGGTACCATCAGGTGACACTGCTAAGGAGGAAGGGGCTTTCATCTTTGCATCTTTGGCATAGCTGCCGTCACCTGTGGGAGAAAGATCCTAATTTGAATAATTGGCATCACAAGCATTTAAATGAAAATACCATATACAGAAAACACTGAACACTGAGAATCATTTTAAAGGGAATAATAAGTGAACCAACATTCTCCACATGCCCTCCTTGACAAATTTGAAACCCATTATTCAAAAGATTATAATTCTTGAGTCAGTACTACTGAAGATGAACAGTAGGATGTAATTATCTCAGTTACACTAATTTTGTGAAATCCTCAATCCTGCTATTCAGAATCTTTTGTATTGCAAAATACAAGAATAGCAAATAATTGCAGCCACATAAAAGTTGGCTAATATCTATGAGATGGATGACTGTCATTGCTTATAGGATCAGTCTCAGGACTTTCCAGTTCCGCTGTGCACACAGGCCCTTTCTTCCGTTAATGCCCAGTGTCACATTGTCAAAGTACACTAAGTCTGTAAGTGCAGCAATGATTCAGAACATCAAATTTGATAACTGGAGTAAACATTAGATTTGCCTTGAAAGAAAGATATAAATTAACACAAGATAAAACTAATTGTCCAGGAAAACACTGGAAATATTGATTAAAAAGTCATATTGACTAACTTGCTCACTCCTGAGTCCTTTGGCCCAAGGAAAGGCAAAGGCTAAGAGGACCATTTGGGCTTGGATGAGCAGTTTAACAGGGCTGCATGGAGCATGCTGGAATTTCCACATCTCAACAATGAATTTATCTGTTGACATTTAGAGCACTGTTTGCGATCTGGAAGACCCACTCTGTGTTCTGTAGAAAAAGGTCTTTTTTTCTTTCTTCTTCTTCTTCTTCTTTTTTTTTTTTTTCTATTTCAATCAGAAGTAAAGGGCACTATTGGTTTTCAGGAAAGTTTTGGATTATTTTAACCAATGTAAGTGGCATACCAATGTCCTGGGAACCCTACATAGGGAATTTCATTTTGTCCATCTGTCCCCCGAACAAAGCCGTCTGCTCCTAGTCCCCTGGAGTCTTCAATAGCACACCCTGTTAGTCTGGAAACTAGCTACTTACGGGACTTAATTTTTTCCTTAGCTAATGAGTAAATGTGGAGTTTCTCCCAGTACCACATCATCCAGAACCTATTGCCACCGAGTCGATTTTGGCTCAAAGTGAACCTATAGGACATAGGTTTCCTGCCCTGTAGAGTTTCCAAGGCTGTAAATCTTTACAGAAGCAGTCTGCCACATCTTTCTCCTGTGGAGTGGCTGGTGGGTTCGAACCACTGACCTTTTGGCTAGCAGACCAATACTTTAACCACAGTGCCAACAGAGCTCCTTCTTCATCCAAAGTACAAACAGTTTCATGATCCTCCATTTATATATTGGTCCTAACTATTTGTTGTTGTTGTCGTTATGTGCCATTGAGTCGGACCCGACTCATAGCAACCCCTCCTTGGGTTTCCTAACTTTTTAGAGTATTAAATTTTTAATTATATTGCTGAGCCTTGAAAACAGCAAAGTGATAAAACTGAGACAAGTGCTATTTCTATTTGAGGAATACAGTAAGTGAGGCATGAAGGGGTTGGGGGCTTAGCTGGGGTCACTCAGTGAGTCACTTGCAGCACTACAATCAGATACTAGGCTGTCTGGCTCCCAATCCATTGCTTTCTCTACTGGCTCATACCAGTGTTCACAAGAAACACTTTGGTCTTTCTTTTGACTTTTCTGTTGTGTTTTTCTTTTGAAAACAGAGAGGGGGAGCTGGCGAATTGCTAAAAAGGTCATACCTGAAAAACAGTCACAGTTGGGATCAATTTTGCAGTCACAGTCAGTGGGGGCACCAGCGATGATGGAGATCTCCCCATTGGTGGTGACTTGCTGAATGCGGTTTACTTTCCTCTCGTCTGTTTCAGCTATGAAGAGCAGCCCGCTGTGGGAGACACTGATAGCCCTTGCCGACTCAAGAGTGGAGTGAATTGCCACCTTGCTGACCAAGAAATGATCGATGCCTGGCACCTGGCAGTGAATGGGGCGCCCTGCAATGATCCGCACGCGCCTGTTCTCAGAAATTTGCAGCACAATGTTATTATCCAAGACATACAATGAATTGTCCATGGGATTGACTGCAAGGTCTGTTGGCCACTCTAATCGCACCTGCAAAATTAAAAAAAAAAAAAATGAAACACACACCATTAGGTTACCATATCTTTCCAGGGACAGTTTTATCTGGAAAGAAAAATCGGCTTATTGGTTATCCCCTCACTCATGCATTTTGTCCAAGTTTGTGATGTTTGACAAGGTGGAGGGATGGTTAATCAAATATTCTGATAAACAGATCTATGCCATTGTCAACATATGTCTTTTTCAATAATTTCAGAAACATCTAGAGCAATGGTTTTGGAGTGTGGTCTCCAGACCAGCAACAACAGAATCACTTGGAAACTTGTTAAAAATGCAAATACTCAGGCCCACCCCAAACCTATTTAATCAGAAACTTTGGGGGTAGGGACCAGAGACCATCAGTGTTTTAACACCTTTCCAAGTGATTCTAATGCATGCCAGAGTTTGAGGACCACTACTGTATGGTTTCTGGGTTCTCTATGATACACAAATTAATCTCTCCCAAAGTCTATAGAGAAAGCCATAAGAATTTTACCCTCCCAGCAACCTTCAGGACAGAATCTGCCATTAGCATAGACCTAGCATCCATCTTGCAGAATACTCAGGTAAAGTTCAGCAGCTGTTGAGTTGAAATCCTAGGTAGTAATGCCCTGCTCACCTAGCTTGACCTGGTTCACTCCATATCCCCTTTCCTCAGCAAAGGATTTTGGTTTCTTTCATTTAACATTTGCTGAACATCTTCTCTGGGTTTTGGGCATTTAAAAGATGTCTAAGATGCAACCTTTGCTCTCAAGTAACTTCTAGTCATCAGGCAATTAATCTCCATGTTATGAGGAAGGGGCAGTATAGGTTATGAGAGCACCTCACCCAGACTGGAAGTCAAGGTATTCCCAGAGAAGGTGGTATCTAAACAGGGTCTGGAATGATCAGTAAGAGAGAAATAGAGGTGGAGATGAGAGGGGAGTGGAGTTGATGGGAAACCCAGGTAGAGGGAACAGTGGAGGTAAAGGCCCAGAGGTTAGAGAAGTCATGGCCCATCCAGGTTACTGCAAACAATTCAGGCAATAAAGGGGTGCACATGTCCAGCTTTATTCTGATGGCTATGAGAAACTATGAGGGGCTTTAAGTAGATATGGGTTCTAGAAGGATCAAACTGGCAGCTATTGAGATTGTACTGGAGGAAGATGGGAGATGGGAGGCAGATAGGCAGTCAGGAGGCACCAGGTGAATAATGATGGTGGCTTGAACGAGGATGATAGCAGTGGGGATAAAAGGACTGGGCTGTGTGTGAGAGTGTGTGTGTCTGGTGTGCCTTGCACCAAGTACTGTGCTGGGCATTGGGGATACACAGGCCAATCACACATGGCTCCAGTCTAGTTCTTTCTGGACAGAGGGGTTGGCCCCAATGCCTACCGACCCTGACATCTCCATAGCTACTATTGATTACTGCGCACGTCTCAGAGAACTGTGTTCCATCACACTCCTCACTTGTTCTGTACTTTATTTCTCTTCCCTTAGGCTCCACAAAGGCAGAAACATCTGTCCCGTTCCTGGCCAAAATAGTAACAGTAATGTTTACTCTTCTTTTTGCTTTGATTGAAAGCTCAAGAAAGGCTTTGTTTTTCTCATGGAATCTGAAAGTCTGAAAACAAGATATGGGCTGTCATTGCATTCTGAGGCCCACTATTTCCCCAGCTGGAAGAGGCCTTACCCGCAGTCAGTAATGAAATAGAGATAAAGCCAGGCTGAGATTAGGCCCTCCCTCTAATCCTACCTCTCAAGGGAGGCAACTGGTGCTGTTGTAAGAAGTTAAAGGTTGTCTTTGACCTCCCTTCCTGCACCACTCAGGCCTCTTTGCCCCCTCTCCCTACTCCCCGTCTCTGCATGTCTCTCCCAGACGCCCAGCAATGTCGTTCTGTCTTCCTGCCTCTGTGCCCCCCACCTGCATATAAGCTGGCTTTTTTGGTCAGTACCATCTGCCTCTGGGCAGGGAGGAATTTGAGTGCTAATGGAGTATAAAGCTGAGCTTGTGTTATGCATGTTGTAAAGAGCCTTTCGGACTGAGGCCATTGGATAAACATTAAACACCAGCCTTAACAGCTCCAGGAACAGTTTGCTGTGATGTGTCCCCAGCATGTCTGTCTGAGGCCTTTGCATGTCAGCGCCCTGCCACTGAAAGGGAGAGTAAGCGCCTGCTGCTGTGGAGGCCGCTGACTGCTCCTGG
>NW_006921924.1:200280-202003 GCF_000298275.1 Orycteropus afer afer
GCAGTGACCCAGGGGGGAAAAAAAAAAAAATCCAACCCTGGCAGAAGTGACGTTCTAATTATCCGTACTCTGAGAGTTGAGGCCAGGGCAGAGGCCACGGATGGCACACACCTAGCAGAAGTCAGAGAAAGAGTATGTTTTGGATTCTATTCTCGGCTGGTAAGGCTGCCTCTGAGATCAAGGCTGGGAATTGGAAGATAAGCTGTTAAATTCTCCAACTCACTGATTTAAGCCCATACCACTGGTGTCATGTTTATTAGATTTAATATTGCCTCAAACATACATGAGCTATTGTATCTGTTTGTTTTGTTTTGTTTTTCTATCAAATAAGTCACCCTCTGGCAGTTTCTTGTGACTAAAGTGGCCTTTGTGCTTCTGAGACACTTTCTATACCAACTACACAGAATCCCTTTCATTCCCATTTGATTTGGCTGGGCAGCTAGTCTATGAAATCTGCTCAGATGAAAGATGTGTGGCTACTTAGTAGTCTTAGTAATCTAGGGTCTGACTTTTCAGAAGCTGGACCTCTTCACCTCTCTTAGGTTGTCAGTTCCTTTGATGTCCTTCTCATGTTAAATGCTCCCATTTCTAGGTAATTTTTCAAGGAACTGGTGTTTTATACCCACACAATAGAAACACTGCATTTTCTAGCATAGCATTTCCATAACAGAACCTTACATATCGAAGGAGCCATTGAGCTGATTCTGGCAGTCAGAATTAGTGTCTATTAGACTCAGATTTTATACTATTGAGGTTGGGCTAATGTTATTCCCCTACGGCTGTTAGCTGTTGTCCAAGTGACTTTTTGGGAAATAAACCCTTCTTTTGGGAGGTAGGAACAGAAAGAGTTGCAGGGCAGCAGTGAAGCTCTGGAAACTCTGCCTAGTGACCTAGCCTACAGGGAAACCATTTGACTTAATTTGTAATGTTGCCCCACCTTGTAAAAATACATTAATTTATTTGAAATGTCAAAATGTATTTAAACTAAACTAGCATTAAAGGTCACTGGGGTAGCCGGCAGCTGGTGGAATGTGCCCATGTCCCAAACTCCTTTCCTGAGAAATAATCCTGAGCAGAAAGGAGCCTTTGGTCTGGATGTTGACCCTTGACAGTACTCTGTCTTCCTCTGCTAATTGAAAATTTGCCTTCAAGGGTGTTGACTCACAGGTCAACCTGTGGTTGGTTGAAAAATTCAGCTAATTTGGACCTGAGTAGCAGATAAAGCATCAGAATCTGTAAAAGCAATATCCAAATATGAACTCTTAATTACATTAAACTAGAAAATTCCTCAATGATAAGTCCCATCCTGCACCATAGACACAAACCATAATTTGTATCTGGGCTCTCTCTAGCAGTTTGAATGCTGGTTCCATCCTTCACTAGTTGTGTATTCCTGGGCAATTTAGGAGTCCTCTAGGAGTTTCGAGTTTCCTTATATGTAACAAAAAAAGAGGCCGATGATGTTCTATCTACCTTCTAGGATTACTGCATAGATTAAATGAGATAGTGATATAGTGCTGAGCCCAGTGCCTAGAACATAGTAAGGGATACCAAAATCAGCCTCACTGCCATCGACTTGGTTTTGACTCCTAGCAACCCCTCCTTGGGTTTCCGAGGTGATATCTCTATGGAAGTAGATCACCCAACCTTCCTTCTGGGAGTGGCTGGTGGGTTTGAACCGCCAGCCTTCTGGTTAGCAGTCAAATGTCTTAGGCACTATGCC
>NW_006921924.1:202252-216486 GCF_000298275.1 Orycteropus afer afer
ATTGACTTCCTTTTTAAACGTAAGAAGTTGCTCCCCTTTCCTTTGAACTGGTCCTAATCAATAACATCTACAAAATTACAAGCCTACTCATGTGGGCCATTAATGAAAGCAACTACTGTTTATTGAGTACTTCCTATGTGCCAGTCACTTTACATGGATCACTACTTTATATCTTTAGAGCAATCACTTGAGGAAGAAACCATTAATGCTCCCATTTTTAGCTGTGTTCTTAACCCCTATGCTGTCTGGCTCCTCATTCAGGGGAGTTGATATGTTTCCTTATTTTCAAGTCTGACCTCCCTTTATCCTTTTTGAGTTGACCTAAAAATTGCTCTTTGACTGGGAAGGTCAAAGCTCATTAAGAATCAAGTAATTTGTCTTTTCTTTTGACATCAGTTATTTTTCAGGGCGGTGCAAACTTTTTTTTCCCACCTACCCCCCACCTTATCGTCTCACCTGTCTATGCATTTATCCATAGCCTGGTGTTTAGTGTTAGTGGTAATGTAGTATTGTGCATATACTAGTATTTGCCTCTGTCGTCTATATCTTATGTGCACATTTCAGTGTCCTTCTTTTCCCCAATGTCATCATGCTGATCACAGACTCTTTCCGTACCATCCCTCTCCTCACCCAAATCAACATGTGACCCCCAATTAGTCCAAAAATTTTCCTCCCTTTCCCTCCCATCCCTGGTAACCAACAAAGTGACTTTCCTTCCCTAAGTAAACCTTTCCTTGACTTTTTACAATAATGGGCTCATACGATATTTGTCCTGCTGTGATTAACTTATTTCACTCAGCATAATGTCCTCCAAATTCATCTACATTGTGAGATGATTTGCGTATTCTTCAATCTTGCATAGTATTCCATTGTGTGAATGTACTATAGTTTGGTTATCCATTCTTCTGTTGATAGGCATTTGGGTTGTTTCCATCTCTTTGCTATAGTGAATCGTGCTATGATGAACATGGGTGTGCATATGTCTGTTCATGTCCTGTCTCTCACCTCTTTAGGATATATTCCTAGTAATGGAATTACTGGATCAAATGGTATTTCTATTTTCAGTTTTTTAAGAAAGCACCATACCATTTTCCACAATGGTTGTACCATTTTGCAGTCCCACCAGCAGTGTATGAGAGTTCCAATCTCTCTGCAACCTCACTAGCATTTGTTGTTTTCTGCTTGTTGAACTTTGCTATTATTCCTGGGGTGAGATGATATCTCATCATTGTTTTGATTTTGCATCTCTCTAATGGCTAATGATACATTTCCTCGTGTGTTTGTTGGCCACCAGTATGTCTTCTTTAGTGAAGTGTCTGTTCATCTCCCTTGCCCATTTTTGAATTGGGTTGTTTGTCTTTTTGGTATTGAGGTGTTGAAGTTTTCTATAAATTTTGGAGATGAATCCCTTGTCAGATATGTCATAGCCAAATATTTTTTTCCAATTTGTAGGTTCTCATTCTCTTTTTACCTTTTTGGAGAAGTCTTTTGATGCACATAAGAATTTAATTTTTAGAAAGTACCAGTCATCTAGCTTCTCTTCCACTGCCTGTGCATTTTTGGTTATGCTTGATAGTCTATTTATGCCATAGATCAGGGACCCTAGATTTGTCCCTGTTTTATCTTTGATGAATTTTATAGTTTTGGGTTTTATATTTAAGTCTTTGCTCCAACTTGACTTCATTTTTGTGTATGAGGTGACGTATGGATCTTGTTTCATTTTTCTGCAAGTGGGTATCCAGTTTTGCCAGCAACATTTGTTAAAGAGGCTATCTCTTCCCCATTTAATGGGTTTTGGTCCTTTGTCAAAGATCAGCTGTCCATAGGTGGATGGGTCTATTTCTAGGTTTTCAATTCTGTTCCACTGATCTGTCGTGGTGCAAACTCTTAATGCATTCAGATGCTAACTGAAAGGTTAGAGGTTCGAGTCTACTCAGAGGCACCTCCCTTGGAAGAAAGGCCTATCAATCTACTGCCAAAAAATCAGCCATTGAAAACCTCATGGAGTACAGTTCTGCTTTGACCTATATGGAGTTGTCATGAGTCAGAATCAACTTGATGGCAACTGGTGGTGGTAACTGTGTGCCAGGCTCTTTCAAATGTCCTCTTGAGGTGCAAAAGTGTTTCTTGTTGAGAATCAGTGGACTAAGTTATGGGGGACAGTGCATGCTAAAGACTAATTAGACTCAAACTGTAGGTGTTGAGTTACTGAGGGTCTTTAAAGTGGGGGACTGCCATGGTCAGATTAGTATTTTAGAAAGACCATGTAGGCAGTAGTCTGGGGACAGGCTAGAGGGAGAAAAGACTAGCGAAAGGAGAACCAATTTTGCGGCTAGCCATTCACCAATATCCCTTCACCCCCCAAAAAAACAAAACAAAACAAAAACCCAGAAAACCAAACCCACTGCCATCAAATGGATTCCAACTCACAGCAACCCCCATTGGGTTTTCAAGGCTGTAAATCTTTACAGAAGTAGACTGCCCCATCTTCTTCTCACAGAACAGCTGGTGGGTTTGAACCTTTGACCTTTTGGTAAGCAACCAAAGGCCTTATCCACTATATCACCAGAGCTCCTTAATCACCAATATGTTTATACAGGCTTCCCTCCAACCACCTGACAGATATCTGAGTGCTGATCCAAACAGGTATAATCCCTGTCTTCATGGTGCTTAGAGTCAATAAGACTGCTACTTATCTTTTTTGATTTAGAGCCCTTTGAGAATCGATGAAAGCTATGGACCTTCTCCCTAGAAAAAGGCACAGAAGGAGTGGAATAAAATCGTTAAGAGCTCAGGCTCTGGAATTAAGATTGTCTGGGTTAAAAATTCTGGCTCTGTCATTTACTAAGTCTATGATCTAGGGGCAAATCAGTTAACCTCTCTGAGCTTCAGTTTACTCATCTAGAAATTGAGTATAGTAATAGTATCTTCTCAAAGATTTGTTATAAGAATTAGATGAAAAAAAAATCTAGGTAAAGCACTTAGCACAGTAACTAGTACATAGAAAACCAAACTAAACCAAACCCACTGCCATCAAGTTAGTTCCGACTCATAGCAACCCTACAGGACAGAGTAGAACTGGCCCATAGGGTTTCCAAGGCTGTAAATCTTTATGGAAGCAGACTGTCTCATCTTTCTCCCGTGGAGTGGCTGTCAGGTTTAACTACAGTGCCACCAGGGTTCCTTGGTACATAGAGAACACTCTGTCAATGCTAACCGTTTTTCTTTCTTTTTTTTAACCCCCTGACTACTATCCCCAACCATAAAAAACTTTCCTCCCCTCCTGTCCCTGTGACCACCCCCTCCCCTTGCATGTCTTAACTATGCACTCCTGTCTGTCCAGCTTTCCCTCTATGTGAATGCTGCCCTTCTCATGGCTGATTGTTCTAAGGGGTGCATCTTCATAGAGTAGGTGGGTACAATGCTAGCTATTTTTGTTATATAACATGTCCACATATGCTCTGGTCCCTGTCTGACTATTGCAATGTTCACTTCCTTGACTATCTCATGAACTCTTAAGTTTAATCACATAGTCATGCTCTTTCAAGGTTTCACCTGCTTCTACTTCACCAGCCATTTCCTCCTTGCTCATTTATTCCAGTCCCTGAGAATCCTTCTAAGCTATGTGTCCTCTAAGAACTATCTGGCACATATTAGAACGTATTATCTCACATACACTTAACAGCCAGTTCCATGGCTAACATTTTAGCTTATTACTTGGATTCCCACTGTTATTTGCAACAGTTCTCTTGGTACAATTCCAAGTGCAGAACATGCGAGTCTAATTAATTTCCTTTCCTAACCAATGAATGTCTGTTTATCCTGTGTTAGGCTCTATGCTAGGCTCTAGGGATCCGACACTAACCATGGTAGACGAGATTCCTGACTTCATGGAGTGCACAGTCTTTTGGTGACTTCATTTCCTTTCTTTTCCAATATGTACAAAGTTGTATGATCTCTAGTGGTATAGTTCAGTCAACTATCTGTAGTTGCACTGCATTCACTTTAAGAAATTAACTTTCATGGGACAGCCCCCAAAACATATCATGACTGTCACTTTATCTTACAGTTGCCACCAAGTACTAATAACATCTTTTCCCAGAGTTCAATTGCACTGAGGAAACCAGGTGTTTCCCAAAAGGCCTTGTCTCCCCACCCCAAACATGACACTTCTAATCCCTCTCCTTCAGGAGCCTTATGGTTCATTTTAAAAATGACTGTTTGACTTTGATCTCTGAGGCCTCTTCAGTAGGAATTTCCAGGAAGTATATGATTATCTCTTTTGTAGTGTGCCAGCCCTGGGGAAGAGACAGTGATGGGACTGAGTGTTCTCTGCCAGGTGTTCTGCCAGCTCCACATTAGATTTCCCCACGCTTCTAAATGCTGACAACTCCAGACTGTTAGCATCAGTTTTTGTCAGTTTTCAAATGGCCTTCTCTTTTCTTGACACTGATACTGTCTGAGGATCTTCAAATTTATAAAAGGGGGAAAAAGCCATCTGGAAAAAGTTTGGTTTTCTGAAGTTGGAAGCTATGATGACACCTTTTAAAGTGATGGCTCCTATTGGTCTTATTTTTAAAGTGTAGAAATTATTAGAAGATGAAATACACCAGCATTACATGGCCTTGTCAGCAGGCAAATTATTTCCCATTATCTCAGATCCACACTCTTGTGTCTCTCTGCATAATGGCTGGAGAATTTGAAGAACCTCTCACCTTTGGTCAAATGCATCTGCATGGTATGTCTCCATGGCTGCCTAATCAGAGTAACTGACATGGTCACTTGCATTATTCATTGTAGATAAATAGCTGGGATCAATCTAACCAAGAATTTCAATTGGAGTGATCTTTAGAATTATTCTGCTGCAGAGATATAGATTAAATTGCATCTATCCCAGAGCTCCTAAAACATTTTGAAAGTGAAGGAAAACAAAACTAAACCAAAACTAAAAAAAAAAAAAAAAAAAAACCCAAATAATCCTAGTGTATTTCATCTTCTAATAGCTTCTTGTTTAAAAAACAAGATCAATAGAGGCCATCACTCTAAAAGGTGTCATCATGCTTTCCAACTACAGAAAACCAAACTTTCTGCAGAGAGCTTTTATCTCTCTTTTTAAATTAGAAGAAGCTCAGACAATATCAGTGTCTAAATAAAATACTGAATTTGTGGTTACTGAGATACCTGTGCTGATGACTGCTAGTTCTGGGCCTACCCTATCATCTGTTCTTCCTTTCCTCCTTGGTAACAGATCCTCAGTTTTTTACCTGGGCACAATCCTGTGTAGAATATGAGATATTCCCAGGCTTTTGAGCAATTAGGTGTCATTGTTATTATTGTCATTAAGTAAATTCCGACTCATGGTGACCCCATGGGTGGAGAGTAGACTCTTTGGAAACAGATCACCAGGCCTGTCTTCCAAGGTGCCTTTAGGTGTGTTTGAACCACTAACTTTTTGGTTAGTAGTCGAGTGATCAGCCATTTGCACCATCCAGGGACTCTGCAGTGAGGTGTGGCCATGTGATAAAGTTCCAGGCAATAAAGCGAAAGAGGAAGTATGGAATGGGACTTCCCAAAAGGTTGCTTAAGGAGAACTGACCCAACTGGAAGGAGCCTCTTTTTGTCTTTCCTTCTATCTTGTGATGTGGATATAGTGGTGAGAGTTTTAGCAGACATCTTGGACTATGAAGTGGCCTTGAAAATGGACGTCATGTGTCAGGATGGTGGAGTCTAGGTTCTAGCTGACACTGTGGAGATGCCATCTTCATCCTGGACTGTATTTCTAGTCTGGCTGCTCTCTTGCTTAAGTCACTGTTATGTTGGGGCTTTCTGTCATTCTCACTTGAATCCAATCACAAAGAAGACAATGCTCTAACTGTTATGCTTTGATATTGCCCAAAGCTACTGAGTATTGTCACAGTCAAACTGGTCTAACAAATTTCTAGTTTTACATCTCTGGATAGATCACCTGTGTTTGCAAAATTAAATTAAATCGAAATAAATTAATGTCTGAAAGTGACTGACAGATGTGGCAAAGTCCACTAGGACAGCTCTTTGTTAAGATGATGACTAATTGCTTAAGCTTAGTGATTAACCTCAATCATTCTTGAATACCCAGTGCTCAATCTTTGGGTACTTCAAGCTGTTTCCCAGCTCCACGATTCATTCAGACCCAACACTTCTCCATTATTCCATGAATACTTATTTACCTTCCTACATCCTCTACTAGGACTGAGTCCTCAAGGGCAGTGATGAGGTCTCTTTCATTTTTATATCCCAGTATTTGGCAATCCAATTGACACATGTTTGTTGAATGAAAACATAAGTGCTTCATTGACTATAACATTTTCAGTCCATGAAGGCATTTAAAGAAACTAAAACATGCAAATGGGCTCTAAAAAAACCTATTTTTCATCAACATGTTTGGGCCAGTAAAGCTAGGTTTCTAGAGACCCAGTGAGGTTAGTGGGAGTTGCATATTTCCTCAATGTTAAAATGTTGCCCTCACAGTTTAACTTCTCTGAAATGAAAATGTGTCTTACTATCAATGCTTACATTTAATAAAGCAGTTCTCCATACCACCTAAAGTTATCAAATTGATTCAATGATAGCTTACAATTTAGGAAATATGGTATTCATGGTATTTCCTTTTTGGTCCAGGGACTTGGGGATCCCCAAGACCCTTGAAGAAGATCTGTGAGGTCAAAACAATTTTTCTAGGAATATTATTTGCCTTTCTTACTTTTTCATGAGTATACAGTGGGGTTTTCCAAAAGCTACTTCAGACTTATATATCCTTATATTTTAAACATTTCATTGTTTTAATTTCTAAGAAGGTAAATACTGACAGACAAAGCTCACACAAACAAAAGCTCTTTGGAATCCTCAACAATTCTTAGGAGTTTAAAGGCATCCTGAGACTAAAAAGCTTGAGGATGGTTATCCTAGAGGAAAGAAATAGTGAAAGAAATCATTCTGTTATGTTTCCTTCAAAGCTCATTAAGAAAAGAGCAAGTATGCATCCATTCAAAGATGGCTCCTGGGGCTATAAGCCCTGTCCAAAATCACAGTGGTGGACTAGCTGGAAATCTTCACTTCTCTGAAGACCCAAGACCTGATGGGTTCTATAAAAGTTTGTTCTTACAGGCTCCTTCAGAGCAATCAGCACGTACATACTCTCCATGAGTCTGCTGTGTAATTGCCACTACCTCATCTTAATAACAGGCATAATTGCACCGAGTTTCTGTCAACCCTTTCTTGCATCTCCTCACTGAAGCTTCAATTTTAGAAATGGCACTTGTGAATACACAGAATGTTTAACCACTTCCAGTTTTCAATTTACAGTCAAAGTCATCTATCAGCAGGAGATGAAGGCCCAGTGTGAAAACTACAGAATGTCCTTCAGACTCCACAGCTAATTTGTTTGTAAATTTGATTGTTATTGTGAGAAGAACATATTGTACACGATGCTACTTGCCGATTTATTATTTGTATCTCTCTGTATCTTGAGTTTTATCATGCAAACCAAAGAACTTAACCTCTTCAGCACTTCTGGAGGTGGGGAGAGGAACATGAAAGTCTTACCTATTTCCTTTTGAGTCTCTATTTCTTCAGCTGAATTTTGCATGTATTTGTTAAACATCTACTGCTTTCTCAGCACTGTGGGCGATGCACGTACACAAGGGGAGACAACTGGAGAACAGTCCAAGGTAGCATGAAACCAAATGTGAGGCCAGGTGATGGGACCATAAATTGTGAGGGAATTCAGATGAAGAAGAGGACCACTGTGGGTCTTCATGGGGCAAAAGGTGGGGCTCTTATCCTGAGAACCAACGTTTTGTCTGCATAGGAGCCCGAGACTTATGAAGAAGCCCCTGAAATCATTCTGCAGAGTTTCTTCCTGCTGAGAAGTTGCAGAAACTTATCTGTTGCTGGTTGTTAATATTACAGTATTGACTCGACAGGATAGACCAGGCCTCCAATTCCCTTTGGCTCCTAAAGTAATTTACAGGCCAGAAGTATGACTGCACAGCTTTTATGAAATGGTCTGATTTCATTGATCAGTCACTCTGAGATTATGTTTTCATTTCTGTAGCTACTGCTAACCCTTCTTCCTGGTGTAATATTTCAGGAAGAAACTATTAAAAATTTCACCATGGAGATGTTAAGATAAAAATGGGCAGGGTTGTGAATGAGAAGAGAAACATCACAACTCAAGATTGCTCTGCTCAAAAGTTCATTTCAAGTTAGACTAGAATCCCACAGATTGTCTTTCTCATCTTAACTCTGTGATGTTTCCAAATGATAAGGACACTAATAAGAGCAGATGGCCTAATGAACATTCAGAGGGTGGATTTAACTGGTCGTATTTTCATTAGGCCTCCAGTGTGCTTCCGGGTTTTGCCCACCGCTTCCCTGTGTGTAATACAAAACAGCACACACTCAACAGATGGCCCAGCTCAGGCTTCATGCTCTCAGAACTCTGGAGATTGGCCACCTGACCACTTACTTTGTGTACAGAATCATTTAAGGAAGTGTGCAGGCTACGTATTAGAGCCTGGACAAAAGCAAAAACTGGTGATGAATACTGAGTACCCAAGCGAGGCTTCAACAAGAGGGGAGTCAAAATCACTCTCTCAAGCACATTGAGCAGCTCTAGTTGAGGTCCCCCAATAAGAGCATCTTGTGGAATCAGTCATGATGAAACACTCTGTGGCAGTCACTCTAATTAATGTTTCATCCAAACTGTAAGCATATCTGAAGGATTCCAGCAGCAACAATGACACGGAAAGCTAACACCTCATTGCACAGTGTTCTAGTTATTAAGCTATTGTCTCACAGCTCCAAACTCACCCCTTTAAATACATTGCTTTGTGATGCCGGGGCTGAAACTCTGCAAACTACATCTCTCTCTCTCGTTGCTGGATTTCTGCTAGGTCCTGGAAATATGGGAAATGAAGAGTCTGTGAGGCTAGAGGAGGGAGAAGGGACTTGCTCTGCTCCTTGCTCCCTTCCTGCTTGTTTCTGTCCTGCCATAACAGCAGACCTTCATCCTGGCATCAGGAGCTGGCTGTACTTTCCAGCTTCTTCTTTTTTTTTTTTTTTCCCCCAGCTTCTTTTTATACTCTGAAAATCAGTCTCATCAGGCTTCCTCAGAGATACTCGAAACGGCTACTAGCATCCTCTTCTCAGAAGACTAGGTCCTGTCTCCATGGAGCAAATCCTCCAAGTTTCCATGTACTGACAACACTTTGTGACAATCTATTGTGACAATCCTTTGTCCGTGACAATCCTACATGTTCTAGAATCCTTTGTTTCTCCAGCTCTAGAGGTGGTGGCTATTTCCTGCAGATATTCTTTCTTTCTTTTTAACTAACACCTGTGCAACTCATTCCCTATATTAACTCCTCTCTGTTAAAATGTCCATGTGTATAATTTCTGCTTTCTGACTTAACCTTAACTGGTGTTTACAGTGTGAACCCATATACACTCTCGGTTCAAACCCACCAGCCACTCCTTGGAACCAAGATTGGGCAATCTACTTCTGTAGTGATAGCTCCTCGGAAACCAAAGGAGGGGTCGCTATGAGTTGGATCCGACTCGATGGCAGTGAGTGGGTTATGGAAGCCAGTGATAACAGAAAACTAGTAAAGGCAAGTAAGAATCAGCAAGAACTATCTTGGCCCTAGAGAACTAATTCATCAACAGGATTCTCTAGATGTGTATTGGCCTGGGCACTTTCTGAGTACATAGGTACCAAAGTTGCCCTGTCCGGAAAATACTCATATAAAATAAACCCACTGTGTTTGGACTCTGAAGCTGGTTGTGATTAATTTTAACCAGAGCTTTTCCAACACTCTGGAGCTGCATGGTATGTCATTATTCTCTAGAAACATCTCAATCATGTCATTTTTGAGGATGATTTCATAGTGGTGGATCATGCTACTCACCTACAGGTCTTTTGGAAACAGACTTCTGGACTGAATGGTTCATGAACTTGGTCCAGACCAACAATTCACATGTGCTCAGAACTTGTTTATAAATGGTAATGTATCATGTATTTACTACTAAAGTTCTTTCACATTCCATCCTGTTAATCTCCTTGTCAGACATTGGGATTGGTCTTTCAGAATTTTCTTCTTGATTTAGAGTTGGAAGTGTATTCTGAGATGGACCAAATACACATGTGCTCCCTCAATATATCTCAAGATAAACACCTCTCAGTGTATCTCAAGATAAACAAGGTAGCCTGTTGGCATATGTGTCTATGCCCCTGTGTTCATGTTTCCAAATATACTATCTTTTGCATGTAAAGATAGCACTCCTGACCACAGGCAGTAGAACTTTCTTTTTGAATTGTCTTTCCATTTGATAAAGACATCTTGGTACTGATTCATGCACTTTCCACTCCGATAATTAAAAGAGAGCAGGGCTATGTTAAAAGTATAGTCTGAAATATGGAAAGGTCAACTGGTTTACCTTGGAACTTAGCCAAATATGTTGGCCTCAGAAGCCCTAGAGGCTAACCACTGAATTATCAACCAGAGACTTCTGTATCTTACAGAGTTTCAGGTTCATCTCAGGTCATGGAGCCTGCTGAGCAAAATGCGTGGAAGACTGAATGGTTCAAAAGTAGTTTGCAAGCTTTGCATCTTGTGACTGTCCCTGAACTTTGAAGATGCTTTTCCTCTGGTGCTTAATAGTTTTAATAAGAGCTAACATGCCATTGTCCTTTGTGTGGAAAGAGGACACTGCTGAGGGAGTTTTATTTATGTGATAAATTATGTTTTCGATATAGCATTGAGTACGGTACTTGACTTTTATTTTAAGGCTCCTGACAACTCTGGCTATTTGCTTGTGTGCAGACATTTCAGCAGAATTTGGATATACTGGAGTTGAAGATGTTGGCCTGCTGTTCTCTGCTTCTTATATAAACAACCTGAGCTGCCACTTTGGAGGGAGTAGTGCAAATATCTCTGATAACAGGTTATTACACCCAGTTATAATTTTTTACTTAAGAGATGCAGGTCTGAAAAGTGCAGTGAAGGAAAAAAAGAGTTTTAAATGAATTTAAAGAAGAAAAAAATGACATTTAATGGAACTCCAGTACTCTGCGGATAATTTTATTGCAATGCTTCTCCTACTTTATCGTTGTGTTAAGTTTGGATTTTTACATGTTCAACCCAGTGGCTGTTGAGTCACTTCTGGCTCGTGGCAACCTCATGTGTGTCAGAGTACACCTGTGTTCCATAGCGTTTCAGTGGCTGATTTTTCAGAAGGAGATCAACAGGGCTTTCTTGCAAAGTGCCTCTGAGTGGACTCGAATCTCTAATATTTCAGTTAGCAGCCACACACTTAACCATTTGCACCACTCAAGGAACTCCTTTTTGTATATTAGATTTTCTTAAACTCTTAGACATGCTTGGAACCTGAATATCTTATTGAAAATAGAATAATCATTGGATAGACAAAGCAATTCATAGACAAAACTTGCTTCAAACATCCTAGAACATTGTTTTCTTTTTATGATACATCATCTTTATAACTTTTGTTCCTTTTGGCTTCTCACATAGCTGGGAACCTCTTTATTGTGCCTCGGGAGAGGTGTATTCTTCATATTGACCTATGTAAACTCTGTTTTCTTTCTTATCTACTCTAATATATTTGTGTGTGTGTGTGTGGGGGGGGTGGTGGTGGTGAAATTGACCTACCTAGAATGGCTACAGGTCACCTACTGAAGGAGCTACTCTTTTACCTCTTGATTTCAAAACGATGGAAGATGATCTGAAATCTATACATCTTGAATTCACATTTGTGCAAAGCTCACACCACTGGCCTCAACTCCACATTAGCATGACACTGGTTGGAAGTAGGACAAAAATGAAGGATTTAGGGTGCCATTCAACCATTAAGTGAGTTAGATAGCTTCACATCAGCATTAGGCAGTCAAAACATTCTGCGAAGGTCACAGCAGGTTAAGACTAGTCTCTGCAGCATATGCTGTTATGTTATGTGCCATCGAGTCAGCCCTGACTCATAGTGACCCCGACTTGGGTTTCTGAGGCAGTATCACTATGGAAATAGATTGCCCAACCTCCCTTCTGAGGACTGGCTGGTGGGTTTGAACCGCCAGCCTTCTGGTTAGCAGTCAAGTGCCTTAGGCACTACAGCCTATCAAACTCACCCGCACATATGTGGCTCTCTGCAAAAGGTACACCTGTCCACCTGTCTGCAAAGGACAGAAGGGACAATTTCACAATTTCTATTGGAGTTCCAAACTTCTTCTTGGTCATTTTTATCATGGTTCTGTAAATTATCAGTTTGGTTTGCTGTTTTATGAATGGAAGGTATAATAATAATTTATTGAGCACTTATGAGGCAGACATTTTGCTAAATATGCATATTGTTGTTAGATGACATTAAGTCAATTCTGACTCATAGTGACCCCATATGATGGAGGAGAACATTCCCGTAGGGTTTTCTTGCCAGGTCTTTCTCCAGCAGAGTCACTGGGTGGGTTCAAACCACCAACCTTTCAGTTAGTAGCTGTTCTGGTTCCCTCGTGCCACTCTGACAGGAATATACCACAAATGGGATGGCTTGAACAAACAGGAGTGTATTCTCTTACAGTTTGAAGGCTTTAAGTCCGAGTTCAAAGTGCCAGGCTCTAGGGGCTGGGTGAAAGCCCCTCGACCTTAGGCTTCAGCTCTGCCTCTTGCTCCCAGCCCACTGAAGCTAGAGGCATTTCTTCACTCAGGCTGCTGAGGCTAACAAGCCCAAGGTCAACAAATAAAGGGACACAGTCTCGATGTTACCAAACCACACAGCAGGCCATTAATTTAAGCCCATTGTAAGTCCCAAGGTTGGCAGAGCATGGCAGGCTGCTGAACGACACGGCTACATACAGGGTCCAAGCGTGCCATAAGCTAGAGACTATCCCAAAGGCTTTTCCTTATATACAGGTAGCAGATCACATCCTGAAGTCAGCTACTCAGCTGCTTGTGGTAGATCTTACCATGGAGTTGATTACCAGTCTCATCATGGGGAATAACTACCACCAGCTGCCCAGCCACTCAACCAGGCCTAGCCAAGTTGACACACACACATAACCACCACAGTAGCCAAGCACTTAACTGTTGGCACCACCAGGATATTGTTGTTGTTAGGTGCTGTCAAGCCATCTCCAACTCATAGCAACCCTACGCACAGCAGAATGAAACACTGCCCAGTCTTGCACCAGCTCCGTGATCCCTGCTATACTTGTGCCCATCGCAACAGCCACTGTGTCAATCCATCTCACTGAGGGCCTTCCCCTCCTTTGTCGACCCTCCACCTTAGCAAGCATGACATCCTTCTCCAGGGAATGGTTCCTTCTGACAACATGACCAAAGTAGGTGAGATGAAGTCTGGTCATTCTCACTTCCGAGGAGCATTCTGGCTGCACTTCCTCCAGGACATATGTTAGTTCTTGTAGCAGTCCATGGTACTTTCAGCATTCTTCACCAGCACCACATCTCAAAAGCATCAATTCTTCGGTCTTCT
Source organism: Orycteropus afer afer (assembly GCF_000298275.1). Lineage (NCBI taxonomy): Eukaryota > Metazoa > Chordata > Mammalia > Tubulidentata > Orycteropodidae > Orycteropus > Orycteropus afer. The sequence goes on from NW_006921924.1 coordinate 215,792, forward strand.
TTATTCATTGTCCAGCTCTCACATGCATATGAGGCAATTGAACATATCATGGCTTATGTCAAGTGCACCTTTGTCCTCAAGGAGACATTTTTGCTCCTCAGCACTTGAAAGAGGTCCTTTGTAGATGACTTGCCCAGTGCTATATGTCGTCTGATGTCCTGACTGCTGCTTCCATTGGTGTTGATTGTAGAACCAAGCAATGTGAACCTTTGACAACTTCAATCTTTTCTCCATTCATTGCGATGCTGCTTATAGGTCCAGTTGGGAGAATTTTTGTTTTCTTTATATTGAGATGTAATCCATACTGCAGACTGTAGTCTTCAATCTTCATCAGTGAGTGCTTCAAGTCATCCTCACTTTCAGCAAGCAAAGTTGTGTCGTCAGTGTATCGCAGGTTGTTAATGAGCCTTCTTCCAATCCTGATGCCACATTCTTCTTCATATAGTTCAGCTTCTCGGATTATTTGCTCAGCATACAGATTGAATAAGTATGGGGAAAAGATACAACTCTGATGCGCTGCCTTCTGGATTTTAAACCATGCCGTGTCCCCTTGTTCTGTTTGAATGACAGCCTCCTTGTCAATGTACAGGTTCCTCACGAATACAATTAAGTGTTCTGAAATTCCCATTCTTCTCAATGTTATCCACAATTTGTTATGATCCACACAATCAAATGCTTTTGCATAGTCAATAAAA
>NW_006921924.1:216981-237482 GCF_000298275.1 Orycteropus afer afer
ACTCTGTGTATTCCTTCCATCTTCTCTTGATGTTTCCTGCATCATTCAATATTTTTCCCATAGAATCTCTCAATATCACAACTCGAGGCTTAAATTTTTTCCTCAGTACTTTCAGCTTGAGAAATGCTGTGCGTGTTCTTCCCCTTTGGTTTTCTAACTCCAAGTCTTTGCACATTTCATTATAGTAATTGGCTTTGTCTGCTCGATCTGCTTTTTGAAATCTTCTGTTCAGCTCTTTTATCTTGTCATTTCTTTCATTTGCTTTAGCTACTCTTCATTCAAGGGCAAGTTTCAAAGTGTCTTCTGACACCCATTTTGGTCTTTTCTTCTTTTCTCATCTTTTTAATGACCTCTTGCTTTCTTCATGGATGATATTCTTGATGTCATTCCACAATTCTTTTGGTTTTCAGTCATTGGTGTTCAATGCATTAAATCTATTCTTTAGATGGTCTCTAAATTCAGGAGGGATATATTCCAGGTTATATTTTGGCTCTTGTGGACTTGTTTTAATTGCCTTCAACTTCAAGTTGAACTTGTACCAGGGTATGTGTGTATATATTCATATATATAACTGAATCCTTACCATTCCCCTATGAGAAAGGTAACATTATTGTGCCCAGTTATAGATGAGCATTTCTTCCTGAGGGCACCCATCTAGCAAGTGGTGGAGCTAAGATTCAAACCCAGGAAATCTGTGTTCCCAAGCACATAATTTACTGCCTTTTTTGAAATTGGTATAACTAAGAAGGAGAGTCCACCATAGAAGCCTGATTTGGTCTCTTCCACACTATTAAAGGATTAGAGAAAGGGTTGGTTCTCTTTTGCAGTTCCAGATGTTTTCCTGCATTTGACAGAGCCAGAAGAGTAGGTTTGGGCTGAATGAGTAATAAATAACATTACCCAGGAATGCATTTAAATTAGAGACTGACAGGCACAGATATTACAAAATCAAAAGAACTACCTTGCAGACTTATTTTGTTCTTGTGTTCTCCCATTTTAGCAAGTGCATGACAAATCAACAGAAAACATTACCTGAAGATGCCAATTCACATCTTACATCATCCCTTATATTTGTAAAGCACTTCATACTTTTCTAAGTGCTTCAACATTAAAAAAGAGAGGCTACTTAATCAACCATTGGGTCATTTATTGAATTAGCCTTCATAAAGTGGAGTAATTAACTGGCTCTAAAATTCTAGTGTCAGTTTTCCAAGTGTAGTGCTGAATCTGAAATTACAGAAAACCCCTTTTTTGGTCAAGGAGTAGTGGAAAAGATTTATTTATTTATTTCTATATTACCATCTTTTGGAGGAAAGCAGAATAAATGATTTAGAAAGAGATGTTCATTTTCTAAACTATAGAAAGGGTAGCTAAAAGTCATATTTATTTAGCATTATTATATAATTTTCAGCCATAAACTATAACAGATCACTCATTTATAGGTGAGTAATGTGGACAGCCACCAGGGACTCCTAAAGAAGATGGCATTATGATATTTGGTGAAGCTATCAAACTATTTCATGCTCTGTGACAGCATAATTTGATTGCTATGTAGATTGATTAGGGCTTGTGCCACCTTCCTTCTGCATGTCACCCACCCAACTGGTGTGGCAAATGAACACATCAAAGCCAATGTTATGTGGAATGTGATATCACCTTTCTCTTCAGTTCTGATCAAATTGACAATTTAGAGTTGCAAGTGCCTTTCAAAACACAAAGTTTTTTCATATATGTTTTCTTGTTTAACTATCACAACAATGGTAGGACACAATAAGTGTAGTGTAGGCATTTGACTGCTAACCAGAAGGCTGGTGGTTCAAACCCACCTGCCACTCCTCGGAAGGAAGGTTGGGCAATCTACTTCCGTAGTGATACCACCTCGGAAACCCAAAGAGGGGTCGTTATGAGTCGGGTCTGACTCAACGGCACATAACAACAAGAAGAAGATCCCATTTTACTGATTAGGAACCTAAAGCTCAGAGAAATTAAGCAATTTGTCTGAGGTTGCACTGAGAAATGGTGCAATCCAGACTTGGAGCCAACATTGTCTAAGTTATTGCTACTTGAACATGTTACCTTAGTCAAAGGGAAATGGATATATTAGATAATTTCCAAGAGAGCTTGGTAAACTATGCCCTTGTATTCCTGAAGAAGTCCTTGGCTGGTGCAAATTGTCAATACACTCAGCTGCTAAATGAAAGGTTGGCAGTTTGATTCCACCCAGAAGCACCTTGGAAGAAAAGATTGGTGATCTACTTCTGAAAGATCACAGTCATTGAAAATCCTATGGGGCACTGTGTCTACTCTTACACCCATGGGGGTCACCATGAGTCAGAATTGACTTGAGGGAAACTGAAAAGCTAGAATTCCTGAAGAATTAGAATAACTGCCCCAGGCTTATAAACATCTCTTTTAGGAAGTTTGCTCACTTCTAATTTAAGTATTTCAGATTTCAGGTTATTGACATTTTGAGGTCTTTGAGATGCATGTGGTTAAGTTAGCACTGCCTTCTTGCCATGGTTGATGTAGATAGAGCACCCTCATTACCTTGTAGAGACTAGCGTTTCCTTGCTCACATTTCTACATTTCTAGTGTGAGACTTCGAATCAGCAGGAGGTCCTGGCTGTGGCTGATATGGATTAACTGAAGTGTGTTTGGCTCAAATGCACAGTGACAAACATTCTGATTTAGGGTGCTTATGAAAAGTTGGCAGTTCAAACTCACTCACAGGTGCCTCAGAAGATAGTCCTTGCAATCTGCTTCCAAGAGGTCAGCCTTGAAAACGCTGTGGAGCAGCTCTACACTGACACTCATGGGGTCATTTTGAGTTGAAATTGACTTGATGGCAACTAACAATACCACGGTTGTACTATTGCAATAACCAATTGCTGAGCAGTTAGATTGTTGCACTACTGATATGGTCCAGGTATGAGAAGAGCAAAAGAAAAAGGCAAGAGCCACTGGAAGTTTGGTTGGTAGGAATTTTAATGCCATCTGATCCATTCATTGATGGCCACTCTGCAAGTGGTTTTCATTGGTCAACTTTTTTTAGAAGTAGATCAGTTTCTTTTTTTCTAGTCTGTCTTAGTCTGGAAGCTCTGCTGAAACCTGTCTACCATAGGAGACCCTGCTGGTATTTGAAATACCAGTGACATAGCTTCGAGCATCATAGCAGCATGCAAGGCACCACGGTATGACAAATTGACAAAATCAGCCAATGAGAGCCTTATGAATAGCAGTGGAACATTGTCTGATATAGTGTCAGAAGATGAACCCCTCAGGTTGGAAGGCACTCACAATACGACTGGGGAAGAGGTGCCTCCTCAAAGTAGAGGTGATCTTAAAGACGTGGATGGAGTCAAGCTTTAGGGACCTTCATTTGCTGATGTGGCATGACTCAAAATGAGAAAAAACAGAACAGCTGCAAACGTCCACTAATAATCAGAACATGGAATGTATAAAGTATGAATCTAGGAAAATTGGAAGTTGTCAAAAATGAAATGGAACAGATAAAGGTCAATATTCTAGGCATTAGTGAGCTGAAATGGACTGGTATTGGGCATTTCCAATTGGACTATCGTATGGTCTACTATGATGGGTATGGCAAATCGAGGTGGAATGGAGTTGCATTCATCATCAAAAAGAACATTTCAAGATCTATCCTGAAGTTCAGTGCTGTCAGTGATAGGATAATATCCATATGCCTACAAAGAAGGTCACTTAATATGACTATTATTCAAATGTACACACCAAGAACTAATGTCAAAGATGAAGAAATGGAAGATTTTTATCAATTTTTGCAGTCGGAAATTGATCAAACATGCAATCAAATGCACTGACAATTACTGGTGCTTAGAATGCAAAACATGGAAACAAAAAAGGATCGGTAGTGGCAAATAGGGCCTTGGTGAAAGAAACGATGCCAGAGATTGCATGATCAAATTTTACGAGACCAATGACATATTCCTTGCAAATACATGTTTTTCAACAACATAAATGGCAACTATACACATGGACCTCACTGGATAGAATATACAGGAATCCAATAGACTACATCTATGGAAAGAGACAATAGAGAAGCTCAACATCAGTCAGAACAAGGCCAGAGGCTGACTGGGGAATAGACCATCCTTTGCACATATGGATATCCTAGTTGAAGCTGAAGAAAATTAAAACAAGTCCACAAAAGCCAAAGTACGACCTTGAGTATATCCCACCCGAATTTAAAGACCACCTCAAGAATAGATTTGACACACTGAACACTAATGACCAAAGACCAGATGAGTTATGGGATGACATCAAAGACATCATACATGAAGAAAGCAAAAGGTCACTAAGAGACAGGAAAGAAAGAAAAGGTGAAAATGGATGTCACAAGAGACTCTGAAACTTGCTTTTAAGTGTAGAGTAGTTAAAGGGGAATGGAAGACATGATGAAATAAAATAACTGAACGGAAGATTTTAAAGGGTGGCTCAAGAAAACAAACTAAAGTATTATAATGAAATGTGCAAAGACCTGGGGTTAGAAAACCAAAAGGGAAGAACACATTTGGCATCTGTCAAGCTGAAAGAACTGAAGAAAAAAATTCAAGGCTCGAATTGTAATACTGAAGAATAAATGGGCAAAATATTGAGTGAAACAGGAAGTGTCCAAAGTAGATGAAAGGAATACACAGTGTCACTGTACCAAAAGAATTGGTCAGTGTTCAGCTTTTTCAGGAGGTAACATTTGATCAAGAACTGATAGCACTGAAGGAAAATGTCCAAGCTGTGCTGAAGGCATTGGTGAAAAACAAGCCACTAGGAATTGATGGAATACCTATTGAGATGTTTCAACACACAGATGCAATGGTGGAAGCTCTCACTCATTTATGCTAAGAAATATGGAAGGCAGCTACCTGGCCAACTGACTGGAAGAGATCCACATTTGTGCCCATTCCAAAGAAAAGTGATCCAACAGAATGTGGAAATTATTGAACAATATTATTAATATCACATACAAATAAAATTCTGCTCATGATAATTCCAAAATAATTGTAGAAATATATGAACTATCAGACATTCAAGCCTGATTCAGACGAGAACATGGAATGAAGGATATCATTGTTGAAATCAGATGGGTGTTGTGTGAAAGCAGAGAATACTAGTAAGATGTTTACCTGTGTCTTATTGACTATGCAAAAGTGTTCAACTCTGTCGATCATAACAAATCATGGATAACATTGCAAAGAATGGGAATTCCAGAACCTCAATGTAAAGAAAATGAAAATCCTCACAACTGGACCAATAAGCAACATCATGAAAAATGGAGAAAAGGCTAACTTATCAAGGATTTTATTTAACTTGGATCCATGATCAACATCCATGGAAGCATCAATAGAGAAATCAAATGATGTATTTCATTGGGAAAATCTGCTGCAAAAGACCTCTTTAAAGTGTTGAAAGCAAAGGTGTCATTTTGAGGACTAAAGTGCACCTTACCTAAGCCAGCATATTTTCAATCACCTCATGTCCATGTGAAGGCTGCACAATGAATAAGGAAGACTACAGAAGAATTGATACATTTGAATTGTGGTGTTGGCAAAGCATTTGAATATACTATGGACTTCCAAAGGAATGAACAAATCTGCCTTGGAAGAAGTATAGCCAAAATGTCCCTTAGAAGCTAGGATGGTGAGAGTTTGTCTCATATTCTTTGGACATGTTATCAGGAGGGATCAGTCTCTGGAGAAGGACATCATACTTGCTAATGTAGAGGGTCAGCAAAAAAGAGGAAGACCCTCAACGAGATGAATTGACACAGTTGCTATAACAATGAACTCAAACATAGCAATGATTGTGAGGGTGGTGCAGGACCAGGCAGTGTTCCTTTCTGTTGAACACAGGGTCCCTGTGAGTTGGAACTGAGTTGATGGCACCCAACAACAACAACAACAACTATCAAGTGGTTGATTCAGTGGGCTAAACTCACCATGACCTTATGTTGTTGCTGTTGTTGGGTGTTGTTGAATCACTTCTGACTCATGGAGCCCATGTGTACAACAGAACAAAACATGCTTGGTCTTGTACCATCCTCACAATCATTGCTATGTTTGAGCCTATTGTTGCAGCCACTGTGTCAATCCGTCTTGTTGCATGTCTTCCCCTTTTATGACCTTATAGGGTAGAGAAATGGTTGGCACCAGGGTTAGCAAATATCTCTTTAAGTTCCATTCTAGGACTCCTGGGCCTCATTAATCTCCTGTTCAAGCCTCTCTCCACACTCTACTTTCTCTTATTTCTTTTTTGACCTCTGCTTTTCTCTCATGTAGCTGTACCTGGTACCCACTGATAATGCTGGCCTTTCATGGAGGAGTTTCCAGATATTTCAGATCACTTGCTTTTCATCTTTCCTGGCTTGTTGTTTCTCTGCAACTCACTCCTACCACATATCCCCCTGTCTGAATTTTCTGGCGTGTGGCCACAGACCTATTATTTGCTTTGACAGGTTCCATAGTCATTGAAGCATTGGGAGTGTGTGGTGGTGGCGGTGCAGGTGGTGAGATTTTCATCCCTGGTGGCAAGAACTTTTAAAATAAACTTTCTTTTTTTTTCCCCTGGGAGATCCCTTTATTCAAGCAAACTTATTATAATTCAGATTTTCTTGATTCCCTACAGAGCTTCACAAAATTCAGAAGTCTGTCCCTGCAGGGAATTTCACTTATAATGGCCTTCATTCGAAAGATCTAATTCTGTTCTCTTTCAGGGTGCACATGGGAGAGTGATGGAAGTGCATAAAGGAAGGCAAGTAACCCCTGAAGAACTTGAGTTTCAATATCATCTATATCACTCAAGGGTGATGGAGGACATTCTGTAGACATGAAAGGGTTGGCAGAGGAGAAGGGACAGACATTAGGCAAGGGTGTAAAAAGGGAGAAAGACAATGCTTTTTCTGTTCTAAAACTACTGTTGCTTTTCTTTTTTTCCCTTCCTAGATTGCTGTAACTTTTCATGCCTAGATGTTATTATATATATATATTTGGAAACAACAGAAAATGCTGAATCCACTTGTATAAAGTTGAATTGACATGTAGATTTCTAAAGAGGAGGCTTTACATTTCCCCTTCTATCCAGTTGCGGTTAGTTTAGCTGAAGCTTGCAAAAATTCCTAAGGACAATAGAAAATGGCTTTTTCAGTTATATAGAGAGCAGGAAGACAACCAAGGAAGGCAGAGGTCTGCTGTTTGGAGCAGGTGGCATAACACTGATGGATGAGAGGGGAAAGTTTTGCTTTCTCTTTTAAGGAGAAGGACCACAAAGAACATTGATTCAAAGTTACTAAAGCCATAGATGGGTGAAGGGATTGTAAAACAAAACAAAACAACATAACCCCAAAACACCTACCTTCTTTAACAGGAGTTCAAGTTTCTGGCTAGTAAAAATCACTTCTTAGAATTTGTAAATGAGATTTTAGAATGATTTATTTTATTTTTTCCTGATTATTGAGAAATAGTGGGAAGTAGAAGATGTGCTGGAAGATCAGAGATGGGTAAAAACATAATTCTGACTTGAAGAAGATATGCCCACAAACTACACAGTTAGTCAGTTTTGTTATTAAACAGTTATTTCTTAGTTCTTAGATGAGGAAGTGGTGTTTATGGGTACCATGAGTGGAAACAAATTATGTGAAGTTGTTTATACTTTTCCTTCTAAACAGAGTTAGCAGCCTGATAAGGTCTCTCATAATACCTTTGTGGATAAGTTTGGGGACATATAGGTGAGGATATTGGCTTTCAAACTTGTTTTGACCGTGATGCTCACTAAGAACTGCATTTTACAACATTATCCAGTACATAGAAATTAAATGAAACAATATTTACCCTTACTACACATCATGGTCTATGATTTTTTTTCTCCTAGTTCATTAAAAAGAAAAAAACCACAACCTTAGTCATAGGCCATTATATTGATTTTCTGATTCACTATGAATCATAACCCACACTTGAAAAAACACTAGGCTAAGTGATAGTTCAAACAGATGGGTTCATAATCTGAGATAACTAGTGTACTGGTGCCACAATTTTGTCTTGGCTTATCTATCCATCAATTTTATCTCAGATGAAGACATACCAAACTAAAAACCAAACTCTGCCGTGGAGTCGGATTCAACTCATAGCGACCCCTCCTTGGGTTTCCAAGGCAGTATCACTACAGAGCAGATTGCCCAGTCTTCCTTCTGAGGAGTGGCTGGTGAGTTTGAACCGCCAGCCTTTTGGTTAGCAGTCAAATGCCTTAGGTGTTACGCCACCAGAGCTCCCAGATGAAGACATAGAAGGCACTTATCAAATCTATCGGTGACACAAGGCTGGAAAGGATAGTGAAGATATTGGACAATAGCAGAATAATCTAAAGAAATGGACTGAATCTAATGAAATGGAATTGTGATTTGAAGAATCAGAAGACATATCTATTGTGAGATCCTGCACTACAGTGCAAATAACCAATTGAGTAAGTAAGTGCAAGATGAGGTGATGGGTATAAGAGGCATGCAAATGTTTACTTCTCTGTAATCACATCATCCATCCAAAGTAATAGGTAGTTGTGAAAAATCCAATTCAACTTTAGCTGTAGTTTCTTAATCTGTGATCCCTACTTCCCTAGCATTTTGAAAAAGTGCCTTGGGGATCTTCATGGGAGGGAGCTACCACTGGGTGGGAGTGAGTTTGAATAGGCAAGGACTCTGGGACATCACCTCTTGTTCGAACCTGCTGTTTGCATCTATTTGATAAATCAGGACTTATTTTATTTGATGGAAATGTTTTGTGGCCAAAGTCCTTTTGAAAATCACCAGCCAAAATGAACAGAAGCAGAGATTATGGGGGGGGGATGTTAGTGATAGTCCCCATTTTAACCTCTAAGTTAGAGCACACCTGAATTATTTTATTCATTTCTGGAAGCCACATGTTAGATAAGTACAAATAAATGGGATCATGTTCAACGAAGAGTGTTGAGGATGGTGAAGGAACCCAAAACCATGCCAAGTGAATTGGGGATGCAACTTAGGAGGCATGCAAGAGTTGTTTTTAAATATTGACAGGGTTGTCATACAGAGGAGGCCATTTATTTGTTTGTTTAAATGGTGATTTGTGTGAAAGTTTACAGAGCAAATTGTTTTTCCATTTAACAATTCATACACACTTTGTTTTGTGACACGGATTGCAATTCCCACAATGTAACCTCTTTAGAGGAGGCAGTTTGATATAGTAATTTGATGAAATGAATGTGGACTTAGGCATCAGGTCTACCAGGTTAAAATTCCAACTCCACCACTTATTAGCTGTGTGACCTTGACCAATTTATTTAACTCCTCTGAACTCTGCTTTCCACATCTTTGAAATATAAGGGAAAATAACACCTATCTTGAAGGATTGTTATGAAGATTAAGTAAAAGCTTATATGAAAGTTCCTAGTATAGTGCTTGGTTCACTGGTATATTTGTTTCATAGAAAAGATATTACATTTTCAGCACATGGTCTGGAGAGTTGTATTAAGACCAGATGGTGAAAATTAAGGGAAGATTAAAAAAAAAGTTAAAGGGATTCCAGAAGAACTTTCCAGCAGTCAGAGACATTCAAGGATGGAATAAGCTGCTTGGAATACATCATGAATTTCTTATCATTTGAGCAGAGGTTGGACTGTTACTACTTGGTGAGAATATTCTGGAGGGGAGTCAAGCATCAAATGGCTAGGGATAGGAGTAGGACTCCAAGCGAACTAGCTCAATAGACTAAATACATGGGACCCAAGAACTGATTGCCTTCCTGCCTTCCTTCATAACCATAGGCCATATCCCCTCCCTCTGTTAAGCCCATCTGAGAAATGGGTACTATTGGGAACCAATGGGGAGTATTCAGCTCATCCAACAAGCATTTATGGAGCACTGGCTAAATAGCAGATACTCTAGACAAATGGGAGTAGTGGTGGTTCGTTCTTGCCTTCCATGTAGGAAACCTGGGTTTGATTGATTCCCAGCCAACACAGCTCATGCATCGCTACCACTCATTTATCAGTGGATGCTTGTGTGTTGCTATGATGCTGAACAGTCTTCAGTGGAACTTTCAGACTAAGACAGAATAACAGTAATAATAAAGGTCTGGCCATTTACTTCCAAAAATCAGCCAATGAAAATCTCATGGATCACAACAGTCTGATCCACATCCACACCCAGTCATGTTGTGCATGGGGTTGCCATGAGTCAAGGGACCAAAGTAATGGCAGCCAACAGCAATCACACTGATACCTCAAAATGTGTACCTTACAAGCAGTGGGGCAACAAGATTATGTGTGTATATAAAAGGTCTGTGATGCTTGTGCCTCTGATATTGGGCTAATTTTTGGAAAAGCATTAGACTGGCTCGAAAGAGCAAATGCAATTCTCAAATTTGCTATTGCACCAATAGACATGGTCTAAGTTCCAATTCCATTCCAGTGAGGCACAAGATGGAAGTGAATTACCAGAGCAGGATGATTCAAAAGCAGCAATGGAAATAAAGAGCCCAATCTCTTCATAATCAACACATCTCTTGAACTGAAAGGTTGGTTGTTTATAGCAGTGCTTACAAAGGGCAGTTATGCTTCAGAGTTTATACCAAGAGTTCAGTTTCACATTTCAGTAAATCAGAAAAAGATATTGATTTTGAACAAATGGCTGATTTTATTATCAAAGCAAATTTCATTTTTTTGAGATGATCAGATTTTATTAAACTATTTCCTAAGTGCTACTAAACACACACTCTGTGAATAAACAGCATATTCCTCAACCAAATGGCATTCGTCACTCAGCTAAATATTCAGTCATCTCCAATGGTCTTTGAAAATGTGGACATTGGACAAATGGACACGTGGAGCCAGAAAGCTTGTGTTCAAATATTGGCTGTATTACTTACTAACTTTATGGTCATAACAAAATACATACTACTTCTGGCCATCAGTTTTCTTTTCTGTAGGTGGGCATAAAAACATCTACCTCTCAAGGGTGGCTGGGTTGTGGAGATAAAATGGAACAGTGTGAATAAGATGTTTGGCATAGTTCCTGGCACAAAAACCAAACCCATACCCACTACTTTTGAATTGATTTCAACTCATAGAGACCCTATAGAACAGAGTAGAACTGTCCCATAGGGCCTCCAAAGCTGTAATCTTTACAGAAACAGACTGCTATATCTTTCTCCCACAGAGCAGCTGGTGGGTTTGAACCACCAAGCTTTTGGTTAGCAGCCAAGCACTGTAACCACTGGACAATGAGGGTGTCTTCCCTTGGCACACAGTAAGCTCATAATTGGTGGTAACAGTCACCCATCTGATTTCATTCAGTGTTCTCTAACTTTTGTCCACCTGTGCCACACCTGGGTGCAAATTTGTTGCCATCTGGGAGCTGATTTGCTTCCATGCCAAAACCTCCCAGTCAAAGCCAAACATCTCAAAAGGTGTTGTATTTTCATTTTCTCCATTACAATTACTGTAGGACATCAGTGTCTGCTGAAGATTAGGAATGATTCTGTCTGGGGCCTCCGAATGTGCAGAAGTAGGCAAGGAAGAGGACATTCTGTTGTATCACTTCCAGCCTTCATAGGTACTATGCTAGAACATATGGAACTGTGATGGCTAATATTATGTGTCAACTTGGCTAAGCTATGATTCTCAGTGGTTTGGCAAACACTGGACTGCTTGCTCTACCATAATGTAATGTAATGTAATCACTTTCCATGATGTGATCTGATGTGATCAGGCAGTCAATTGAAAGGGGAGTTTCTTTGGAGGTGCCTCCAGTATGTAAATGGATGTTCTGGCAAAGCTCTCTCTCTTTCTGTCTCTCTATCTGTGGCTATCAACCTTGCACTGTTCTTGTCGCTTGACCTCTGGTTCCTGGGATGTAAGCCTGCAGAAGTCTCCAGCCTGCTGCCTACTACCCAACCTATATATTTTGGATTCACCAAGCCCCACAAAGCTGTGAGCCAGCAGAGATCTCCAGTCTGCTGCCTGAACAACGAATTTGGGACTTGCCAGGCCCCAATCATTAACAACCTGTGATACGCAGATGACACAACTTTGCTTGCTGAAACTGAGGATGACTTGAAGCACTTATTAATGAAGGTTAAAGACTATAGTCTGCAGTATGGATTACATCTCAATATAAAGAAAACAAAAATCCTCACAACTGGACCAATAAGCAACATCACAATAAATGGAGAGAAGATTGAAGTTGTTAAAGATTTCACACTACTTGGTTCCACAATCAACACCAATAAAAACAACAGTCAAGACACCAGATGATGTATCACACTGGGAAAGTCCGCTGCAAAAGACCTCTTTCAAGTGCTGAAGAGCAAAGATGTCCCCTTGAGGACTAAGGTGAACCTAACCCAAGCCATGGTATTTTCAGTCGCCTCACATGCATGTGAGGGCTGGACAATGAACAAGGAAGACCGAAGTAGAGTTTATGCTTTTGAGTTGTGGTGTTGGCGAAGAATGCTGAGAGTACCACAGACTGCTAAAAGAAGTAACCAATCTATCCTGGAAGAAGTGCAGCCGGAATGCTCCTTGGAAACGAGAATGACCAGATTTCGTCTTACCTACTTTGGTCATGTTATCAGAAGGAACCATTCCCTGGAGAAGGATATCATGTTTGGTAAAGTGGAAGGTCAATGAAAAAGGGGAAAGCCTTCAACAAGATGGATGGATATGGTGGCTGCAACGATGGGCTCAGGTATAGCAAGGATTGTGAGGCTGGCACAGGACTGGGCAGTGTTTCGTTCTGTTGTGGGTTGCTATGAGTTGGAGACAACTCAACGGCGCCTAAATACAAGAGGCCCCAGAATTGTGTGATCCATTTCCTTGAGTAAATCTCTCTATAAATACATATTTCACTGGTTTTGCTCCTGGAGAACCCTAAGACAGGGCCTTGCCTTGTTGAAAACTTTTAGTTTTGAAATGCAAGAAAGATAACAAAGGACTTTAGGAATTTGGTCATATTTCTGTAAAGAAAACCTCATAGAGTTGGACGGGACCTTGCCAAAACAGTTGGTCTAGCCTAGCCTCCTAACTCCAGAGAGGCCTGTATTCCAAGCGTTGCTAGATTATTGATATCTACCACCCACCAGCCACTCCTCGGAAGGAAGGTCGGACAATCTACTTCCATAGTGATACTGCCTCAGAAACCCAAGGAGGGGTTGCTATGAGTCGGAGCCGACTTGACAGTGCACAACAACAACAACAACACCATTTGCTGTACAAGTTTCAAGAGATGAGAGCTCTACAAGATACTTTGGTAATATATGATACTGCCACATAGTCTTACAATCAGTAAGCTCTTCCTAAGGTCTGATTCAATCTTTACGTTGTAGCACAGGCCTCTATTTTCCCTCCTGTCAGCAGAAACTGTTACTCTCCTTTAAACATTTGTCTCTGCCCTCACCCATCAATACATTTGATTTACTAAAATACAAACCTGAGCACTGTGTAAGCTCAGCTGGACGGCTGTAAGTACTACTATAAACAACTGGGGCTTTGCTTTTGGAGAGTGTTATGAAGCTCCCCACTCAGCTTTCTTCTAGCTAGCTGAAGACAGCCCATGTTCTTAAGTACAGTCATGGGAAATATATGTCCCCAGTCTGCCACAGTTGTCTAAACAGACAGAGGAAGCTGTGGCCATAGGGGCAGAGCATTTGGGAAGCTGCGTTTTGCAAAGACTTTCTCCCAGTAAATGTTCCACTCAGTCACCCATCTGATTTCACTCAGGGTTCTCTAACTTTTGTCAACCTCTACCACACCTGGGTCCTCATTTGTTCACACCTGGAAGCTGATTTGCTCCAATGCCAAAGCTACTTGTCACAGTCAAGCATCTCAAAAGAGTGTGCTATTTCCACTCTCCATTTCCTCACCTCCCACTCTACCATCACGATTCAACTCCCATTAATTAGCACTCTACCAAAGGTACTCTTATCAGAGTCACTAATGCTGTAAAATCAAATAGCTTCTTGATAAAACACCTTATTGTACATGACCTCTAAGCAGCATTTGATATTATTAGCCATTCCCTTCTTGAAAAGCTTGTTTCTCTTGGCTTTTTTTTCCTGCCATCTCGTACCTCCTGGGTTTTCCTCCCAGTTACCAGGTCTCTTCTCAGTGTCCCTTGTGGGATGCCATTCATCAGCCTTCTCTTGAATATTGGTTTCCTTAGTGTTTGGTCTTAAGCCTTCTTTTGTTTTTGTGTTATGTACCCTCCCTGGGAGATCTCATCCACTCTCCTATTTGCCATTACAGTGCGTATGCTGGTAATTCCAAATCTAATCTCCATTTCAGACCTTCAGCATTGGGCCTATATCCAGTTGCCTGCCAGATAGCTTCACCTGTATGTCACACAAGCACCTCAGGTTCAACATGTCCTACACTCATCATTTCACAGTCACCCAAACCTGTTTCTCCTCCTCTTGTTTTTGTTATCATAATGAATGGCATGACCATCCACATACTTTCTTATTTCTGAAATTGAGTCGGTCAGCAATTTCTTTGATTTTAGCTCTAACATTTCACTAATCTGTCTCCCTTCCTCAATTTGTACTGTGAATACTTTAGGTTCAGCCATTTTCATCATTTGCCTATGGCTGTAACCCACGGAGTGCTGTGAGGCTTCATGGCCAGTCTCATCACAGAGTTGTATCCCAAAGAAATATGAGCTGGAAATCCACAAAAGCATTGGAAAGCAATTTAATTTATACCTAAGTCTCTTGAAAAGGTGCTAGTCATGTATATATTACCATGTTTTGTCCCTGTCCCACCTGTATTACTCCAACTGCCTAAGTACAGTGTTTCTCTCCATTGATTTTCTATATTACAGCCAGAATGATCTTTTAACAAATCTATTTCCATGGCTAACACTATTTTAAACATGCATATTCCTCCTTAACACTATTAATGCCTCCCTATTGCCCACTGAATAAAGCTGAAAGTCTATCATGCTTATAAGGTCCTTCACCATCTGGAGTTTGCTTACCTCTTTGGCTTCATCTTATCACTCTCCCTCATGTATTCTATGCACCAATCACAGTTTCCCTTTTGTAGGGGTATACATATTAAATGTACCTGCTGAGCCCTTACTCTGCATGTTCAAAGAACATACAGTATACCCTGGGAGAATACTTGGACACATGGTTTGCCAACATAGAACAGATTACATATTACACATGTTGACACAAAATCTCTCAGCAAGGGAATGAGACAACAGTGAGGACTAGACCATCAAGGAAGGTCCCCAGGAAGGTGGGTGGGGTGTGAAGAAGGTGAGAGATGGCATTTGGACCAGGAGAAGTAATCCCAGACTGGAGGAATGGGGTCATGAGAAGCAAGCAGGCCCCTAAAAAAGTTTGTGTGGGGTGATTATCTGGACACTAAGATAGAGATCAGTGTGGACTCATTCTTCTATGCCTGAAAATTATGAGCTGAAAATCTATGAGCTGAAACAGGAAATAGGGAAGAGCCGTGGGGACGACTGTCACATAATTTAGACATGGAACCTACTTTCTTATCCAGGTGGTCCTGTGGGCTTCTAACACCCCCAACTGTTTGCCATCTTACCCCTCAAAGAAACCTACTGTGTTTCTAAAGGTGACATTATGTAAGGAAAAAGGAATAGGAGCTTCAAGGAAACTGAGGCTTAGAAAGATGCCCCAGTGAAAATGTGATTCTATGTCTTGGTTACCAGAGGTCTTTTCAGTGAGCTGCACTGTACATCCTCAGCTGAAAGGGATGAGATAGCATTGGTCATTCAATGGTAAAATGATCACGTCCTGGGTACACTTCCCAGCCAAAGTACTTCATGCCAGCCACCACCTGTTTATCAGTGGAAGCTTGTGTATTGCTATGGTGCTGAACAGGTTTCGGAGGAGCTTCCAGACTCAATCAGACTAGGAAGAAAAGCCTGCTAATATGCTTCTGAAAAACAGCCAATGAAAACCCTATAGATCACAATGGTTTTTTTCTATTGTCCACGGGGTCACCATGAGTCGGGCAGCTAACAAAAGCCACCCTGTCTTGGACACTGCCATGTGCAAAAGAGCCCTTTTCATGGTGGTGAGGGTATGTTTGCTCTACTTAGACAAAAGATTCTCTTTTCAGCATAACTTTTCTGCACAGAGACAGATTAAGTTGTTTAGAGTTGACTGATTGCAATACTAAATGTCCTATTTTAAGTTAAAAATATCCCACAAGTGAATCATATGTATGCATCCTCTCTCTCCCCCTCCCCCACATAAACACATTCACACCCTTTCTTAGTGCCATAAATAATATTCCTTTTTTCTGCCTTCTGCAGGATTTTGCATCATGGAAAGTTATGCTGCTCTAGAACTTGAGAGCCTGATCCATTCAAGTCCCTATTAAGAATGGTTCATTCATTTTGTCAGTTTTCCAGGCCTCCTAGTTCCCCATTTTATTTTTGTAGTTGACTATACATGACATCAAGTAGGGATCATAAGGCTGGCGTAGGACTGGGAAGTGTTTCATTCTGTTGTACGTAAGGTTGCTATGAGTCGGAGACAACTCGACGGCACATAACAACAACAACAACAACAACATGCGTGACCATTTATTTCCTGAGCTTGTGGGGTGAGAAAGGGGCAAAGAGAGGAAAAATCCCAAATGGGCACATTTTTAGTGTTTTATAGAGGTGGGCATGTATAGAGAGCAGAGGTAGGAGGGAATATTAGAGTTAATGACTAAAGAAAGGCGTCTGGGTGATGTGTTCACTTTTCTAGCTAGTCTATATTTCAGGTGGTATGGAGAATGAAGCAATAGAGTATCTTTTAAAAAGTTATTGTAAAAAAATATATATAACACAGTATTTCCCAATTCAACCTTTTCCACATGCACAATTCAGCGACACTAATTACATCTATCATCTTGTGCAACCATTACCAACAACAACAGGAATATCTTAACTGGGGAGGATACTGCTGGTCGGCTACCAAATAGTAGTCTTTTCTTTTTTTGCTAACAGAGCCTCGATTTTGGATCAAAATTCAGGAAGTGATATGCTCAGGGAAGGTGGCCCAGCTCCAGAGGGTGAATTGTGCACTGGTCTGAACCTATCATGAAAATTCCATTTCCCTTTGCTAGTGACTGGCTGAGGCATGTGACTCAATTCTGGCCAGTGTGACACAGAGGAAATCTGTTGGGATCTTTGCCTACCTCTAGATATCTCATTATGTAAGATAATAAAATCTTATTGTTTAAACTACTTTTAGACAAGTGTTTTATTACTTGTAGCCAAAGCATTCTCTCTGATACATTAACCAATACTAAAACTCTCAACCTCTACTCTACTTCCTTTGAAAAGATCATCTATTAATCTACTTCATTAGAGTCGCAGAGTCATGCAATGTTAGAGCTTGAAAGTCCCTTTGAGGATTTTCTGGTCTATTTCCTCACTTTACATACCAACCTCTTGTATCTGCAGACTAAGAAAGGCATCCCCAGGGATCTGGGACTATGTTGTATCCTCTATAATTTCTCTACATGTCCAATACTGATTTTGTGGCATCATAGTAAAATCAGAAATTTGGACTCAGATGAGAGCTACACTGAATCTTCCCTTTTATTCTCACTGACAAAAAGGTTTTCTAAATAAATGTAAAAGAGATCTCAGAGGGAATGTTGTTTTTACTTGAGAAAACTTTTCAAACAGACTTGTTGTTGTTGTTGTTGTTGTGTGCCGTCGAGTCGGCCCCGACTCATAGCGACCCCTCCTTGGGTTTCCGAGGCAGTATCACTACAGAAGTAGGATTGCCCAACCTTCCTTCTGAGGAGTGGCTGGTGGGTTTGAACCGCCAGCCTTCTGGTTAGCAGTCAAGTGCTTTAGCCACTATGCTACCAGACAGACTAGCAATAGCAATTTACATACACACGAATAACAAGTTATGCTCATATATTCATTTTTAAAAAAGCTTTTGAAAGACCTTTAGCAATCAACACTTTTCCAAATTTGAGTTCTTGTTTTATTTAAGAAAAACAAAATTATTTATCTTAGGAAATATTCAATTAATGAAATTGGCCTCGCTTTCTGATTGATTCCAATCTGAGAGGCTTTAATCCAGTGGTTTTGCCAACATTCCAGGCAACATTACTCACATCCTAGCTTACCATTTCTCCCAACTGAGTTTTTCTGAAGAGAAAAACAGTAACTTACATAAAGAGAAACTTCTGCTATCTGGTGTTATAACAGATATGCCAGGCTTCCTTTCTACCTAATTTCTGTATGAGAAAATTGTTATCCATTTCCATGATACCAAGTGGTGATAACGCCTGAGAATCAGTGGCGCCTACCTGAGTGATGTCCATTCCTGAGTCACAGCTCAGTGGCTGTGTGGAAGTCAGACCGTTTGAGCCGATGACAGTTGTGATCACGGCATTCTCATCAATTTTCCGAATCATAGTCCCATCCACGAAGTAAATGAATCCATGCCTATCAACTGTGATGCCTGTTGGAAAACAGCAAATGAGCATTAGTAGTCTAGTGGGCCACATTTGCACTAAGATCAGTATTTTGAAAGAAGTCATAGAAATGGAAAGGCATTTTAAAGACATATGGATTCAATTTTGCTCAGTACAGACTGAACAGTCATGGGAGAGGTTTCCTAGGACACACATTCACTTCTAGAAGGAATGATAAAAAGTAACATATGGAGATAAAGCCAGGTCTAATAATTTTGTTTTGTCCTGCTTTACATCTCCACTTCCTGATTTTTGCCCACCCTCCCCCGCCTGCCCCAAGTAGGAAAACAATCCCCTTTGAGATATATGGGAAAAGGCAAGTATTGCAGCATATGTTACATTTCTTTTAGGATGAGGATGCATAAGCCACTGCTTATTTTCCTGGTTGAATTAGGATAGAACTAACTTGGAAAGCAATATAAGTATTTTCATCAATGTACATTCAGTTAATATGGAGTTTGCAATAATCTGATAAACTGGGTTGATTTTTTTCTCTGTATTATCTTACTTTGGACATGTTATCAGAAGGGACAAATTCTTGGAGAAGGACATCATGCCTGGTAAAGGAGAGGGTCAGTGAGGAGGAAGACCCTCAATGAGGTGCACTGATACAGTGGCTGCAACAATGGGCTCAGAAATAGCAAGGATTGTGAGGATGCCACAGGACCAGTCAGTCAGTGTTTTGTTCCATTACACACAGGGTTATCAGTCGGAACTGAGTCAGTGGACCTAACACTACAGCAATTACTTATGTACTAAAAGAGGGTTGGTGAGCATTGTGATGACGTTACCAAGGGAATGGTTAAACTTCTAGAAAAAAAATAAAAGCCACTGATATTTTTCACAGTGGCTTTTACACTATTATAGCCTGGTTTCTTGGGAAGTATAATAGCAGCTAGAAGGTTTGAGTTCTAATACTGAATACACCATTCACAACTGATGTGTGACTTTGGCTGAGTCATTCAACTCCCCATATTTCAGCCTCTTCTGGCAAAAGGGGGAAATAATATCTGCCTTACCTAGCTAAGGTGAAGGAGCTCTGGTGGCGCAAAATTAAGCACTTGGCTGTTAATCATAAAATTGGCAGTTCAAATCCATTCAGTAGCTTTTTGGGAGAAAGACCTGGTCATCTGCTTCCATAAAGATTAGTCAAGAAAACCTTATGGAGCAGTTATATTCTGAAACACGTGGGGCTACTATAAGTCAGAATCAACTCCACAGCACCCAACAACTAGCTAAGGTGACCAATTGGTCTGATTTGCTCAGGACTGAGGTGACGTTGTTTTAAAACTGGGACAGTCCTGGGCAAACAGAAAGTTAGCCATTCAAAGCCTACATTGTTTTAAGTATCATATGAAATAGAACATTTAAAGAGCATCAGACACATATGAAGAACACATGCCTCAACTCCTGTATCTTTTGGTGCTTTTGACAGTGCTCTTAAAAATACCTATATATTACTTTAAAAGTAATCTATAATTCAGTCTTTTCCCATCTCTCCTTTATTTGTTTTTGTATGCCATAGAGTCAGTTCAATTAGATTCCACCTTATAGTGTCCCTATGGTACTGAGTAAGAACTGCCCCTTATGGTTTCCTGGGCTGTAATCTTTATGGGAAAAGATCACCAGTTCTTCTTCACCTATGGAGCAGCTGGTGGGTTTGAACCACTGATCTTTTGGTCAGCAGCTGAGCACTTAACCACTGTGACACCAAGGTTCCTTCCCCTTTATTCAGACCTGGTGAAACGATTGAGTGTATGCTAAACTTATAAGCATCTGTGCTAATAGGCATGTCTTTTTCTTTTTTTTAATTATTATTTTTGCAGTATTTCCTCCCCTCCCCTCCCACCCTTGGTAACCAACAAAGAAAGCTTCCTTTCATATATAAATCTTTCCTTGGCTTCTTACAATAATGAACTAATACAATATCTGTCCTTCACCATGCTGTCATTATCTATGACTCTCTCTCGTGCTAT
>NW_006921924.1:237582-241311 GCF_000298275.1 Orycteropus afer afer
ACAATTATTTTCCTGGCAAAGAGTGAACTCATCTAAAGACAGTTTATAAACCCAACTTAATAAACTGCTTTTAGATGAGCTAATTCGTTGGCAGGAGGTTAATATTCAGGTTTGGCTTTATGGTGTACTTTGATTAATCCTGATGTTCCTCATGAAGTATTAATCCTTAACATCTATAAAAGTTACAGATTCGTTTTAACTTTCCCTGAATGCCTCTAAAGCTATCTATGTGCTGATGAATTCTTCAAGGTAACCAGAGTGTCCAAACAGGGGGCATTCCATGTCAATAAAATCTCTTTATTATTTTCAGAGGCATAAAGACCTTGAAGGCTTTCAGATTGGGACAGGTCAAATAATGATGGTACATGAATATTTCTTTCATCTCCAGAACATGTGGGATGAGGATGAACCAAGGAGAACCTCTACTTTTTATTTTTGTTTTGAAGAAATCAATTTCTTGACTGCCTAGAATTTACTTTGGTTGCAAATGAAGATTTGTGGCAGGTCTATGATTTGGAAACACCTTCTACGACCTCTATATTCAATATCACTGAGTGTGAAATTTAAAATTTGGCTGTCATAAGAGGATGGACTTAAAGATCAAGATCCAAGTCTGGAGAGAGAAAGGCTGAGAGTAGATGTGCCTGAAGTGTATGACATCATGAATTATTTACTAAACATGCACTGAATGCCACTATGCTAGGTTCTGTGGGGGCCAAAAGACAAACAATGAGTGTATATTTATGTACCAAATCTGGTACGCTGAAACTAAGACTAAGAGGAATACTCTGAAATTTTAGTAAGTTAAGAGTATTACAAATACAATGAAAGCTTGTTGTAACTTGTTGTTGTTAGTTGTTGTCGAGTCAAATCCAACTGTCGGTGACCTTCCACATAACAGAATAAAGCCTTGACTGGCCCTGTGCCATGTTCATGATCATTGGTATGTTGGAGTCTGTTGTTGCGGCTGTTGGGTCATCCCATCTCATTGAGGGTTTCCCTTGTTTTTGTTGACCCTCCCCTTTACCCAACATATAACTAGAAAATAGTAAACTTAGAGAATCTGATCTGAAAATGGAAACAGGTTCACAGAAATTGTAGAGAGATAAATCTATTGCTACTGGAACGGGATATTTTGGGAAATCCTTCCCTTTTCACGCTGACATCAGGGATGACAATTCTGTTCCTTGACTACTACACTCCTCAGAGAGCAAAGTTGGAATTGACTCAGGGAGGGTAACCCTGGACTTTATGTGGTTTTCCCACTTTTAATTTTTTGGTGAACTTCTGAACACTATGAACTTCTCTTTCTCTGTCCATGTCAGCTGAATTCCACAGATGAGTGCCTTCTGATATAATTCTGGGCTTATTAAACATGCAATATTTGCCTCCATGGCTTATTTTGCTGATAGTTTGTAGAATGCTCTCCTTTCATACATTTGTGTAGCAATTTCTTTTATTGCGGTCCAGATTCCAAACATACTCCCTTTTGCTTGAGACTCTTTAATTAACTTTGATTGGGTTGTACTTATGTTTGAGTTAAAAAGAGACAGTAGAAAGGGCTTTCAGGGACTTGTGATAGGTGCTTTATAAATGCATCTAGTCATATTTTACAGAATTGTATTTTAATTTCCTCCCATTTTCCTTTCCACCCCACCAACTAACCAACCAACCAATTCCCCAAATAATCAATTTCACAAACTCCTCACTGGCAGAGGTTTAAGGGGCATTTTACTTTCACTGAGGCAAAAACCAAGTTGGAAATTACAAGCAGGAAAATGAGAATTCTTTTTGTCCATCACTTCGGGGGGTCTTCCCTTCCATAATGAGTATTGTTATAAGCCAGGCACGGTAATGATGCGGTATAATCTATTACTGCTTGTTAGACGGAGTGGGAGGAGGTGATACATGTCCAGTATATTTTAAGCTTTATTCTTCGGAGATGGGGACATGAGTGATTTCAGTTTACATAAAGCCATCTGGGGCTAGCAAGATATGCAGCTTCAATTTACTTTCACATCTTGATATTGTTGTACCCAGATCTCCACACCTTAGTGTCCCATATAGTCGGCATGATGTAGTCCAATGGGCATGTCCACTGATGTGCTTACTGATAGTGTTTTCTTTTTTGTTGTTTTTTGTTTTAAACAGGCAATGATGACTTTGAATCAGAAAGGATCCTTGGAAAGTATGAGGGGGAAAGGTCTGAGGGAAGGGAGAGAAAGGGTGCTGTAATGGGTGTGATGCTGTAGTGGGGAGAGAGAGACTCCAGGACTAAATCTGAACTCCAACTCCCGTTACTGACAGCATTTTCATTAGCACTTAAAACACAATTGAAGGCACAGTCGTTGGATGAGAAAGGATTTAAACTGAATTAAAAAAAGCAATTCCAAAGTTTAAAATTTTAACCAGTATTCAATTTTAAAGCAAGTGTAACTACATAGACCTCTGATATTACCATGGGGTTAGGAAGTGATGCAAAGTTGCTGGGGGTGGAGGTGGGAAGAACAACATATGACAGCTTGAGTCCCCACACTCCCCACTTCCACCAAGGAAAACATTGGGCTCAGATGCCCAGACAGCATGTTTAGCTTGGAGCACATTTTTACATTTGTGAGAAAATAAATAAATCCTTGTAAATTAGTGCATATAATGAAAGCACTGGCAGACCATAACCTGGAAGTGTGAATGGTGCTGTCTCCATTCATCAGCATTAAGCCCTAACAAGCTCTTTCTATGGAGGGACCTGCTCATAAATAAAGTGCATCGTGTAAAAAAAAAAAATTATTCACAATGTCTTATGCGAAGTAGGCGGGCGACATTATATAATATTGGGACTGCAGGCTCTTTTCTCTGTGAAGCATAGCTCTGTATGAAACAGCTGCAAATTACAGGGGAAATTATTTGACTTCTTTCCTTGTCTTATTATCCTGCAATGAATAAATACTATAATTCTTAAGAAGACAATTGCCTAAAGCTGGGGTAGCCTGGATAGTTGCTAATAAATTTATCACCTGTTGGGGAAGAGGACGCTGCTGATCAATACTGAAGGAGCAAGAGCATCCTAAGGTGATCACTGTGAGTCCAGATGTGGAGGGTAATAGCCTGGAAATAGTAGCTAAACTCTCAAATTAGATAACAGTGAAAATCAGAATTTTTTGCTGTGCAGAATGCCAACTTCAAATGTTGGCAGAAGGCATCTCTGTACTTAATTTTTAAAAATTACAGCTGTTG
Organism: Orycteropus afer afer; assembly: GCF_000298275.1. Lineage (NCBI taxonomy): Eukaryota > Metazoa > Chordata > Mammalia > Tubulidentata > Orycteropodidae > Orycteropus > Orycteropus afer. The sequence continues at coordinate 240,817 of NW_006921924.1, forward strand.
AGGCCACCTACATTTTTATTATTTCTACATTAAAAATGAAGCTTCTTTCAAAATATAAAGCTTTGGAAAGTAGTCATAAAATTATCTTCATCTGCATGCAGCCGTAGAACCAGAAAGCTAAAATGTTAGAATTTTTTTTTCCTGCCACAATCTGTTCTTTAATTTTATTAGACAGAGATAAATGATTAACACTAACTTTTAGGAAATGTCCTAAGCTCAATATGAAGCCAGTGCCATCTCCAATACTGAAAGTGCTGAATTTTTGTATAACTGATATTAGCCATTTGATCCTAAAACCAAACCCAGCCCAACTTGCTGCCATCAAGTTGATTCTGCCTCATAGTGACCCTATAGGACAGAATAGAACTGCCTCATAGGGTTTCCAAGGCTGTAGATCTCTACAGAAGCAGACGGTATCACTATGGAAGCAGGCAGTATCACTATGGAAGTAAATTGCCCAACCTTCCTTCTGAGGAGTGGCTGGCAGGTTTGAAC
>NW_006921924.1:241561-242373 GCF_000298275.1 Orycteropus afer afer
GTGGGTTTGAACTGCCAGCCTTCTGGTTAGCAGTCAAGTGCCTTAGGAACTACACCACCAGAGCTCCCAGTGACCCTAAAGTGACCTTTAAATAAAAGAGAGATGAAAATATTTTGCTTTGTTTTTATGCATTTCAATTCTCTGAAAATTGGTATCATATATGTGATATATATGGGAACTCCATGAAGCAGAAAGTTCCATTCGCCAATGGATCCAACCACTGTCCACTTAACTACCCACTGGGATCAGAAAGTGCCATGTTACTTCTGCCCAATAAGTTTGATAAGTTGTCTTGCGAGGTACCTACTAAATGGAGTGTCTACAGCTCAGAGGAATTACAAATATTTGTGGTCACCCATGGAAGGAAGGTTGGGCAATCTACTTCCGTAGTGATACCGCCTTGGAAACCCAAGGAGGGGTTGCTATGAGTTGGGGCCAACCCGTCGGCACATAACAACAACAACAACAGCATAGGAAGAGTCCCTGGGTGGCACAAATGATTAAGTGCATGACTACCTGTTGAAAAGTTGGTGGTTAGAAACCATCCAGAGGTGCTTTGGAAGGAAGAAAAATCTGGTGATCTGCATTCAAAAGGTCACAGCACTGCAAACCCATTCTACTGTGCACACGGGGTCACCATGAATCAATTAAAAAGAACAACAACAAAGGCATAGGACTAAGGGTTGGAAGCAGGCAGACCTCAATGACCAGCTGTAGGTGATTTCTTTACGTAGTTAACAATAGGAACAGGATTTCTCTAACAGAGAATCTAATAAACTCACTGTAATACAACATGGTGGGGCAAATGGTTA
>NW_006921924.1:242473-248643 GCF_000298275.1 Orycteropus afer afer
CAGTTCTACTCTGGCACACGTGGGGTTGCCAGGAGTCAGAATCGACTCCATGACAACTTTTTTTTTTTCAGGCAATAGTGTGACTTATTTAATCAGATATTCTGTTTAATAAAAAAAAAGTTACAATATTTTCTAAACAGAAAATGTCAAATTCCAAAGAATTTAAGCAATCTAAACAAAAACAATAAGTTTTTCTACTGACTGCAATGTCCTCTTTCTTTGCTGACTCTGATGGTACTTTAAAAGGCTTCAAATAAAAAAAAAAAACCCAAACTCACTGCCATCGAGGCAGATTCAACTCATAGCGACCCCTCCTTGGGTTTCTGAGGTGGTATCACTACAGAAGTAGATTGCCCCATCTTCCTTCTGAGGAGTGGCTGGTGGGTTTGAACCAGAGCTCCCTTAACAGGCTTTGGAGTCATCATAATGAACAATAGCTTTGTGGACTACTTAACCTTGAGTTCCAATTGAGAGAGACAGATAAAGGTAGGTTTCAGCAATTGTCTTCTCATCAACTCTTTCTAATCCTCTCAAAGTTTTGACCTTCAAGGTGAGGCACAGCAACAAACAACCTTCCTACCTGCACCAACCCCTATTTTTCTAAAAGTTCAATGGGGAAGTTTTTTTTTTCCCCTTATTTATTTGTTCAAAATTTAGTTAGCATTTATAAAGTGTCAGGCACTGTGCTAGGCACTAGGAGTACAACAGAATATAACACAAACATAGCACTTGCCCTTGAGAAGCTCTGAAGCTGGCGGGGGAGACGAACAAATAACCAGGAAATTACAATGCCAGGTTAGTTTGGTGCGATAAGTACTAGTTCAGGGAAAGTACAAGGTGTCACGGGAGTAGCTCTGAGGGGTGGGGAAATGAAGGTCACAAGTGATTTTTCCAGAGTAAGTGACAGCTGAAGGATCATGTTGAATTCCTGATGAGCCAGGTGTGAAATCCACATTTACACCACCAATCCCCGGAAGGGTGACTAATATTACTAAATAATATCCATTTCCCTTGTTGAAAATGATGTAATATTCCAGGCACTGTGTTGGGTTCTTTACATACATTTTCTCATTTAATCCTCACAACAGCACTGCAGAGTAGGTATTATTAATGTCCTTTTTCAGATGAGGAAATGGAGGTGCAGAGAGGTTGAGTGACTAACTCAATGTCACAGACCTAGAAAATGCTACATTTAGCTCATGTTTGTCTGAATTCAACGCCTAGTCTCTTAAGCACTACGCCATTTAGCCTAAATAGAGCTATCAATTGCTTTACTACAGGAGTGGTCTACAGAATGGCTTCAGAGAGTTCAGAAACTTCACGAAATTATCTGCAAAATGTGCGTATATGGATATTTTCATGAGGAGAGGGTCCATTACTGCTTGTTAGATTGTCAAAGAAGAACAATGACTCCTGTCCAAAATTGTTAAGAATTCTTGTAATCCTATAGATCTTCTGGACATTTTTAGCATTATTTTTCAAAGATACTCTGTGGCTTCATCACTACAATGCTGGTGAGTTTGGTGAAAGTATGCAGAGTTGCCATGGAGTGGGGAGTTTTGGTAACTTGACTATTACTGTATGAGCTGCCACATAAAAGAAGGCACCAGAAACAAGGGCCACAAACTCATATACTTTCAAGGGCCAGGTAGGTACCTTAAATGTGTATGTTACATCAGATGTTAGACTAAGTTCTAGGGAAAACTAGGTTACCTTAAGATTGCAAGTAAATGCATTTAATTTCTTTCTTTTTTTAAAGAGAGTAAAGACACAGTGTGGTCAAACAAATTATATTGGATTTAATCCTTGAGGTGCCAGTTTATAAAGGGCAATCAGGAGGGAAGTATCTCCAGTTAAGAGGCTGCTGCAAGCAGGAAAGATACGTGAATTTAGAATAAATTGAAATTACTTGTTTAGCACTGCCATTCAAAGTTATGTCTTGGCTGAGGTCTTAAAAGCTAGCGAGTGGCCATCTCAGATGCAATTAGTTGTGTCTCCCAGTCCGGAGGAGAGAAGCATGAAGAAAATCAAAGACTCAAGGAAACAATTAGTCCAAAGGACTGATGGACCACGTGAATGTAGCTTCCACTACCCTGAGACTAGAAGAAATAGATAGTGCCCGGCTGCCATTACCAACTGCTCTGCTTGGGACCACAAAAATTTCTGGAAAGAATGGGAGATGAATGTAGAGCAAAATTAAAAAACATAAAAAGGACTAGGCTTACTGGTCTGATGGAGACAAGTAGAATCCCTGAGACTACCTTAGACACCTTTCAAACATGCACCTGAAACCATCCCCAGGGATCATTTTTGTGGCCAAATGATAGACAGGCCTATAAAGTGAACAGTAACACTTGTGAGGAATGTACTTCTCAGAATAATCAACCATAAGAGACCAAAAGGGCAGCATTTGCCCCAAAACAAAGCTCAGAACGTAGGACAGGATAAATGTGTATAAATCCTTGAATGGAAAACAAATTTGCTCTGTAAACTTTTACCCAAACCACAATAAAACAAAAACAAAGCAAAAATAACAAAGTTATGTCTTGGTACAAGTGCTGGGAAACCAAAGATAACCAAATTTAGTTATTGTGAGCCTAACACTGACAGATGAAATACCTGGATGGCTGATGATAACAATACTTCCTAAGAATGCTGCCTCTTTTGTTCCCACCAAAGCTCATCAAATTTAGTCAAAACAAACCAGAAAAGTAGCTGTCCAAGAAATACTCAACTTTGCTCTTACTGTGTCCCCCATTATCTTCTTCACCCAAAGTCCCCTTTTCTTTCATATGACAGAGACAATCCTAGTTTAGACAATCCTAGTTCTCTTTCTTCTGAGAATAGAGATACACTGTATTTCCTTGACTCCACTACGTTAAGTGGGGCCAAAAGCAATGTTTTCTACTTCTAGGCCTGGCCCCTGAAAATCATATGCTGAACTCCTTCATGGATCAACCCCTTTGCTGTAGGCTGGCTGAATGAAGAGCATCCAGTGGAGGATTCTGAGGCCCTAAAGGATGTAAGGGCCACTAGATGGAAGGAGCCTGGGTCCCTGAATCACTGTTCGGAGCAGAGATCCTAACACACACACACACACACATGCACACACACCCCAACACATACTGGATTGTGATATGAGAGAGAAACAAAATAAGTTGCTATTTCATTAAGCCATTGATATTTTGAGATTATATATATGTGTGTGTGTATTCCTTACTATTACATATATATATATATATATATAAAACATACAGTATCTATATTGTAATAGTAAGGCAAACTATTATAGTTACCAACACAAATCTTACTCATCTTTCAAGGTTTCCACATGATATTTTTCTTCCAGAAAATCTTCCCTGCAAATTCCAGTGTTCATCCTGGGTTCTCTAGTTTCTAACTCACAGAGGCTGATCTCTTACGTGAATTCTCCAATCATGCTCTGTCCAGGCAGTCAGCTCCTTGAGGGAAAAACTGGATTTTATGCCTCACTTTTATGTCTCAACAAATCCAGTAGCATTGAGCACAAACGTTCAATAAATCATTGCTGAATTATAGACTAAACATAATTTCCACGCATTTATGTTGAAGCACATCTAACTTGAATGAAATAAAGCATGCCATGAAGTCAAGAGCTGCATATGAATTTCTTTTAAAATGAGTTTAGAAAGGAGGCAATGACAATCTCTTTAAAGACCTTTAAGATAACTACGGTCCCCTATCAATTAGGGATGATTGAAGTATGAGAAAAAAGGGAGTTGACAACCAAGAACTAAGAGTAAGGACCTGGAATTACCATGGATTAAATTAACTGCAAATGAATTTGATCTATGTAGATAGCTACACTGAATAGCATTGGCTTCCCCAAAATCCACTTTGCTCTGTCAACACAGCTTTGTGTTGTGACCTTGTGCTCTCTTAAAAGCTTTATGATGTTATGGGTTGCTTGGAAAACAGATGCATCAAGATTTTGCCTTAATTTGCTTCACCGTGTACCACATAAGGGAAATCAGAGAGAACATTGGCTCCAGGGTCAGATTAGAGGACCTGGGTTTCAGGCTGACTTCCATTACAGATTAGTTGTAGGACTTTGGGCAAAGGATTAGACCATTCAGTGTCTCCATTCTTAACCCATATCCTACATACTAACCAAAAATCCCTTGCTGTCAAGTTCATTCCCACTCCTAGTGACCATATAGGACAGAGGAGAACTGTCCCATAGGGTTTCCAAGGCTGTGATCTTTACGGAAGCCGTATGTTCCATCTTTCTCCCGTGGAGCAGCTGGTAGGTTCAAACCTGCAACCTTACAGTTAGCAGCCAAGCCTTAACCACTGTGCCACCGTAGCTTCTTACTACACAGGGTAAAATGGTGTGAAACTCACATGAGCCAATGAAATGAAGGCACTTTGAAGAAGATAAAGTATTATGGTGGTGCTAAGTGGTGTCCTAATTGCTCAGTCATTGCTATAATTCTTTTTGAAAATCACTTTTCTAGACCTAGAATCATAGACAAAAATGTCTGCATAGGCCCCACTTCAATATTTTAGGCTTTTCTATTTTGGACAGACATAGCTTAAGATTTAAGTCCATAAAGCATTATGTAACCCTTGTCAGCAGCAGAGTGCCCTATGTGAGACTCACCATGGAGACAAGACAGTGCTTGAGAGTGGTTTTGCTAGCTGGAGGGGAATACCACACTATTGAAGATGGTGAAAATTTCCATACAGAGGATCAAACCAATGGACTTCTGTGCTTTGCAACTGGCCAAGGGAGACTCTGGTAGGGGTCTCAACATTTAATAGTAAAAGGAGCCACTAATAATGGTGTGAGTCATTCTTCCTTATGTTACAGAGGCAGGGGTGTGTGTGTTTGTGTACGTGTGTGTGTGAGTGATTGGGGGGAAGTAGATGGTTCCAGCTTAGTTCAAATGCACATCTCTTGCTTTATTTCTGTGCTAGAGTTCTTGTTCAAAAGGTAGATAGATACCTGCAGGCTGAGATTTAAGGGGATAAAAAAAGTTTACCAAATCTGAGCTTCATATTTTATATTCCCCTTTAAAAACTCTTCAAACATCAAGCAAGTATATCTGGGACACTACTCAGATACATTTTGAAGAAATTCTCCTGTCATCCTAGGGAAACAAACTGCCTCACCAGAACCTTATGTGAACAATTAGCCCAAGGAGGGCGAGTTCATTTATTGTCCATGGACCAGCAAAAAACTAATTGCAGTTGTTCTATTCTAGGGAAAATGAGTCTCTCTCAAGGTATGTGCATAACCAAGGGGTTCTACTAGAAAAAGCAAACTAAGTAGAATAGCTTGTCCTGAATACTCAAGAAAAGCAGAATATGAGGATTTAAGCCCAGCACTGCTTATGCTTCTCAAAAGTGGGCTAACTCAAGAAGAATTAAAACAATTCTTTAGGATAATTATTTGCATGTAGTGCTCATTCAAAAACAACACAGAAAGTCCATTTAAAATTCTTCAAACATCCCTTCATCTTGACTAACAAAGTTAACGCTAGACAAGAAGTTCACAAAGTCAGAAATGGTAGACAGTCATTGGAAAAGATAAGGGACAGTAATGAGCAGTGCGTGAATATAATTTTTAAACCATTTAAATGGAAGTTTAAGAGACATGTAAGAGGACCAATTTGGGCTCATCAAGAATATATGAATACAATCACACACACTTACACACATACAAATATGACAGCTGAGTAAAGGAAAAATTAACCAAAGCAGTTGTTTGTTGAGACAAACAACTCCTTTGACTGTTTATTCTTCTGTAGGCTCTGATCTACAAGTTCAACAATCTGTGGGCATAAGAAGGTTACAATGAAAACTATGGAAAAAACTGGGATCTCTTCTTCAGAGGGAGTCGGTGCCTTTCCTAGCCCCGTCTTGATTGAGCATGGGCCTTCCAAGGCTATTTCCTCACTCCTTTTTTCTTCGAATTCAGTCACCTAGACATGTTCACCATGCTTGGTAAAGTGGAGGGTCAGCAAAAAAGGGAAAGACCCTTAATGAGATGGATTGACAGCCACCCAAACCCACTGCCATCGAGTCAGATCTGACTCATAGTGACCCCTCCTTGGGTTTCCAAGGCAGTATCACTATGGAAGTAGATTGCCCCATCTTCCTTCTGAGGAGTGGCTGGTGGGTTTGAA
>NW_006921924.1:248743-294527 GCF_000298275.1 Orycteropus afer afer
CTATGGAAGTAGATTGCCCCATCTTCCTTCTGAGGAGTGGCTGGTGGGTTTGAACCGCCAGCCTTCTGGTTAGCAGTCAAATGTCTTAGGCACTACGCTACCATTGACACAGTGGCTGCAAAAATGGGCTCAAGCATAACAAGGATTGTGAGGATGGCGTCTGACTTGGCAGCGTTTCGTTCTGTTGTACACAGGGATGCGATAGTCGGAGCCAACAAGAACAACAACAGATATGTTCATGAGAGATATAATGAGGAGGAGGAAAGAGTCTGGAGGTAAAAGCTATGTCATCCAATTGTGAGACTGAGTGTGACTTGAAAAAAATCTTCATAATGTCCTAGTCCTCCAGTTTTTGTATTTGTTAAATGAGAATCACAGCTGAGCTGCCTGTGTCAGTGGATTACTGTAAGTACTAAACAAAATAACATTTATTCTTTCTATGAAATCTAACACAAGTGATATCAGTATGTATTGATGTTTTGGATAAACTGTTAGTTTTCTGGCATCATACTGTGGTTCATCTGTTACACATTTACCTGGTTCAGTAGAACTTGACGGCAAGCATATGAACAGAAGCTGTTATGTGTATTCTATCAGCAGCTCCTCTTTGGCCACCTCAGTCCATGTTGACAGTGATGATGAGTCTGTACAGGATTCTGTGTTACTCCTCCAGCCAAACTGATGGCTGTGAAGCATACTACTCACTTTCCCATCACCATCTATTTGCCAGCTCTCTTTCCCCAAGTATCCAAATCCTGCTCATCTTTCAGGACACAACACACTAATGACACTCAGTTCACTGCCATCAAGTCGTTTCTGACTCATAGCAAAGCCCACTGGGTTTCTGAGGCTGTAAATCTTTATGGAAGTAGGTCACCCAGTCTTCCTTCCATGGAGCAGCTTGTGGGTCTGAACCGCTGGCCTTCTGGTTAGCAGTCAAGTCCTTTATCCACTGCACCTCCAGAGCTCCTATACACTATATACTCACTAATTGCAATTACACATTGGCTCAAAAACTTGCAAACATCTAGATGGAGGTATTTCCTCACCAATTATGTCAAACAATTCCATTGGTCTTGTCTAATGGTTAGCCTATTAGGAAAGATGTGTAATACCTACCCAAGTGGGTAGGAATGAGGATCACAACAGGTATAATAAGTCATTAGGTTTTCGAAAGTCTGGACTGTAACTAAGAGCACAGGATGCTTTAGCTGGACTTAAGAATGTATTAAACATAATGCATTAGGGCCTTCTTAACAAATTCCATTTTGGGACCACCCCAGCCCTGACAAAAAAGGCTGAGCCATTCATTTCCCATTTGGAGTTTCCTCTTCATTCTCCACTTACCTAACTTCTCTCTTTTTTCTCATTCTCTGATCTCTTTCTTATACCATTTGGGCTGTACTTTTCGTAACTTATCAGGAACGTTGTTGTTATTGTTAGGTGCTTTTGAATTGGTTTAGACTCATAATGACTCTACAGACAACAGAACGGAACACTGTCCTGTCCTGCTGTGTTTGAGCCCATTATTGCAGCAACTGTGTTAGATAACATTGAAAAATCTTCTTGACTTAAAAATACAAAACAAAGCAAGCAAACAAACAAAAAACAACAAACCCCAAAAGGACGGTCACAAAAAAAGAAAACCAGCAACTGGCTTTCTTATATATATATAACTTATCAGTGCCTTCAAAATGTGTGGTGCCTTCTATAATCTTTGGGCTGAAGTGGCTGAAATATACAATCAATACATCAATTATAAAATAAAAATGGAATAGAGCTTGGTGGAACCACTGAGACTATGGCCCCTAGCTCCCTTCAGGTCTGGAATTGAACCCACACCTGTGGTTTCCAGCCAAACAAAATACAGGCATATAAGTTGAACATTTAACTCAAGTAGATACATTCTTTGGAGAGAACAATCATGGGAGAAAGAAGGGCTGCTTATGCACAGGGAGACAGCTCAGGGGGCAGGAGTGTATGGAGGGATGGACACTGGGAAGAGGTAACTATGGGGAGGAAGTGGGAGGGGAGCTGTTGCATTGTGGGAAACTGTGGTCAATGACATGAGACAAAGTGTATGTGAACTACTGTATGGAAAGTGAATTTGCTCTGTAAATCTTCACCCAAATCACAATAAAAAAATAAAAATAAAAATGGAATCCCTGGCTTCATTTCCAGCTGTGTTTTAGGCCGTGATGATGTTAGAATCGGAGATTTCCAAAGACATTTTGGTTTGCTGCATGCTGTATGAGTTCTACTCTATATACCTGCTAATTTATCTAGTATTGCTGGAGGATCAATGAAGCTAAAACCATCTTCTGATAGACTCCTCTGCTGTGGAGTGAATATTCCGGATTCACTGAGAAGTCAAAGTATTGTAGATTTCATATCCCTTCAAAAAGCAGCAAAACATGCTAGACTCACCAGGAAATGAATTCCTCATTTCTTTGATTTTAGAGGCAGCCGCATGCATTTGGCAAACTTGAAATTATGGGGCCACCTTGGATTGCTAGTGGAGCAATACGGGGCCATGATCAAAGGTTTAGTTCTAATACAGTTACACGTTTTAGAACCTTAAAAACAAATATTTTGCATGGAAAGAAATTTCCTAATTAACTTCTGAAGAATTTGTACATTAAAACATCTTACCCTGCTGGAGAAGACTGATAAAGCAAATGTACTACCTTCTGCTGAAGAGAAACTGTATTTAGAAGGAACTTGCTATTCTCATAAAACTTTTAATAGGAAGAAGTGAATCAAATTCCTTAATTACCATTTTATGGTTGGTAAAAGGGCAAATTACATGCCATCCATTTCTAAACTTCTAAATGTCTCTGGTGCTTTTAATTAAAGCTGCCATCTAGAAACTACTAAAGCAATTTTACGCAATTAGTTATTTATAGGTTACCATAATACACTACTCAAAATATGATTTAAGTGATTTGCAGTCTGTTAGTGTGTGATCTCTGTCATTTTTTTTTTTGACAGGGGCGGGCCCCCTTTTTATTTTCCTGCTAAGGCGATTTGTAAGTGGACAAATAAGAAAAGTGTGATGCTGAGGAGCTATGATAAGGAAGCAAAGTTATATTGGCTAGTGATCTGAAATAAAATGAGAAAGAATTATAATTCCATACTGTCTGTCTTGACATGTAGAGGTTCAAGTCTCATTACAGACAATACTGCAAAGGAGGTAAAGTCTATCAGTTGTTATTCCGGCACTATCCAACTCCCCTTTGCAAACATTCTGCCAGATACCTAGCAGCATACCTCCCCTTGCTACCTTGGCTTGTCCTCTCCAGGTGATCTCTTCCATCCAAACATATCCATCCTGTGCCCCATAACCTCAAGGCCCCCATAAAGTGTTTTAATGAGGAATTAATGTGTTTCTCTCCCAGGCAATATCCAGCACTAAATGTTGAAGTTCACTTCAGAAGAAAACTCTTATGGAATGAATTTAATGGTGAAATTGTAGGCTGACAATAGAACAATTTTGGTTAGGTAGGCCTTGTGGGGCTCCTCAGAATATAACATGTACAAGGAAACAGCCCTAGAATCACTACATCTCAACACTGGGGAGGGTCAGCTATTCAAATCACGCACAATACCTGAATCACACTACTTCCCTGACCCTTGCTTTTTAGGTGATGTCATTCCTACCTAGCATGTCTCAAGTCTCAGGTTGACCTGCAAGGGCATTGAACTCAACCTCCTTCCAAAGAAACATATTCTATCCTGGATCACTATTGTAAGTATTATTATTAACAACAAAACAGAGGGGAAGTGGTGGCTCAATGGTAGAATACTTGCCCTCCATACAAGAGAGCCAGGTTCAATTCCTGGCCAATGCACCTCATGCGTAGCCACCAGCAGTCTGTCAGTGGGGGCTTGCATGTTGCTATGATGCTGAAGAGGTTTCAGCACAGCTTCCAGACTTTAAAAGACCAGGAAGAAAGGCCTGGTGATCTACTTTGAAGAAAATCAACCAGTGAAAACCCCATGAGTCACATGGTCCTGTTGTGCATGGGTTGTCATGAATTGGGGGTCAACTCAATGGCAGCTAGCAACAACAACAACAATAAAACAGCAACACTGATCATAATGTCAGGTAACATTTACTGTGTGCCCACAATATGCTAGGCACTTTGCGTGCATCACCAAACAACAACCCTGTTGTGTAGGTACTATTGCGATCACTCCTTTACAGATGAGGAAACGGAACCTCAGGGAAGTGAGGTGTCTTGGCCAAGGTTACAATATTGAATCTGGTATTAGCATTCAGTTCTGTTTGACTCCAGAACTTGGAATCTTATCTATCATGGTATTTGGCCTCAAAAACATCACCTCTGTGTTGGCTAGAATCTTATGCATATGTGAAACTTAAAATAAATGTAGAAGGAAAATTACATTTAATAATGCATGTGTAGCTTTATAAAACTTGAATGAACTAAATACAATTTTTCTCAACCATGCATGCTACCTGGACCAAACAGTCAATTAGCCAAGGTTGGGTGTAAGTGAAGGAGTGCTGGTGGTGCAGAGGTTAAAGCTGATCTTTTGGTTAGCATTTAACCACAGCACCACCAGGGCTCCTACTGTTTTTAACACCTTCTTGAAACAAGCTACTTACTTGGTTGGTTGGATAGCACACTCCTTTGGTTTACTTCTTTTTCTAAGAATTTTGTCTCTGTTTCTTTCATTGGCCTCTTCCATTGCTTTCTCTTTAAATATTACTACTTACTATGGTTTCTCTGCTTAGCCTTGCTCCAGTGCATGCATATTCCATCACCAGAAAAACTGGTCAAGTATGCATACATCAGACGATTGTGTCAATCTCCTGCTTCCAATTCTTCACCTATATTATAAAATACAAACTTCCCATCCCTACCCCTGCCTCTCTCTCTTTTCACCCTCAAATATTCTTACTTTAATAATTCTGAATTATTTGTAGTTTCCTAAAGATGTCATTCTTTCTGTTTATACTGTGGCCTACCTGTAATTTTGACCTTCGTATCAATCCAAATGGTTATATCATCATGGTGGATCATATGGTAAAAGAATTTAGGAAAATCCCAACTGTGCCCATTGCATAGGAAGACCAAAAGAATATTCTTGTACCTATTTCTGCACTACACTCTCTTCCTCATAGAAACAAAGGACATTAGCAAGAAGTCACTGATTGGAGTCTTAGTCTCTTCCTGCTAACCCCAAATTTAACTTTTCAGAATTGGCAAGAAGATGCCAGGGGAATCCGTAGAGCTTCATGATGTACCTCAAATAGATCTGAGTAGGGACAAAAACAGATTGTTTGTGTCTAGACTTTATCATACCCACATTTCTTAATTGCCAATAAAGTTAAAGTGAATCCTGTGTGATTAACGCCACGAGTACCCTAAAACCACTTTAGAAAGCTGTCAAGATTTAAGGGTCATTTCCCTGATAGGGAATGGCTCAGGAATTGTTTGTACTCATCTGGATATTGCCTGAGTCCTGCCGAGTCCTGAGGTCAATTTCCTTAAAGATGTACATGAAAAGAGAGATAAAATCCAGATGAGGTCCAAGAGAACCAAATTAAGTCATTGATTAATTTCATCCTGTAGTCACTCTTTCACACTCTATATCTATTTTTTAAAAATAAATGTATTCAGCTTGTCACAAATTTTATTTTATATCCTCACCTAGTACCATTTCACATTCTGCTTAAGTACTTGGTCATCTATTACATGACTCATTAGTTTGAGTTCTCTGTAGAATTAAAGAAAGTTGCAGTAAAAATAATAAATGGAACTTAAGTTTCAGCTACATCATCCATGCATGTTTTCAAAGCATCTTTCAAAGTCAATTCAAACTCATATACAATGCTAGGGATTAGCACTCCATCAACCTCGTGGCTAAATTTTTTCCTTGTCCCATTACATTGAAGTACTGATGAGTAAAATGGCAAATGTTTCTCTTTACTGGGGTTCAAATCAAAGTCATAAAACTGGATCAGTTAAGGGCTTCTTCCCCGAAGTGCTTAGAGCCTATCACATATGAAATTCCATTCAGGGAAGTTTCCATTTTTACTTCAAACAAAATCTGTAGCTACTTGTTATAGTTAAGAAATTTAAAAAAGGGAAGCTTTCCTGCCTCTATCCTTTAAGAAAAAGTTGGTGAAGTTTCTGATTGCAGAGTACTCCAAACATATGTGACAAACTTTCCTGGAGGTTTACTTGAATACTTACATGCTATGCAAATGCTATATAGTGCACTATGGGTGCACTACCACTAGTTCAGAAAAATCAGAGAAATAGTTTTAACAGAACATGGAAACTAGACTATAAAATGTTTTGTTCCCATTGCATATATGTCACTGGATTGAAAAGCATTTTCGAATCTTCTCCACCCTCTCAGAGAAGCCAGTAGAGATAGAGACCATGGAGTTTAGCTGAAAGGCAGGCAGTAAGATACAGTGGAGGCATCACAGGTTTTTTATTGTTTGTTTTGTTTTAGCATCATGGGCTTTGGAACCAGGCTGACCTGGGTTTGAATTCCAGTGTTCTTACCTATATACTGTTTGACGGGTAAATTTCTTAAACTGTCTGAGTCTCTTTTTCCTCATCCGTACAACAGGAATAATACTAATTACCTTGTGGTTTGTTGTTGTGAAAATTAGAGATATTGTGTATAAAACACCTAACATAGGGCATGATAGGCAGTGGGCACTCAGTAAGTTGTGCTGTTGTTAGTTATCATCCAGTCGATTCTAACTCATGGTGACCCACGTGTGCAGAGCAGAACTGCTCCATAGAGTTTTCAAGGCTGTGACCTTTAGGAAACAAATAGCCCAACTTTTGGTTGGGTTTGAACAACCAACCTTTGGGTTAGTTACTTAAACATTTTTGCCACCCAGGGACTCCCAGTAAGTTATAGCTATGGTTATTTTAATACATCAGAGCTGGAAGGGAAATTAAGAGATTATCTTGGGACCTTCAGTTTACAACTGAGGAGTCTTAGGAACCAGTGTTTAAATAACTAACCCATGTCACAAAACTAGTCAATGATATCATTAAGCCTAGTTTAGTGTCCAGAGAAATGAAACCATAGCTAGGTACAGTGACTTACACAGGGCCATTCAGAGAAACACTGGCATTATATGGATTGAACAAGAAAGTCCAGGCTCTATAACTTGGTATTTACCATAGTTTGTTGCCATTTCTCAAACAACAATAACAACAAATAACCCCCACCCCAAAAAACATTCCATAGCTTCTGACCTTTTACTTTTTGCTGACTGATTTGTAAGCCCATATGATGATTTACTCCAATTTTAGGACAATCTCAAAAGCAAATTTTATTACATACTGTTTTTTAGAGTAGATTCAGAACGTAAGTTAGCTGTCTTGCAAATTCACATTGATTTGACTCACCTTGCATAACTAAGGACATGTTGGAGAGCCTGCCTATAACTGCAATATGTTACTCGTTAAAGTCTTAGAGCAAGCGCTCTTTCCTAACCTGGAAATGGTACTCCCTAGATGTACATTTCTGTTTTCTACTGATCTATAGCTTTTCTTTCTTAGCTTCCAGGGGGAGGGAGAAATCAAACCTCTCTTTAAAGAAATACATTAAACATTTGCTGTCTTCCAAGGGGAGGGCAGAAGGGGGGGAGGCTCATTTGAAGCTGATGTGCATGGCAGCTGTAAAGCAAAATAAATAAGTAAATAAATAAATCGGACTTTTGTGAGAGTCCGGGAACCTACAGGAGAACCTCAAAGACATAATTAGCAATACCCTCCTCTCAATCTGTATACTGTACTTTAATGACTTCTTGCATGGTTTTTCCTTCTTTGGAAGTCTCTGAAATTGCCCGGCAGCATTGCATATAATGAGAATCTCACTTCTGATTTACTGCCAAGGTTGAGTGCTGTCTATATTTGGCATGAAGCTAGGTGACCTAGCTAGGCAACTAAGTGTTCTGACCAGCAATTTCAAGTGACTGATATCTGGACGTAAGTTCTGCCCTCTGGGTGATTTTGAAGATCACTAACAGAATCCTCAAGCCTTGCTAACATGGTTGAAGGAGATGTGGTGGATACCTAGTCTGAGCCACCCCTCCCCCACCTCCATTAAGCATCTTAGTTCACTCACAAGGTCAGAGCAGATGTTGTCAACATCAGCTTCATGATATTATGTGAACACTGTCCTGGATGGATTAGGCACTCAGCTGTCTGAGGCCTAGGCCAGATGTTCTTAGGCCCCCTTACTGCTTTGGGATGAAAAAAAGTGTACCCGATTGTGGGAAAGGCCACTCTTGGATAGAAAAAGGAGTAAATCGAGCCAAAGGAAAATGCACTACTAGCTATGACAAGAAGAAAACCTCAGCTTAATGTTAACTTTAATAGATATATAAATTTTGGCACTCTCATTACTGATGCTTCAGGAGTTCATGTAAATCCTGTTCATCAGGACTCTATTATTGCTGCTTTCTAAGCAAAAAAGGCAGCAGTGAACCAATTATTTGCTTTATTTAGAAAAGCCGAGATATTCATTCTCTGTGTGGCAGGTGGAATGTGGTAGGTGAGATGAGTGGTTTTCATACTAGCAACTACTCAGGGGGATGTCAATTTTAAGCACAATACAGGTTTGATTCCTTCCCATTTCCTATGCAGAAATCCTTAGAATACCTGCGAGACTTTTAAACCTGTGTAAAAGGTGGGACCCAGCCTAATGTATTTCCTTGAAAGATGAGCTGATTATACATTGCACCCAAGTTATTCATTCACTCATCAAATATTTATTGAGGTCCTACTACGTGTCAGGAATGAGAGATGGCACCAGAGGAAAAAGGAACATTTCAAAACACTTTAATACTTGGGAGCTTATGCATCCTTAGGTAAAAAGTCACCCCCTCATGAAGCATTGAAATTATTTTCAGAAATACCTAGCATAGGTAAGAGTTAACTGATGAATTGTACAATATACATGGACAGTGGCCTCCACACTGTGCTAGAAATTGCAGGGGGTAGAGAAGCTGTGGAGAACTCAAAAGAAATATTAGATGTAATTTCTCATCTCAAGCAGCTTAGCTGATGAGAAAAAAACCTGCCAGTCATGAAAGAACTGGAAAATAAAAGAAGGCAAAATATAATAAAATGTTAATTGGGTAGTGTAGACGCTAACTGTTATAGAAATGCAGATTTAATGGGCGGGGGTTAACTACAGGGGCTTTATGAAAGACATAGGTCTTGAATTTGGTCCTGAAGAAAGAGAAGGCTTTAAATTCTGATAGTATTACAATTTAATACCAATATGGCAGATGCCAAATGGTTAAAGAGTACCCACTCTATATTTGAAATAATAAGTGAACATTTAACAAATTAAACATATTGACCTCATTGTATTTATTGGCGTGGAAAGATGTTCATAACACATTCAATGGAAAGGCAGGTTATAGAATAGGATTCCATCGTTAAGGAATGAAACATATGATCTGTATAGGAAAAAAGGGCTAGTGGGATATACACTAAAATCATAACGACAGTTTTCTATATGTGGTAGAATTATGGGCTATTTTAATTAAATTTGTTTGTATTCTTCTAATTTTTCTGCAACAAATGTGGATGATTTGTATAATAATGTTGTTGTTGTTATTATGTGCCATCGAGTAAGACCCGACTTATAGCGACCCCTCCTTGAGTTTCCGAGGCAGTATCCCTATGGAAGTAGATTGCCCAACCTTCCTTCCGAGGAGTGGCTGGTGGATTTGAACCGCCAGCCTTCTGGTGAGCAGTCAAGTGCTTTAGGCACTACACTACCATAGCTCCCAAAATAATAATAACAACAACAACAACAACAACAACAACAACAGTGATTTCATAACGCCCAGTCTAATGAATGCAGAAAAAATATCTTGGAGAAGAAATAGGAGTGATTAAATAATTAAGGAAATAGGGTAGTTCATATATGACGACAGACTTAAAAACTGACTATCCTTCCACTTTGCAGGCTAAGATGAGAATATGATGTAAGTCTACAAAATCATGAAGCTGCCTGGGAGAACACAGATTTGTTCACTAAATTCCAGACAATATAATTGAGGGCAAGACCTTGAAGATTGAAAAGTAAAACTGGGACAAATACAAGTGGGGCCTTGCTCTCACAGAAGGCAAAAAAATTTGTGCAGCTTGTTATCCTACAGATGATAGGAATTAAAAATGTAAGTAGCTTCAAGAAAGATTTAGATAAATTGATGGAAGAAAGGTTCATTTAAGCTTGTTAAGCAAAAGTCAGGAATGTTTAGGGTCTGTGAAGTATTCAAAATATTTAACAGTGGTAGCTGGTCACTTTAACCATTGCACCACCAGGGCTCCTTAGAAGGTTGGTACAAACTTGATATGAAGCAAAGGAGGACACGGGCTACAGCAGAGTCTAGGAGGCTTGCTGCTGGGCCAGGAGTTAGCCCTTAGTTACTAGATTGTGAGGAGTTAGCAGGAGGGACTTCCTGGGGAGAGGTTGAGGGTATCAGTGAGGCACTCAGGGGACTTCAGACAATAGTTTTTTATCAAGCAGAAAGGAAACATTTCAATATTTCACTAACAGGTTTGGCATTCTTAATGCATACTGGCTAAAAATTTAGTCCAGAGGGGGTGCCTGTCTTCTGAGGTAACTTCAGGGAAGATGTCTGTCAGAGGCAGAACACTGAGGATGAATGGACTACAGTGTGGCATTGCCTTAGGTTTTTATCAAGTCAAATGAAATCTTTAGATCAATTTTTTTTTCTTTTTTTACCTCGAGGGCTGTTCAGTGAAGCTTCCGATGCTCTTCCACCATCTCCACAGTGACTCTGGTCAAAGGGAAGGCACTGATCACCTGTTCCTGCCACCACTTCAAAATTCTTGGACAGATCTTTTGTTTCCACAAGAGATTTCAACTTGTAGACTTTTCGCGTATTGGTGTCTGAGAGATAAAGTGATTCAGACACAGGGTCCATAGCCAGATAGTATTTGTGAGCAGGACTTGTGCTAAGGAAGAGAAAAGCAAAGTTATTCAAAGCAATTGGTTCAGCATGCACCCCCTGGGGTCCACCTTTGGTCACAAATGGAAAGAGCTCTTACTAGTTGAGAGAATTCATGTATCTTCCTTCTCATGTATTGAGCTGGATAATCCTGGTGCTTGTTTTTTTTTCCCCTAGTAATAGGACTGCTTAAATATATATATACACACACACACATATACATACAAATATAATCTATGTGCACTGCTAACCTGTAATGATGCTCACATCTAAATATTATCCACCTGGGGGTAGAAAGAAACAGAAGGGAGAAAAATCCTAGAGATGACTTTTCTCATGCCATTATACTCAGCTATTCACTGACCTACTGGATGACTTCCTGGATGTCTCAGTCATCTCAAACTCAATCAATCTAAAAAAGAATTTATTCTCTTTTCCTGCCTTCTCCATCCCTCATAAACCTACTTCCCTTTCTGGGTTTCTTACCTCACTGGTGACAGTACCATCCTCCCAGGCTCTTGTCACAAATCAAAAGGTATATACAAAAGTAGAGGGATGTTGCTTATAGGGGCTTTCCTTGTTTAGCTGACCACCACAGTTCTCAAACCTACTCTTCTTTCAGGACATAATAGAACTGACAATATTTAATTTTGTGGTTCTCATCACAATCAGCCATATTTTCACAGGCTATGCTAAAGCTAACTTGATTGGATTTGGGTGCTCCTGAAGCTATTCACATGGGATCTCTTGTATTATTTTCATCTGGATAGATGGCTGAGCTCATTCATTAATTTTGATTCTCTAATTTAATTTTTTTAAAGGCTGCAGTAACTTTGGTTTGGATACTTTGCTTTTAGGTTCATGTGCTAGTGGCATCATCCAAGCCCCAAATCTGAAAGTTGTCCTTAATCTCTCCTTTCCTCTTCACATGCAATTGTGTCTATAAACTATCTTACAGGACCATCCCCTTCTTTTATCCCTTCTTCCATTGCATTAGCTCAAAATCTCATCATCTCTGGCCTGGGATATTTCCTATAGCCCAGTTCATAGGAAGTGTCTTTGAAGTCTTAAATCCATTTTTTTTTTTCCCCACACTGGCTCCAGGGTGATGGAAAACATGTTCTTTCGGTCCTCATCTTTTAAAAACTTTTTAATGTTTCGTGGTGTAGTCTTTCTTTATTCAGTTACTTCTCATGCATGTGTTAAGACTCTACCCAGGTATCATCTCCTGAAGAAAGTGTTCCATCAGCCTCCAGCCTGGGTTATTTGCCTTATGCCTATCTCTATCTTGTAGATTACATATCATATTACATTATTTTTTATGTGTTTGTATCCCCAAACAAAGAAAACTTTATGAAGAGCAGTGAAACACGGTCTGATATAGTGCTGGAGATGAGCCCTTCAGGTTGGAAGGAACTCAGAATACAACTGGGGAATAGCTGCATCCTGAAAGGACAGTTAACCTTAAGAATGTGGATGGAATAAAGCTTTTGGGACCTTCATTTGCTGATGGGGCACAACTAAAAATTTGAAGAAACAGCTGTAGATATTCATTAATAATAAGAATGTGGAATGTATGAAGGATGAATCTAGGAAAATTGGAAATTGTAAAAAATGAAATGGAACACCTAAAGACTGATATCCTAAACTGAAATGGACTGGTATTGGCCATATGGTCTACCATGCCAGGAATGACAAATTGAAGACGCATGGCATCACATTCATTGTCAAAAATAACACTTCAAGATCTATCTTGAAGTACAATGCTGTCAGTGATAGGATAATATCCATATGCCTGCAAAGAGGACCAGTTAATACTACTATTATTCAAATTTATGCACCAACCACTAAAGCCAATATTGGAGAAATGTAAGATTTTTATGACCTTCCCGCAGTCTGAAATTGACCAAACATGCAATCAAGATGCATTGATAGTATTGGTGATTGGAATGCAAAAGTTGGAAACAAAGAAGCAGCATCTGTAGTTGGAAAATATGGCTTTAGTGATAGAAATGATGCTGGAGATTGCAGGATAGAATTTTGCAAGACCAACGACTTGTTCATTGCACATACCTTTTATCAACAACATAAACTTCGACCATACATGTGAACCTCACAAGATGGAATAACCAGAAATCAAATTGACTTCATCTGTGGAAAGAGGTGGGAGCTCTGGTGATATAGTGCCTAAGGCATTTAACTGCTAACCAGAAGGCTGGTGGTTCAAATCCACCAACAACTCCTCAGAAAGAAGATTGGGCAGTCTACTTATACATAGAGATACCACTTCAGAAACCCAAGGAGGGTTGCTATGAGTCAGAAACACCTTGGCAGCAGTGAGGTGCTTTTTTTTTTTTTGTGGTGAAAAGAGGTGATGGAGAAGCTCAATATCATCAGTCATAACAAGGCCAGGAGCTGACTATGAACCAGACCATCAATTGCTCATATGCAAGTTCAAATTGAAGCTGAAGAAAATTAAAACAAGCCCATGAGAGCCAAAATATGACCTTGATTATATCCCACTTGAATTTAGAGACCATCTGTTGGAAGAGAGTCCATATTTGTGCTCATTCCAAAGAATGGTGATCCAACAGAATGTGGAAATTATCAAACAATATCATTAATATCACACTCAAGTAAAATTTTACTGAAGATAATTCAAAAATGGTTGCAGCAGTATATTGACAGGGAATTTCCAGAAATTCAAGTCAGATTCAGAAGAGGGCGTGGAATGTGGGATATCATTGCTGATGTCAGATGGATCTTGGCTGAAAGCAAAGAATACCAGAAGAAGTTTACCTGTGTTTCATTGACTATGCCAAGGCACTTGACAGTGTGGATTATAACAAATTATGGATAACACTGTGAAGAATGGGAATTCCAAAACACTTAATTGTGTTCATGAGGAACCTGTGTATAAACCAAAGAGGCTGTTGTTCGAACAGAACAAGGAGATACTGCATGGTTTAAAATCAGGAAAGATGTCTGTCAGGGTTGTATCCTTTCACCATACTTGTTCAAACTGTAGTATGCTGAACAAATAATCTGAGAAGCTGGACTATATGAAGAACACAGCATCAGGAGAGGAGGAAGACTCATTAACAACCTGCGATATGCAGATAACACAACCTTGGGTGGTGAAAGTGAAGATGACTTGAAACACTTACTGATGAAGATCAAAGACTACAGTCTGCAGTATGGATTACACCTCAACATAAAGAAAACAAAAATCCTCACAACTAGACCAATAAGTAACATCATGATAAATGGAGAAAAGTTTGAAGTTGTTAAAGATTTCATTTTACTTGGATCCACAATCAATACTCATGGAAGTAGCAGTCAAGAAATCAATCAGATGTCATATTGTACTGGGGGAAATCTGCTGCAAAAGACCTCTTCAAAGAGCAAAGATGTCCCGCTGAAGACTAAGGTGCACCTGACCCAAGCCATGATATTTTCAATTGCCTCATATGCATGTGAAAGCTGGACAATGAATAAGGAAGACCAAAGAAGAATGATGCCTTTGCATTATGGTGTTGGCAAAAAATAGTGAAAATACCACAGACTGCCGGAAGAATGAACAAATCTGTCCTGGAAGAAGTGAAACCAGAATGCTCCTTAGAAGTGAGCATGGCCAGATTTCATCTCACCTACTTTGGTCATATTGTCAGAAGGGACCGTTCCCTGGAGAAGGATATCATGCTTGGTAAAGTGGAGGGTCAACGAAAAAGGGGAAGACCCTCAATGAGATGGACTGATACAATGGCTTCAATGATGGGCTCAAGCATAGCAAGGATTGTGAGGATGGTGCAGGACCAGGCAGGGTTTCTTTCTGCTGTACATAGGGTTGCTATGAGTTGGAGACAACTCGACAGCACTTGACAGCATCCCCAAATAAATCATGAGCTCTCAGAGAGAACAACCTTGTCTTGTTTCTTTCTACTGTGCTTATGCCCAGCAGTCTGCCTAGCATCCAGTTGTCCAAGCCGGAAAACAAAGCCATTCTTTACTACTCCTCCTTTCCACTACTCCCTACATCCAATAAATCACCATGTTTTATTGATTCTCTTACATTCTTCTCCAATCTACCTACTTTTCTTTATCTCTGCTGTCATTAGTCTAAGACTGTCATCTCTCAGCTGAACTACTCATGCCTTCCTTAGTGCCATTCTGTATCATGTGTTTGCTCAGGAATTCATTAAAAAGCATCTGTTAAGTGCATGCAGTGTGCCCAGGAGCAGTGCCATGGTCTGGAGACCTACTTGTGAACAAGATACAGCCCCTGTCTCCATGAAACTCACCGTCTAGTGGGAGAGACAGATGAGTAAAAAGGCTATGACTGTCATATGTCACAAGTGTTATGACTGAGGAGAAGTAGAGAGGTGAGAAATTGGCAGACAGGAGGAGTACCTGATCTAGCAGCACCTATCACACTGTATTAGCATTTTATTATTATTAATTAAAGACCATAGATTTCCAGGTTTCCCTAGTTTTTACCTAATGTCCTTTTTCTGTTCCAGGATCCCATCCAGGATAGCACATTACATTTAGTGGTCATGTCTCCTTAGGCTCCTCTGGACTGGGACAAGTTTTTCACACTCTCCTTGTTTTTGATGACCTTGACAGTTTTGAGGAGTACTGGTCAGCTGTTTTGTAGGATGCCCCTCTATTGGCATATGTCTGATGTTTTTCTCATAGTTAGACTAGGGTTATGGGTTTTTGGGAGGAACACCACAGAAGTAAAATGCCATTCTCATCACATTCTATCAAGGGTACATGTAATGAACTTGACTTATCACTGTTGATGGTGACCTTCATCACCTGGCTGAGGTAGTAAGATTTCTCCTCTCTAACATTACACCCCTCCATCACTTGCCATATTATCCTCTTTGGAAGGATGTCACTATGCACAGCCAACACTTAAGGATCGGGAGTTATGCTCTACTTCCTTGAGGATGGATGGATTGTCTATATAAATTATTTGGAATTTTTCTGCATGGCAGATTTGTCTCCTCTTCATTTATATATGTACTCAACCATTTATTTATAGCACTACTGAATCATGGATAAATGGAAGGAAGATTGGGCAATCCTACTTCCGTAGTGATACTGCCTCAGAAACCCAAGGAGGGGTCGCTATGAGTCAGGGCTGACTCGACGGCACATAACAACAACAACAACAACATTTTGAGTTATAATCCAGTATTACCTTATATATTTTATTGTTCAAATTGTTCAGCTTTGGTTGTAGGAAGTGCTTTCAGCTGACTCCTGCATATCATTGATAATCTCCCTTTACTTTAGGTTTTTTTCTTTAAAATTTTTAGCACTTTTTTTCTTTTATGGCACATCAGGTGCTCCAAGTTCATCTTGTATATTTCCTGTCCCAGTCCTAGAATCACACATTTCTCCAAGGAGCCATGGTTCCTTTTATTGGAGAACGGTATTAGAAACCAATATTTGGGTGCAAGGTGTCTGCATTATTTTTTCATCTCTATCTCTTCCCAACAGTACTGTGAGCTCTTCGTAGGCAGGGATATTCATCTCCCTATCTTCAGCATATTCACTCATCTTTCTAGCCTCAGTGCCAACAGTGTGCCTGACAGGGGTAAGATTCAGTAAGTGCTGAACACAACTGGACTGTAGGACATGAAACCAGCTAAGATATAAAAGAGTTCAGGTCTTGGCTACTTGGCCAAGCAAAATGGAGGGGAGAAGGTCATCAAAAACAGTTAAGATGAATTGGCATGTTCTTCA
Source organism: Orycteropus afer afer (assembly GCF_000298275.1). Classification (NCBI taxonomy): domain Eukaryota; kingdom Metazoa; phylum Chordata; class Mammalia; order Tubulidentata; family Orycteropodidae; genus Orycteropus; species Orycteropus afer. Next base: position 265,497 of record NW_006921924.1, read on the forward strand.
TTGCATTTGTAATTGTATTTGCCTTCTAAGCATTTATTTATTTATTTATTTGTATGTTGATGGTAGTAAGGCTGGCAAATGCTGATCTGACTCAGTTTATACTTTTTAATTGGAAAAAAATCAGGTCCCATTGTAACACTCATTTTTTTTCTACTTACCTTCATCAAATAAGAGAAACCGGTAGATACCAGGGACATCTTCAACCCTGGAACCACTAGGACAGGTGCTGTAAATAAACTGTTAAGGGCCCAACAGACTCCAGAACTGATTTGGCAGTCATATCAGACAAAGCATCTCTGCAGCAAAGACTGCTTTAATCGGGGTTTGAGTAAAAGTTTGTACATATTTGGTTGATTTTTTGCCTTCAGAATAAAATTTCTCCAGTGCCCTTACACCTTTCTAGAACAGAGAAGGGTCGTGCCCTCCTGTGAACCAACCTTCATTATTTTGGCAATCAGTTTGTGGGAGTTCCAACTGAGGCAGATTAATCATGCTTTGTTAAGGAAGAGTCCATAGGCTATTTTTCCAAGAGAAATGTTATTTGTGCAAAAGCACTTTGGAATGCATTACATTCATTCATTATTGAATATCTCCCAAATGCCTGTGAGGGAAGTTAGAATTATCATTCTCCTTAAACCTCAGCTGGGGAAAACCCGGGTACATTGGGGGCATGCCTAGGGTCACTAACAAGTCTGTTCCTGGACTAAGATTAGATTAGATCATATGTAACTGTGTGTGCAAAATATCACCAGAATCTTCTTGCTCTGAAGGTGGCAAACATACACACACACGTTTCCTGCCTTCCTCTCACTGAGCAACATGTCCTATTTTGCTCAGCTAGGCTGTTTTCAAACCTTGTGCACTGGCCTTTAAAAAATGAAACAGCCCGAACTCAACGCCACATTCAAATTTGATGAATGTTATTTTCTCGGCGGCCAACAGTCAGGAAGATCCCCTATATCGATATGCAATTTCTTGCCATTTCATGCCATTTCCCAAGTGCACTTCAGCTCTTTTGAGACTGGTGTCTTTGTACCTTCTGAAAACATGCTTTACCTGAGAAAGCAAGCAATGCCGAAAAACCACAAGACTACAGTCCAATTTTCTTTAATCCTTTGTGTTTAAATGCATATTGCAATTTGTGAATTGTGAACATTCTTCTGTAACGTCAATGTTAGACTTATTGTCACCTTCTGGTTAGTTTTGCATTCAAGCAATGCCCTTCAACTTAGTGAAGATCACTTCATTCATGCTAGTTAAAGTCACATAGCTTGTTACATGGGCAATTAACGCTTGTAATTAATACTATGCAACACTTTACCAGCACGCAATTTGACAACTGACTTAATTTGCTTAAGGAATCAGTTATGCCAAAGTACCAAGGCTGATCTTGTGCACTGGCATTTACGAAGTGGCATCTTCCAAAGAAAAGTCAAATTAAAAACCCTATTTTGATGACAATTGGCATTCGAGAATGAGCAAATTCAATTTTCTCCTTTGCAATTTCAGGTAATTTACAACAGCTTTGACAAGTGTAATGCATAAACAAATTGAATAGAAATACTCATTATGATTAATTTCAGAGATATGTGCCATTGCCAGTAAATGGCCAGTTTTAAGTTTTTCTATTATTTCTTCTTGGTGGGAAGAAATTGAAACCATAAGGTCACATAAAAGAAAAAAAATCTTATTCAAGGTCATCGTGGTCAGGTCTCTTAATACACTTGTCACTATATTTCTGGATCTAGGGAGATTGTGGTATTATCTCTCTCCCTACCTGCAACTTGAAAACAGCAAATCCATTTGAACTTACAGACTTGTTTGTGATATCACCTAAGGGAAACATAATGAGACTTAAGGCCTTGCTTTCCCATCAAGTACTGAATTGCCAGCTTTCATTTATCTTGTGTCTCTTCAGCACATTCTGATTCTCCAGCAAATTCCCAGTTACTGGAGCTCCCTTCTCTTGGAAGACACTTACCGGAGTCGTAACTCCCAATTTCACTGTCATATTATTCCTTCAACCTTACTTTAAGAAGCAAAATGTCCTTGTTAGCATATTATTAGGGGATGGCCCCTTAGGCAAGAGGGGGCATCAGGCATCTGCCCATGTGATTTGCTTACCTATGTCTGGTATCTCTGTTTCTAGGGTGCACAAGGTGTCCACGAGTGGCAAGTAAAAGTAAATAGAGAATCATCAGTATCATTCAGCAAGTCAAATCTGAGCAGACACATCTATTCCCAACTCAGCTATGGCTATTAGAGAGACTCCATAGGGATCATTTAGTCAGGGGTGGAACCCAAAGTTGACCTAATCTCTCCCGGCTTCTCCTCCTATGATGGGGTGATTGCATAACCTGGTTGGTGTGTGGACAAAAAATAAATAAATAAAAGAAAAAGGAAAAAAAGGCATGTTTCTCAAAAGGTTCTCCCTGGCCTATCAGCATCAGAACGAGCTGGTGTTCTTGCTGCATGTGCAGTTTCCCGGGGCAGTGTTCCAGGACTCTAACTCCTGGTGACACCACGTGTATCAGAGTAGAACTGTACTCCGCAGGTGTTCAATGACTCATTTTTTGGAAGCAGATCACCAGCTTTTCTTCTGAGGTGTCTCTAGGTGGATTTGCATCTGCAACCTTTTAGTTAGCAGCTGAGGGTGCTAACTGTTGTGCCAACCACAAACCCAGACCAGCTGAATCAGAATCTCGAGGTAAGAGTGGGGCCTGGGATTTTATTTGTAACAAACTCCACTGGTGATTCTGATGCAGATTAAGATTTAAGAACCACTGGGCTAAGGGTTGGAAAGGTAGCCATGTGAAGGGTCTGACCATGGTCGACTGTTTTGATAGCCATAACCATCCTATCCAAACATAAAATCACTTGAGTTTTAGAATCAAGTCCTGTGGGCAATAGCTATCCCAACCTTAACCCTAAACCACTTATCTGATCTCAGAGATTGGGTGGGAATATTGGTTTGTGCATACTACTTAGCAGCACTAGAAATTTTTACAAAACTTAGAAGTGTGAAGGTTTTCTCTTAGATCATGACAGAGTGTTCCAGGCATCAAAACTCTTGCATCAAAGCAGCTTCAATAAAATGTCATGCAAATCAAGTATTAAGGCTTTTTGTCTTCCAGTCATTCTCCCTTCAAGAGGGCAACTGGACTGGGCAAAACAGAATGGTGAGGCCAGAATAAGCAGCACTTTTTTGGGGGGCCTCTAATCTGTAAGCCTGTTGGCATAAGGCATGGCTTGGGGCATTTCACTGTAGGATCTGGTATGAGACTTCTCACACAGGGGGCTCATTCTGTGTGTAGGCCTGACTTTGGGTCAAGTCTGCCCAGAATTAAAAAGCTGTAATCATCTGTGAGATACAGTCATTCTAATTTTAACATCTTTTAAAATCTGTCCCTTATGTCATTTCAACAAACAAACAAACAAACAAACAACAACAAAAAGCCCATGAAAATAAAAACCCTTTTTATCTAATCTAGAAAATGTCCTTGTCCTTTGGAATGTCAGTAAAGAAGATAAAATGCAAAATCATTTCCTTTGAAACCATCTGCTACCACTGATTAAATTTTGTTTAAAGAGAATCAGTGGTTTTACCAATTGGGCCAGGTCAAGGCTGGCTGATTTTTCTGTTTCCCTGGCCTGACTCAAAAGGGGAGGTATCCTGTTGGTTGATACAAAAGGTCAAAAGGCAGGATGGAGAGTATGAATTAGAAACCTGGCCTTGGGCATTTGTACTTCCTTGAGTTTCTTTGTCTCTAGACATTGGCTTCTCTTCTTGGCCTCAAAATCACAAGGTGAGTGTGCTCTAGGCTGGCTCTAACTACTGTAACATGCTTGATCCTGCCAAAGGAAGTTTAGTAGTGGGAGTGCTAGAATGACCTGCTGCATCCACAGCAGATTCTCATGGTGCAGACCATTTGTGTGGCTACAAAGGGTTTTGAAATTCTTAGGTGATGGCAATGAGTGGGAAGGGGGGTGGTTTGGCTTTCTTGCAGCTGCTTCTGATCCTGCCAATAATGTCACTGTGGATTTGGAAAGATGTCCCCTATTATATAGAGCAGCCTCTCTCATTAACATCTCAGAGGGAGGAAGTGAAAACGATGGAATTTATTTCCAGTATGTGACCTTGTTCTGTCTCAGAATTACTTTTAGTTAAGGATTTAGCATTGAGCCACCACCAAAGTCAGTCGGCTGCCTAGCTAGCAACTGATGACATGCTGAGGTGCCAGTGTGTGAGCTCTTCACGTGTCTGGGACCATCAGTGGGCATCACCACCTGGCAACTGACTGACTTGAAGCTTGCCCTGAGATAGGAGAAAGGAGTCGAACTGCACATCTTTTTAGAGTAGGAAATACTCTTGGTAGTAAGGTTTTTTCATTGATCTTTGATTTTCTTAGGATCAAGATGATTAACTGGCCATCTATTAGTAGTAGTAGTAGTAATTAAAATATTCATTCACCTAATACACAATTCACCCTTCTAAAATGTGCAATCCATTGGTTTCCAGTATGTTCAGAGTTTTGTAACCACCATCATCGTCCAATTCCAGAAACCCCATTAGCAGTGACTCCTCACCCCTCCACACATCCCAGCCCTTGGCAACCACTAATCTACTATCTGTTTCTGCTTATTTGCCTCTTCCGGGACATTTCAAACAAATGGAATGATACATATGTAGCCTTTTATGTTTCACTTCTTTGATTTAGCTTAATGTTTTATCTATTCTTTTTATATTTTCATGAGGTGGAAGATGAAGAGGGAAGGAATGTATCAACTTTGGAACTGCTGTCTAGTGACCTGGTGTCATGGGAGTTCACCTGGCCTTCTCTGTGATGGGTGCAACACTTTATTTGTATTTCATGTTGTTCTCAGTTTCTTTTTAAAATCTTGGGCAGAATTATTTGATGTCAAAGAACCAGTTGCCTTCCTACTCATTTTTCCAGGGTCTTCTTTGCACAACCCTGTTCTCACTCCTGCCACACAGTGACTTCTTAGAGCTTCCAACTCGAGCAACCTTCATCCCAGACTACCTTCCCCTGTTCTCTGGCTGTACCCACTTGCCCTTATCACCATTTACCTGTCTTGTGTTTCAGGGCCCTACTCTCAGCTAGCAGTCTCTTTGAAAAGCAATCTTATAAACTAATCTATGTTGAGGGATTAATGGCTGATTTTAGCTTGATGGAGTCATTCTAACAGTGGATTTTGTGCCTGGGGACTCTTAGAGATGCAATGTCTTGACTCAAAGAAACACATTTCTTAGTGTGGAAATGTTGGGCACTGTGACTGTGGAAGGCCAGTGAAAAAAATGTCTTTGGTGAGGCGGAGGGAACCTTTGCATGCCGCTGCTAACACATGATATCAAACTGTGTGGCTCCCACCTATTTCACCTATAGGCAAGGTTTCCATTATTTGTAGCTCTGGATGGCTCTCGGTCATTTCTGAAATAGTTACAGAGTTCTCAAAGCCCAAGTTTCATTTGCTCCTTTATCAGAATGCCCTATAAGTTCCATTGCCCCTCAGCAGGCTAACTGCCCCTAAATGGGTCCTATTCCAGTTCTACTCTGCAGTCAATGACAGGAGTCAAGTCCTGAGACCAATATAGGAAATATTAACCACTGTAAAGGAATCACTAAAATCTCAAGAGAAATTTTCATGTCACATTGACATTTGTTGAGCCCAAATTACTAAAGGCACCAGGAAGCATTTACCAGGCTCTTATTTTCTTCTCTTTTCCATTTTTAAGGAAGGACAAAATAAGTATCTGGAGAATAACAGATTCCTGAATAGTAGCATGAGTTTATGTATATATGTGTATGTTGTTGTTGTTGTTATGTGCCGTCGAGTCAGCCCTGACTCATAGCGACCCCTCCTTGGGTTTCCGAGGCAGTATCACTACGGAAGTAGGATTGCCCAACCTTCCTTCCGAGGAGTGGCTGGTGGGTTTGATATATATATATATATATACACACACACACACACACACACACACACATATATATATATATATAAAGAATAAATAGTTTTCAGTCATGCTTAATGGATTTTCTAATAGAATTGTGAATTTAGAAGATGAGAGGGGAACAAAGGGATATGACATATTTAAATTCTTTCAAAGCACTTGATATGATGTCTCCTATTTTTACTTATATAATTATCCCTGTTAGTTTTAGGAGACTGAAAACTGGCCCTGAGGCCATAATCAAAGACAAAGAAATAAAGTCATAATTCACTTGGGGATGTTTAAATTGAAGAAGAGAAAGCTCAGGAGCCTATGATAGTTGTCTTCACATTTGTGAAAGGCTGTCAAATAAAAGAGGAAAGTGACTTCTGTGCTGTTTCAGATGCCAACATTTGCCACTACTGAGTAGATCTTTCATGGAGGCACATGATGGATCAATATATGGAAAATTTTCTAACAGATCAGTCCAGATATACAATGGACTATCTTTAAGGGCATTTACGTCTCTCATTATTGAAAGAGAACAAGCAAAGTTGAGATGACCAACTGTCAGGGATGCAGTGGGCACTGGACAACATGGTGGGCTAGGTAACAGATAACCTCCATGGAACCTTCTAAAGTTAAATTCACAAATCTGTGATGTCACTTCTGTTACTTATGTCACATCCTATATATATAATTTGTAAAATTTTAACATGAGAAGCAAATGCCTCGGGAAACGAAGACCTAAACCAACTCATACAGAAATGAATCTATCTTGAAAAAAATCCTCAGAGAATGTAGTTTTGAAACTCTCTTAGGTTTAACTACATCATCTTATAAGCCTCCCTTCTTTTTTATCTCATCTCAGTGTTCCACTGGAAGGAAGCACCAAGATGTGTATGTGTGGATGGAATCTGTGGTTAACAGACAAAGGGGTACAATATACTTAAATAACAAGAAATAATATTGTTGCTGTTGGCAGATTTCTAATGATGTGACATAACTGACTTCTGTTTTCTCTCCCTGTTCGGTCAATGAGGAACAAGAGAGAAGCAATAAATTATTGGCAACCAATGTAAGCAAAGTCGTTTTTGAGCTCAGAAGACAGAAGCTCAATTGGGCATAGTTTGGGTCAATAGAACTGAGATAGGACAAATCTACAGTCTTCCATTCTTTGAAGGGGTAAATGACAAAGGGGATCTGGAATTGTTCAACGTGGCCCAATAAAGACAAAGAAGATGGAAAAGAAAGAATCTAGAAAGACATCTATTAGGGACAAATTTTCGGTCTCCCAAAATGTCATCAAACTTTGGGCTGAGTACTACACATCTCTGGACTTCAATTTCATGGATTGGGAAGTAGAGAACAAAATGGATAACTGCTGAAAATTAGATAATGAATAATCTGATAGAGTGTGAAGATCTAGAAGATCCCTTTACATAATAATCTGTTGACAATATTGCTTTTCTATTCACATTTTTAAGTAACTTAATGACTTTTTTAGTCTATGTTTCTAAGGAAACAGATGACTCAACTAAGTAAAATGACTGGAAGGGGGCAATTAAATGAACTAATTTTTAACGAAAATTAGCACCAAATGAAGTTTCTACCTAAATACAATAGAACTCAATGAACATTATGGTTCTTAAGATGGCCTTATTAAATCAATGTATTTCTTTCCAGGAAGTTTAAATCTAGAAAAGCTGTAGAGTAAATATTTAAACTCACCAATTATATATGAAAAATGCAATGTACAGAGGATAGACTAGTGGTCAAGGTAAATGCTTTTTGTTTGTTTTTTAAAGTGCATCTAATAAGAACTATGTTACTATATTACTGTCTGAGTGACATAACAAGACAGTGTGTGCTGACATAAACTGGTCTGATGGTTTTGACTATAGTCAAACAGGGAGTTACCTGTCAACTAGGTCAAAATGATCATGTATATTCATTCAGTCAACTTATTTCTCTAACGGCCAATCACAAGACTGTTAGAGCAATGAAAGAATTGTTTTTTCTCCTTGACCTGAATGCAGGGGATTTTAACCAGGAGTCCATGAAAGGGCTTCATCTACAAGGGCAGATTGTGGAGGTTGGGGGAGATTTGTGACCCCTGTAATCACATGTATAATTTTGTGTGAATATACTTTTTTGGGGGGGATAAAAATCATGGCCTTCAAGAGATTGTCAGTGGCATCTGAGACTTAAAAAAAAAAAGTTAAGAGGCACAGTTCTAAAGGATCTTAGCTCAGAGAAGCCAGCTAGGGAGACTGAGGCTGAGAGGGTCTGGGTGTGTGAATGGCACATGGTGTGTGCAGGCCCATATGTTTGAAGAGCTATGACAAAGAGAAAGAACTGTGTTGTGGCATAAGAAAGGATAGAGGCATTGGACAATACTTCAAACTGTCAGAAACTAATTTTTCTTATACTGAGAAAATCACTTTGTAATTAGGGCCCAAGTTATTCTATTTTATTCTTCAAATGATTTTGTGTTGAGGTCATAAGTTACTTTGGACTAAATGCAAATTTGTGAACTGTTAAGGATTCTTGACCAAGAGCGAATCCCATCAATGAATGACAATTGCTCCACCTCAGGTACATTTGCATTTAAATTACAAAGGCAACTTAGCTGGGTTTTCTTTATAGTAATATTTTTCTTTTGCTTTTGTAGATAATTCTATTGTTTTTTCTTTGAGGAGTAAGCTGCATAGGGGTTAACTAGATAGGTTCAGCAAGTCATGTCTCTGTCTATTTGACAGTGAATATCTGCGTGCCTAGAAACATTTCTATCTGGCATAAATTGTTCAATGTTCCTGTCCATGTTGGTATCAGGTAGACAGAGCATCCCTGGGGCTTTGAGAACAATGTAAAATGTCATATAAGTCATTTCCAACATGTAGGCATACAACCATCTTGGCCTTCTTTGTTGACTTTCAGTGAGTAAACAAATGAACAAACAAACAAACAAACAAACAAAAAACAAATTCACTACTGTCAAGTCGAATCCAACACATAGTGACCCCTCCTTGGGTTCCCGAGGTGGTATCTCTATGGAAGTAGATTGCCCAGTCTTCCTTCTGAGGAGTGGCTGGTGGGTTTGAACCCGGCAGCCTTCTGGTTGGGCAATCTACTTCCGTAGTGATACTGCCTCGGAAACCCAAGGAGGGGTCGCTCTGAGTCGGGTCCGACTTGACGGCACATAACAACAACAACAACAGTCTTCTGGTTAGCAGTCAAATGCCTTAGGCACTATGCCACCAGAGAGATGTTCTACTGTGTGACATCCTGAGGTACATGATCCTTAGTTAGGGCGGGTTGCCGTGAATTTGTACCTCTCTACACTCTCTAGATGTGCTTTATCTTTATAAAGTCTTAACTTTACAGTCTATTTTTTATTAGCCAGGGGATTTAACAGCTTTCTTCCCTATGACAGTCTTTGCAATTATAATTAAGAAATGTATTAAAACTGGAGTGAATTAATGTGAAAAATGGATGAGGGCTTGGGACTAGAAGATTTCCCCAGCTAGGTCTGAAGGAATAACTCAGTCTGAGAGAAGAGAGGTATTCCAAAGCAAGCTCAAGAATCTGAAAAAATTTGAGGAATGTCCTTATGTATTCAAATTTCTATGCTTGTGTGAAGATAAGAAAGTGTTAAATGAAAATGTCCCCAGACTTAGACTTTTGACTGGCTTTGATGGTACTCTGTACATGTTGTTATGTGCTGTCGAGTGGATTCTGACTCATAACCACTCTAAAGGACAGAGTAAAACTGCCCCATAGGGTTTCCTAGGCTGTAATCTTTACTGGAGCAGATTGACATGCCTTTTCTCATGCACAGCAGCCATTGGATTCAAACCAATGACCTTTCAGTTAGCAGCCAACTGCTTAGCTGTTGGTAAATCTTTGTCTCCATTCTCTCAGACACTATTTTTGGTCACTATTTTCCAGATCATTGAGATGATGTCTATGCCAACAACTGTTGTATGGACTACTATATAGGATAGCATCAAAATCTTCTGTAGCATAGAGAAATTTTCACCCTAATGTTCCAAAAAGGAGCTCTGGTGGCACAGTGGGTAAGGCATTCAGATGCTAACTAGGAGGTCAGTGGTTCAAATCCACCTACTGCTCCATGGGAGAAAGATGAGACAATTAACTTCCGTAAAGATTTACAGCCTTGGAAACCCAATGGGGGTCACTATGAGTTGTAATCAACTCAACAGCAGTGGCAGTGGGTAATGTTCTAAAGCCATGTGTTAGGGATAAAGCTGTCATAAGCAACTAGAAGGAAGACTCTACCATACCAGTTTATTCAGGGAGGAGAGGTCATCCCTAACTGGGATGGGAGTGGATTCTTTCTTTTTCTAGGACTCCAGAGGGCATGTTTGTGTTTTATTGTCTCAGGAAGGGAGAAATAAGATGATTGAACCATGGTCTATTTAGTTGTAATATTTGTGTAACTTCAGGATAGGAAATACCAAAAGATTTGAATTCTTCACATAAGGTGTCAAAATACTTAGTTGTTTGCTCAAGAAAATTCCTAGAATAGAGTGAGAAGGGGTAAAGATAAAAAGGCTTTAATCATTTATAATGGGGTGGAGCTTTCAAGGGCAAACAACTAGTTTCTCCTTCCTTATCATGCTGTGCAAACACAAACTTCTACTTTATTCTTTGTCATTGTCATAGTTCTGTGCCCTCGAGTCATTGTTCTGTGCCCTTGAGTCAACCCGACTCCTAGCGACCCCTCCTTGGACTTCTGAGGTAGTATCACTATGGAAGTAGATTGCCTAACATTCCTTGCGAGGAGTGGCTGGTGGGTTTGAACCGCCAGCCTTCTGGTTACCAGTCAAGTGCCTTAGGCACTACACTACCAGAGCTCCCACTTTATTCTTTACTGAATGACCATTTAAAAAAATAGGAGCTTGAGGACTTAGAAAGGTCCACCTTTTGGATTTGGTAATATCTCTACCCACTAGAATGGCAAAGATATTGTCGATCAGCCTTCGCAATGACTTGAAGCGGGTGAGTGACTTACCTGAGCACTTAGTAGTACTGAGATCCATGTCAGTGATGACAATGCACACAGGGAAGCCACATATACAGAGATGACAACACTTCCTGGTTCTCCAAGCAGTGCTCAAAGGTTCCTTCATGCAGGAAGGATGGCATGTTTAGCTATGTCCTTTGTCCCTATTCCTGTACCTTAACTCAGTGCTACATCCTGGGCAACTGTATTTTCTGCTCCTTCTGGCAAAGCCCTTGTCTCTTCATGTTATCTTATTCTTGCTTCTTTATCCACTAAGCTAACAAAGAGATTAGAGGGGACTTACCTTAATTCCAAAATACTAACGGAGTTTCCTGAGGGAAATATTCGCCTTACAAAATTGAAGTCACCAACATACACACTGCCATCAGGGCCAGAAGCTAAGGCGACAGGAGCAAAGAGTTTGTTGTTGTGGGCTGGGCCATTGCAGTTGGTGCAGGCTACACTCCGTTGGTGCCCATTACCCATAATGGTTGATATAACTGAAGGTTGCTGGGAAATGAACATATTCTCTCCATTCCCCTTGTGTATGATTCCTAGACACAAGAAAAATGACAGAGAAAGAGAAAAAAATCATCACCCAATAAACTTGGCAATATTTTAATTTCTATCTTATTGTTCATATAGGGAGGGGCTTTGACACGGCACAAGAGAACTTGAATGTGAAACACAGTGCCCTTGCTTTGTTTTAACTGTATAACCACCACAAGGGATAGTATAGCATTGTCTCAGTTTGTCCATCTGTGAAATGGGATAATATAACCAGTCCCTTTTATGCTGATTCTAAACGCCTCAGTAAAGCATTTGATGACCAACTTTTGAAGATCTTTTAGTCCCGGTTCTGCAAATCATTTGTGGCTAATTTTTCATCTCTGGCTGGCTTGTCTGACTTCAAATTACTCTCCCTGTGCAACTGGTTTCTGAAAAAGGAATATCAGTCAATTTTAATATTAACCTTAGCAAAACACAATCAGGAAGGCAATCTGCTTCTGTGAAAAGAAAAGAAATCATACTGCTGGAATGCACTTCAAAGATATATGAAAGAGACTTGAATTTTCCACTCTTTTGGATCATATCTTACTATTATCAGTGTAGGAAATAGAGATCGTGACTTATGAAAATGCCGGAAAACACTTTGCAGTCATTTTCCTTGGGAAATCTCATCCACACCCACAGCTTTAATGCACACTTACATACGCTGAACCTTTCTCCAATCCCGAGTTCTCTCCTGACATGTTGGATCTCTTTACTTGCATGTTCTACTGGTACCTCAAACTTCAAGTTTAAAACAGAATCTGTTATTTTCATGCATCCTTTACTTACCCTATTCTTTTTTATGTGTTCCCTACTCATCATCTCACGAGGGGTATCACTATACAAACAGTTATCCAAATTGGAAACCTGGCCATCACCATGGCTCTTCATTCTCTGTTTCTAATTATTTACAAGTTCACATTGAGTCTGTCTCCTAAGATGGGTTGAACCAGTTTCCTCTTCTCAATTTCTGCTACCTTAGTTCATTTTTAAAAACTTCTTGGTCTTCTGGTCTCCATGCACACTCATCTCTAAATCATCCTCTACACTCTTGCCATAGAGATTATTTTAGTCTGTAGCTTTTAACCTTCCAATAGCTCTATATCCCCCTACAGGGTGAGGGATATATTCCTTATTATTACCAAATACAAAATCCTTCCTGATTTGGCTCTTGCCTGCTTCTTCAGTCTCTCTTCTCATTGTCCTCTCATTTGTATCCTGAGTTCTAGCTATCACAAACCATTTACAATTACTTTTGCATACTCGCATTCATCTTGGCCTTTTGCACATGCTCCTCATCTTGTCTGCTTTGGGAATGCCTGTGCATCCTTCAAAACTCAGCTCAAGCTTTCCCCAGTGTTCCATTCAGGCAGAGTTAGTTATTTCCTCCTGTGTACTCCCATTGTTTGTTCTCCATATCTCTACTACAACACTTGGAGTTCCAGGTTGGGACAAATGGTTAAGTGCTTAATTGATAACCAAAAGGTAAGCAATTCAAGTTCATCCAGAGGCATTTCAGAGGAAAGGCCTGGCAATCTACTTCCCAAAGATCATCCATTGAAAACCCAGTGGAACACAATTCTATTGTAACAAACACAGAGTTGACTTGATGGCAATTGGTTGGTTATTACAACACATTATATTATACAGTTTTCTTCAACTTCTCTATGTTTCCCATTAGAACATGAGCTCCTTAAAGGTAGACACTCTGATTTACCCTTTCTGTATTCCACTGCCAATCTCTGTGATCAAATCATTATAAGTGCTCAGTAAATGCTGAAAATAGGCTCTGAGACTCTTACATTTTTCTTGTCCAAATCTCAATAAATTTGCAAACTCATTGAGCTGGGGCAGAAAATCCAAGGAACAAGTGCTGCTGTGCTTAATAGCTCAAGTCTTCCCAGAATGAGCTAGGGCAGATATACCATTCATGTTGTAAGAAGGCATGCCAATGCGTCATAGTGAAGTAACTGACAGAAAATGAATGAATGGTTACATAGCGTAACTTTATATTCCCCTCCCCATGACCCCTGCTCTTTCAATATCCTTGGTTTCTCTCCCTAAACATTACCTGAAATACCTTCCTCAGTTTTTTGCCCCCAACTTTTGTTCCCATAGTCCCACACAAAAAAACTATTGATTAATCTGACATAGAAACATTGCTGGCAAAAATAAACAAGAGGGTAAAAACATACACAACACTATGGCACCAATTGGTACATGGAAGGGACCTTCCAAGAAACAGGAATCCCATCCATCAAGTAGCCTTTGGATTTCAAATCTAAGTATTTTTACTTCCCTCTCAGGGTTATTTCTGGTTACTTTTTCAACATATGATTTGTGGGAGCAGCTGTGAGTTTATGCCCCAACAAACTGGTCTTTTATTGCAGACCTATGAGATATCTTGAGGATCAGTATTTTCTTATTAATTTTATTAATAACTTTATTAGGCAGTACAGAAATTTCTTAAAATTTGGAATAGTTAATTAAGTAAGATTAATAGGACTGAATATCATTTCCCAAAAAAGGGCATTTACTTGCAGTACAATCAATATTGCAATTTAAATGAATTGGGAAGAAGTGAATGAGAACAAGAGTGAAAGTCACACAACATCATTGTAAAGAAATCTCCTGATGATCATTAACTGAAAATCCTACCTAAGAGATGATGATATGCTCGTCAATAAATGAGGAAAACACTGTGTAGCACGTCAGTGTTTCAGCAATACACTACAGGGTATATCATTCAAAAATATTTCCAAGTATTAGCTTGGAAATACCAGATTTGCTATTAACATCTATTTTCACAGGTAGATCTTTATTTATTTTTTAAATATATATCAACATAGTGGTATAGTTAACAATTACCCTCAAAATGACATGTTATTACAAGGCTCCTGGCATGTTAAAAACCAAAGATGGCTATTCTCAACCATTCTTCTAAGTCTGCAATTTGAAATCTCCGCTTTTCTATTAGAAAACCCAGCACTCCATCAGAGAAGAAGAATGATTAAAGGAAATAAAACATAAGGCAATGTACTTTCTGATTATATCTCAACGATTGATGTCTTGCTTTCATGCAAGGTACTAAAGTGCCTGTGTACTGAAATTACCATTCCTGGTTAAAGCTGAAGCAATCAAAACAAAAATGGGCAAACCCCTTTTGTATTGCCCTGGAAAAATAGATCATTTTGAAGGGTGTTTTTGTTGTTTCAAGAATCTGTTTAACCTTCCATTACACAGAACCAGGGCATACCATCTAGCAACAATGATTTAACACCAATTCTTCTGCAAAAGGTTGCTTTGAAAATTTTGTTTATGTTTCTGGAAATCTTGATCAATTACTGCTGCCTCCTTTCCACTTTACTCCACCACACATGCTCATTTTGTAAATGCAATCAAATGATCCTAGGACAACACACATTATTTATATGAAGGCCAACTTCTGGCTGAGGATCGGCTGCCTTGTTTACAGTCAGCAGAGAAACCCCACTGACTCGGGCCTCTTGCACATTTTCTCCCCTAAGTTTTCCTTTTCTCTGATGGAAAGTCAAGTCTGTTGTGTAATAAGCTAAGCACACTTTTAAAACACAATACTCACACCCTCCCGCTACCTTGCTCAGAACTTCTTTTGAAGCTTATAAATAAGTTTGAAATAAAAATTCCCCCTGGAAGCCAGTGGGTGGTGCTTTATGCTGATTTCAAAGAAGAAACCATTTTTCAGACTTATGAACAACAGTGGACACAATACATATTTCTCTCAGGACTTGACTGAGAGGATATAAATACAGACTGGGAGATATGCCAGTGTGATCAATGGAAATGTACTCCCTTTCCCAGTAAAACCATTTGTTGACAAACTACTGGCCTACCTTGGAAGCTAAGTTAAAGAAATTCGTTATCTATTTCAGACAGATGAGAATATCCAATTAGTACTCTGGATTGCTCCTTCTAATAATTTTTAGCACTCAGTTTGCTAGAAACACTACAGGATATGTTTAATGTAATGATATGCTATAACAAATAGCTTAACTCTGTAATGGGTGATTCATGCACACATTTTTATTTCTCATAATTTTAAAAGACTGAGTTTTCTTAAAAGGAATGCATGTGCACTCTCTACAATCACTAAGAGGATGTATTCTGAGGACTGATATTGAAAAACACCAAGTTCCTGGTGTTTTTATCTCAGTGAAAGTAGGAACCATTTATATATGTCAGACATAATATTTGGAAACAGTTCTCCACAACCAATGGTTAATTGTCAGGTAAATATAATTGCTGCAACAGAAATGACAAATGGTCTGAAAACACTACCTACTAGAAGCTACCCACTGCATAAAGATTTTGGAGCAAAAGGAAAACTGAAGAATTGAATGGCAGCAGATATCCAATCTAATTACACATGTCTTTTTAACCAGTGAGAGGAAATTGAGGGAAGATAGATTCTTGTTTCTAATCTGCTATCTGTCTCAGATCAAAAAAAGCAGATGCCTAAAGAGTTAGGCTTTTTCCAGAAAGAAGTGGAGTGGGGGAATTTGGAGAGATGTTGCTCTTGCCTTAATCAGTCAGAAAGGGCTGTCTGACCTGAGGGGGAAAGAGCAGTGCTTTCTAAATTGGTCTTCCCAAAGCTGTTCCTTCACACTAATCATTGCAGCTTCTAAAACTGCCTTTGTGGGCGGGATTTAGACTATGAAACCGTCCCAAGAGAGGTGTTCGTGTCCAAGGTCAGGCTGAAAGGCAGTGGCAAAGCTGGCTTCAGATCTGTTTCATGGCAATTGTGACCAGTTCTTGGTTAGAAATACAATGCACCTATGAACGAGATGATAAAATGAACAAATGTTCCCTAAAACACACACACACACACACACACACAAACTCTATCAAAAGTAAGGCTTCTTTCTCAGAATAAAATTGTCAGAAAGCAGATTTAGTGGTTGCCAGGGCTGAGGGTGGACATGAGGGATCCTGTAGGGATGATAAAAATATTCTAAAACTGGGTTGTGGTGATGGTTGCACGAACCTACAAATTTACTAAAAAGCATTGATGTGTACACTTAAAATAATTGAATTCTATAGTGTATAAAATACACTTCAATAAAGAAAAAAACAAACTCATTGCCTTCGAGTCAATTCCGACTCATAGCGACCCCTGTTGGGTTTCTGAGGCTGTAAATCTTTATGGAAGTAGATTGCCCCACCTTCCTTCTGCAGAGCAGCTGGTGGGTTTGAACTGCCAACTTTCTGGTTAGCAGTCAAATGCCTTAAGCACTGCACCACCAGAGCTCATTTCTCAGAAATAAGTTGGTTCCTATTACCTAAAATTAATTACTGGTGAATTAACTAAATAGAATACATTTGTGGAATTCAAGGTGCCCCAAAGTCAACTTTATCAATGGCCTTCCTGTGTTCTCAACTTTTAAGCCCGTGTGAAGCAAATGGTTAAGAGGATACAGGACTGAGAGCACACAGTTGGGGGCTGTCTCAATTGAGGTCATTTCCCACTTTGTGTTTAATGTCAGTGACAGGCATTTGAAAGAGACAATCCATACAAGCCAATAAAAGTGAGTGGAAAAGAAACGGCTGCTTAAAATGTCAGTCTTTCAAATCAAAACAAAAAAACCTAGTAATTTTATAAGTGGCATCTGCCCTTTAGTTTTTTTACTTTTAAAATAGTGGCTCTCCTTTTGACAACAGGAAAAAAAAATTTTGACATTTTATATCTGTGCCTGAATCTTTGCTCTTAAAAAAAAAAATAAATAAAAATTCAAAATGGAACTTAGAGTCTTCCTTGAAGTGGGGAAAAGGGGTGTAATGGGGCACACAGCAATGGACACATGCACCTCCAGGGTCCCACACTGGGGCTTTTGCAAGTGGTGGTGTTCTAGCATTGAAGCAAACCTGGTTAGCTTTGCCAGTCAAAACATCCCCAGCCTCTGTTGGCTCAGCGATTTGAATAAGACACTAACAAAATAAGACCATAGGTGTGATTGCAAAACAGATCTGTCTGCCTTGCTCAGTTCATGGTCTTATAAGATAATCCTGTCTTAGCCAGCAGTCCCACAAAGGAAGAATGGCTACAAGGATGGCTGGATGAAAGAGTGTAGCAGCCTCAGTACACTCTCATCCCCAGTCCTGGAAAAATGACCCAAAATGTATGTTCTGTTGCTCAGATTGCTCAGAATCTGCCTCCTTAGATGAAAAGGAGTATGGTTCCACAATGGCACACTTACCAATAGATAGTCACATGACAACTGGATGGAAACACCAATGACTGTTATCCCAGCAGGATGTAAAAGGAGGTAGAGGGACTTGAATGTTTATAACCAAGGTAGCAAAATCTGTTTGTATGGGAGAAGCATAGGCTCAAGGGCCACCCATGGTCCTTAAAAAACCAAACCCATGGAATTAATTCTGACTCATAGCAACCCTATTGGACAGAGTAGAATTGCCTCCATAGGGTTTCCAAGGCTGTAATCTTTACAGAAACCAATTGATGCATCTTTCTCCTACTGAAAGGCTGGCGGTTTTGATCCACCAACTTTTCAGTTAGCAGCTGAGCGCTTAACCACTGTACCACCAAGGATAATTCCTATGGTCCTTCCTTCTGACTTATTTGACATTTGAATTACAAACTAAGAGGGAGTGACAATAGAAAAGTGACCCAAAGAAGGGAAAGGTTGAAGATGACAGTGTTATTTGAACTGCTGTTTCCTCTTCTCCTAAGGCCAGGTCTTGTTGTTGTTATGTGCTGTGGAGTCGGACCTGACTCATAGCGACCCCTCCTTGGGTTTCCAAGGCGGTTTCACTATGGAAGTGGATTGCCCAACCTTCCTTCTGAAGAGCGGCTGCTGGGTTTGAACTGGCAGCCTTCTGATTAGCAGTCAAGTGTCTTGGGCACTGCGGCTACTAGAGCTCCCAGGCCAGGTCTTAGAGGACTTAGAGCTAAGTGAAGTCTAGGACTTCACTGTTTATCCTCAGACTCTCACTTTTTGTCCTGTCTTCCTCCTACCTCTTCTTCTCCTTTACCCATTACGGTCCTTTTGTTCTGTTTCTAGCTTCTTATTGGATATATTGAAATTTATGTAAATAAATAACTGTGGTAAAAGAGAAAAAGCACATGGTTCTAGTCACTTATTTAATGTTCAACCACCATCCATTATCCGCCAGCTTGTCACATTGTGGTGGCTTCTGTATTTCTGTGATGCTGGACGCTATGCTAGATGTATTTCAAATACCAGCAAGATCACTCATGGTGGACAGGTTTCAGCGGAGCTTGTAGACTCAGACAGACTGAAAATTGCCAATGAAAGCCCCATGGATCACAATAGAATACTGTCTGGTATAGTGCTAGAAGATGAGGCCCCTAAATTAGAAGGCATTCAAAATACACAGTGGCTGCAAAAATGGGCTTCCACACACCAATGATTGTGAAGATGGCACAGGATCAGGCAACATTGCATTATGCTGTACATGGGGTTGCCATGAGCTGGAAAGGACTGAGCCTATGGCAGGGCAGCTAACAACTGTACAACTTTGGGAAAGTAATGTGACTACCTTAGCCATAGGCTTTTGATCTTTTAAATGAGATTAAGACCACATTTCAGGGTTGTTGTGTTTAAAATAGGAGCTCTGGTGGTGCAGAGGTTAAAACGATTGGCTGCTAACTCTTTGAAAACTAAAAATAGGTGATTGTTTTGTTTGGTCTTTTGCCGCTCTAACATATACCACAAATGAGTGGCTTGAAAAAACAGGAGCTTATTCTCTTACAGTTTGGAGGCTTTAAGTCTGAGTTCAAAGTGCCAAGCTCTAGGCGCTGGGTGAAAGCCCCTTGACCTTGGGTTTCAGCTCTGCCCCTTGCTCCTGGCCCACTGAAGCTGGAGGATTTCTTCACTCAGGCAGCTGTTGCTTGCTGACACTGACAAACCCAAGACTGACAAGTAAAAAGGTATAGTCCCAATATTACTAACCCACATGGCAGGCCACTGATTCAAGCCCATTAACAGGCTCAAGATCAGCAGACAATGTGGCAGGCTGCTGAGCAATGATCCGGCTACATGCAGGATTCAAACGTGCCAAAAGTTGCAGACCATTCCCAAAGCCGCTTCTATACAGGAAGCAGACCACATCCCTAAAGCAGCTACTCAGCTGCTTGTGGCAGATTCCACCATGGAGCTGATTGCCAGTCTCATCATGGGGAATAACTACAACCAGCTGCCCAGCCACTCAACTAGGGCAGCCAAGTTGACACATGACCTTAACTACCACAGTGATTCATTAGTTCTGAAGGTACATTTTGCTTCACATTTTAGCATCTCAGAAATCAGGATGTATCTTAAAATCAACGCATGTAATTAATTGGCAGTATTTTCCATAAAAGAGTGATGTGTTCATAATTGATAGTGTCGCATATAAAATATGGTAATAAGTATTCCATTTTTAAAAGTTTAGTTAGAAAGTCACATAAAAAAGTGACTGGGGATAGAGCAATACTGATAACTGCGTCATGAAATCCAGTTTCATAAAAAATTGTAATGAAGAGGTTCCATTACACTAATACTAATTTGAAATTCGAGTATTGTATATGAGAGGAAATAAGCTAACGTCATTTCTAGGTGGTAGACTTAAAGGTCATTTTTTCTTGCTCTTTTCAAAATTTTCTTTAACGAATATGTATTCTCTATATAGCATTTGTTGTTTGTTTCCATCAAATCATCACATAGCATTAGAAAAACAGTACTAATAAAATTTGCTTACCACTTTGAGGATTTAAAATGTGATGCTTATTTAAGGACCAGCCTCCTAGGTTAGACGCATCCATCTCAAAACCTTGCAAAATGACTGTCCTTTTCTCCCAAAGAATAAAGTCGGGGCACGTTTCATATTCATATCCCACTGACACTGCAAAGAAAGGGTTAACAACACTTTAGAAAATTCTAAAATACTTGCTTCATTTTCACACTGGTTGATAACTCTGTGGATATTGCATGTGATACTGAATTCAGATTTGGGTTGAAATCTGGCCACAAATACATTTCACATAGCACCGCATAGCATAGCAGCTAGCATAGGATTGGACACCCAAAGGCCACCAGTCAGTGAATACTGAATAAATATATGAATGCCTGAGTGAATGAATGTGTGGCATTAGGTGTGTATCATGTGTTTATGGGCATTAACTCTTCCTGGCTTTTGGGTTGGAAGGTACCTCATAAAACTGATGAAATAAGCTCTCTGCAGGATTGGGCTATGGTGGTATAATTCCTCTCTCTACCTTTACAGAAGTGAAGGCTGGTTTCTTGTCCCTGTAGAATACAAGATGCACTTAGGAAGCTGGCTTTGGAGTGTCTGGGTCACTTATTCAACAACTGACTACACTTGAGACTAATAAAAATTGATTTGCCCAATTTATATTTTTTCTTGTGCTAACTGGCCTTTAGTTTGCCAAGAAGTCTGAGTTTACTTAGAGCACTGTGAGTGTAAGCTCCACTTTGTGCACATTATATTTTGTTTTCTGCATATAGTTAACCAATGGGACATCCCCCTACATTTGGCTTCCGCTCCGATGAAGCACAGATGTTGTGCATTAAGTTTGGCACCCTGGTAGGCCACTGAAATGAGAAGTGTGGAATGTGGTAGCTTGGGTGTCTCTGCTCTACTGAAATATGTATATCTCAAGTGTACCAAGTCCCCAGCCATTTTCCCAGTTGGTAAAGCTGCTTACCTGTTGGGGCCCCAGATTTCTGATTCCTGAATTGAAAATGCTTTGTAGCCTTGTAATGCTCTAAGCCTGTAGTATTGGCTCATTACACTGCATACCTGAAGGTGCTCTCCCCCTTTTTGGCAGTGGAAAATAGTCTTGGTTTGGTCCTGTGCCATTGCTTTCAAGTACCTGCCTCTACCTGACTCTTCAACACCTCTGGAGAGCTCATTCCTTCCTTTGTCATTTGGTTCTGAAAACTGGTAATGAAAACTGGTGCTTAAACAATGCTAGCATAATCGACCCAGAAATAAAAAATGAAAGCAAACTGGTTCTGGTTTTTGGCATTAAGTGAGGTGAAAAGATGGTAATTTCAGTCAAACTGATGTGTGTGTGCGTGTGTATGTGCATGTGTGTGTGAACACATGCACAGATAAGCCAAAAAGGCCTTGTGATTATGAATATGTAACTCTCTAGAAAGTTGCATTCTGTCTAGGTTGCATCTGTGGATCATTCTGTGGCCAATTTAAAATCAAAGGCTGGGTTCCTTTCATCCTCCACCTCACCAAAGCTTACAATGGGGATAAGGACTGGCTTCATGGATGTATACCTTGTGTAGTCTCACAGCACCCTGTGCTTACAAGGGCCCCATACTTGGTTTAGTGCTCTGTTGTCACCATCTTGAAATTCTTAATAATTTTTTAACAAGAGGCTCCACATTTTCGTTTTGCATCTTTGCATGGGGCCCCCCAAATCATGTAGCCAGTCCTGACAGAGGTGTCCTTCTACCTTACCATCAGCTGTTGAAGACTTGTGGAATACAACTTTATGTTAGTATTAGCTCCAAGCAAGTGTTATTAGCAAGGGGATTCAATGGGGGTGGAGGAGGGAAGGCTAACTGTAAAATGGAAATAACTTTCAAATGGAAATTATTTTCGGATCGTCTATGCTAATGCTCTTCTCTGTTATGGTGCATGGAAACACAGAATTTCAGAGGTGAAAGAGATCTCAAAGGTAATCTAGTTAAGGTTCCATTCATGGTGCAAATCAATGCTATCTACAGTCTCCCTGACAGCTCATCATAGCCCCTTTGCTTCCTAAAACAATGCTAGTATAGCAGAAAGAATTGGTTCTAGACCTGGAGTCAAAAAGGATTTCAGCTCTTGGATCTGCCATTAACTAGCTGTGTGATCTCTGGCAAATTATTCCCCGACTCTGGAAGTCATGCACTTCAACTATAACAAAAGGGAGAGGGATGTACTAGAATTGGTGGTTCTTAGATCCTTTTGGGTTAGGAAAACTGTAAATCTGCTGTAAGTCATAGAGCTTCTTCCTAGAAAAATGCATATGCACACTAAAATCTGTGTATAATTCCAGGAAGTTCACTAACTTCCTGAAGTCCAATTAAGATCTCAGATTAGGAAGCCCTGGACTAGATAATTCCTACGATCCCCCTTAGCACTAACATTCTATGATGCTAAATTGCATTCTTCGTAGTTTGCCTTTGATCAGTTCAAGCTAGGGTTCACACCTGGAAGCCAAATAGAGAGCAGTGTATCTCATGTTGGAAAAAAATGAGGTGGCTACAGAACACACTGAGGGCTCTAAACTGTGTACAAGAACACAGTTTCTGCTTCTCTTGCCAACATTTAAAAGTCCTGATTAATAAATAATCACAACAACAATAATTACAAATTCCCTCAAAGCCATCATCTCCTTCCCACAGTACGCCTGGCAATTACTGAATCTGTAAACTGGATTGTAAACCTGGTGAGTGCTCCTAGAATCCCCTCTCCGGAAGGTGACTGCACAGTTTTGCAAGTAAGTAGTGCGCCCTGGTGACCTCCGATGCTGGTTTGCAGCCTGCAGTTTTCCCTCTCAGTAACAGTTAAAGATCCTCCCAAGCCTGTGACAGGAAATGCTTATATAAAGTATCAGCTAAAGCGTTCTCAATGCAATGGTAATGAGACATATTCTTCTCACCTCCTCATATCTGCTCTCTGAATTGCTCTCCAGTTCACAACAAAAAAGTGCATTGGCTGCGAACCCCACAATTATATTACTTTTCTCCCTCGGTCACAGCAAATAGAAATACAGCAGCCACTTAATAAGTTCTTTCTAATTTTTATTAGATTTACTTTCTCCCGAGAAAGCTCCGTGAGCTAATAAAGTTATAATTTATACTTAAGACTTGTCCAAAATTCCAGCTGACTTTAATGAGTATGGCTGTGTGTGTTGGGGTATTTTTGAATGTGGCTCCGTGTTCAGAGTAACAAGGCAAGGTTTCTTTCTGACAGCAGAGCCCACTTTAACATAATTCTGGAACTTGCGATCGGCTTATGAGAAGGCAGATGTTTCGCCCCACGGAGTTGAGCTGCTCTCCAAATGCAGGGGAACTGGCAAATACGGCAGCAACCAATCCTAGACTTCCTCTCATGGAAGCAGACTGTAACGCACCAAATGCCCACTCTTCTTCATGTAATTAAATGCGGGGAAAAAAGGGTTATACTATGGTTGGCACTGAAAATGTTAAGCCCTGACACCACACTCCTGCCTACCACTGTGACAGCAGAGCCTCAGCAAAATAAGCAGAATGGACCACTACCATTTCCCAGGCGGCTTGTTGCCTATCACATCTGATCATCAACACAGCATGATATAGGGCACAGATTCAGCCCCTGGCACTCTGGAGTGGGGACTAGGAAGAATAATGTAATAGAAAGGAAAAATAATTATTCACTAACATTGCAGAAGAGCTGCAGAAGGTAAACCAGCCTGGCAGTGAGCGAGGATAGGTTAGGAAGGTGGCTGGGACTTCAATTCTCAGGGACTGGTGTTGTGATAACATGCTGGTGTGCAGCTATTGGGAAAGCAATTGAGAGATAGCCATTAGTATGGCAGAATGCCCGCTCTGGGTCATATGCCATCCTCAGTGCCTTCAAAATGTGTGTCTTCCTGCATATGCTCACTTATCTCTACACAGATGGAATGTTCCTTAACCAAGGGTCATTCATTGTCAAGATAGGCTGGTTACTTTTGAAGAGGAATCTGTCCTCTGGTAACAGGATTGCACCTCTCTCTGACTTCCCTGTTGGTCCTCTTGCAAATATTGCATTGTGTATAAAGAAGACTGGTGAGAGATTGCAGCGGGCTCCCTCAAAGTCATTAGACACTGGAAAAATAACTCTGGATGCTCCTTCTACAATAGCATTCGTATGATGAGGTGACTGCAAGAAGGCTGAGGGCCACACTGCCCTGACACGTAATTTAAGGACTGTGACATTCATTCATAAGACCTAGGATCGGAAACTGACATTAAGTAGCAAAGGTACAGATGCCATGCAATGAAGTTGATGTGTGAAACATGACAAGATTAAGCAGATGATTTTCAAAAGCTTCAGGCTAAGGCTTCAGAATTCATAATGGTTTCATTTATGAAGGCAATATATAATTAAAAGTAGTCTTATTGTCAGTGTGAGAAATTTATGTGTTACTTTCATGAACTCAAGGAACATCTAAAAATAATTTCATGACATTTAAAAGGTAACTAAAAACAAGATCATAACATTCTTCTCCAAAAGGAATTAAATAGAATAAATATTTCCTATTCTTATTTTTCAATACTAGATTAATGCAAGAATAAGGATAAGAAGAAGAAGAAGAAGAAGAAGAAGAGGAAAAGGAAGAGGAAGAGGAAGAAGAAGGAGACAAAACATCTAAAGAACCAAATGAAGGCCATCACAACAGCAGACTGAGACTAGGGAGATAAAATGCCATCTGTTGAGAACACGCATCTATCTGATCTCAGGGCTCCTTCTATCATAGGATAGAATAACCCTAGAGGACCCTCAATTTGATACATTGCCTAAAAGCCTGATACGCCTTCTTTACCTATTATTCTTTGCTTACTAAGAGTGTCAGAATCAGGTGTTGGATTTTTTATCAAGTGCTTTTTCAGCACTTATAGAGATAGTCACATAGTTTTCTCCTTTAATCTATTAATGTAGAGAATTCTAGAAATAGATTTCCTCATGTTGAACCATCTTTACAGTCTTAGAATAAACTCTAGCTTATGTTTATATCTAGTATATATCTGGTTAGGATATATTATCCTTTTAGTAAATCACTGGCTTTGATTTTCCAATAGTTTACTTAGGATCTGTACCCCACCTGTTCACAAAAGTAAAGGTTCAATAAGATATCACTAAAAATGAGGTAGTTGGATAAAGAAAAAATACAAGTAGGACAAAGAAAAATCAAAATCATCTAGGAGTGAGGTGGCCACACAACACTTTTACCAAGAGGCCTGTACACTGAAACTGAATACTAGGAGTTTCTTTTTTTTTTTTTTTTTTCTAGTTGCTTTGTCTAAGCCTCACTGTATAAAAGCAAACCTAGATGACCTATGTGCTACAGAAGGCAGGGTAATATACTGGCCCCATACAAGTTTGTGAGTGTCTTTGTGTACCTGGACACCACCCTCTCTCCCTTCCCAAACCTACTATCTATCCCATTAGATGAGTAAAGCCATTGGGTCACCCTCAGCCTCTGTCCCTATTCATTTAGCCATTTAGTCATTAAACAAATGTGCAATTTCTAATTAGTTGCCTTCTGTTTTTGGCCACTGTGTGGGGCACTGGTGAGAAAAGGATGAACAAGACAATAAAAGACAGCTCCACTGCAGTAGAGCTTACATTCTAGAAAAGCAAATAACAGACACAAAGACAGAGACACACAAATATATATAAGAATTGTGATAAAGGTTAAATGGAAAAATGCAGGGTGTTATGAGAATGCAACAAAGGAATAGAATTTGGTCTGGGTAGCCGAAGAAAGGTCCCTTTACAAAGAAAGTCTACTTCATCAAGTGTAGAGAAAAGCATTCTAGGCAGAGAAAACAGTATGTGTGTGAGGCCTTGAGACCTGGGAGACTGAAAGGTCAGGGTGACTAGAGAATCAGTTTCTCTCCACTGAGTCAAAACCAAATAAGAACATTTCCCATTCTTCCACCTCCCACTCCCACCCCAGTAACAGACAAATACATAAATAAATAAGCAAAGATTACTATGCCCTAGTTGTATTTAGGCATTTTTATTTTGGGGGTTTTATTTGGGAGTTTTAGGAAATATACTCATGTTGAAAATGGACTGGCTACCCTTCGATATGACATGATTTATTAAAAGGGATGCAATATTGCAGTGGAAAGAAAAGTGTTGGTATTTAATGACTCAGCAAATCTTCAGGCCCTCTAAGTGCCAACAAGATAATATGTCATGTGAGCGAGGCCATATCCTGAAGGATTACCTACTTTCTGGAACTTTCATCTGTGTCTTCCTTAATAACTACCACACACACACACCAAAAAATATCACCTTACATTTACTTGCATAACACATCGCAGGTAAAAATTTTGTGTATAATATCTAATTTTAACATTCACAAAAACTCATCAGGAATATATGTTTACTCCAGTTTAATTCATCAATTAAATTTTATCATCAGATGATAAAAACTCAAAGAAGTGAATTGACTAGTCCAAGGTCATTTGGCTAGTAAATGACAGAACCAGAGCTCAAACCAACTGACTCATGGGTACATGGTTTTTTTTCCCACTATGCTGGCTCACAGTTATTAAGGTAAACACAATATAGACGTGCTAAATAAATAAACTTTTATTTTCTCAGAAGTTAAGAAATAAGGATTGGAAGGTAGGGATAGCCCTGAAGTAGAAGTATCATGTATTGTGGCTGGCCAAGGTTATAAGATGAAGGACTTATTCATTGCAAATATCTTTTTTCAACAACTTAAATGGCAGCTATATACACGGACATGACAAAATGGAATACGCAGAAATTAGATCAGCTGCATCTGTGGAAAGAGGCGATGAAGAAGCTCAATATCTTTAGCCAAAACAAGACCAGGGGCTAATTGTGGAACAGACCATCAATTACTCATATGCAAGTTGAAGTTAAAGCCAAAGAAAATTAAAACAAGCCCACAAGAGCCAAAGTATGACCTTGCATATATCCCCATTGAATGTACAGACCATATCAAGAATATATTTGATGCACTGAACGCTAATGACCAGACCAATTGTGGAATGA
This sequence comes from Orycteropus afer afer, assembly GCF_000298275.1. Lineage (NCBI taxonomy): Eukaryota > Metazoa > Chordata > Mammalia > Tubulidentata > Orycteropodidae > Orycteropus > Orycteropus afer. The sequence goes on from NW_006921924.1 coordinate 292,832, forward strand.
CATCAAGAACATCATCCATGAAGAAAGCAAAAGGTCATTAAAAAGACAGAAAAGGAAGAAAAGACTAAAATAGATGTCAGAAGAGACTCTGAAACTTGTTCTTATTGGAGAGTAGCTAAAGCAAATGGAAAGAATGACAAGATACAAGAACTGAACAGAAGATTTCAAAGATCAGCTTGAGAAGACAAAGTCAGTTATTATAATGAAATGTGCAAACCAAAAGGGAAGAACATGCTCATTATTTCTCAAGCTGAAAGAACTGAAGAAAAAATTCAAGCCTCAAGTTGCAATATTAAAACATTCTATGGGCAATATATTGAATGAAGCAGGAAACATCAAAAGAAGATGAAAAGTATACTATACACAGAGTCACTGTACCAAAAAGAATTGGTTAATGTTCATCTATTTCAGGAGGAAGCATATGATCAAGAACCAATGGTACTGAAGGAGCAAGTCAAAGCTGCACTGAAGGAATTGGCAAAGAACAAGGCTCCAGGAATTGACTGAATACCTATTGAGATGTTTCAACACACAAACGCCACACTGGAGGCACTTATTTGTCTATGCCAAGATTTGGAAGACAGCTACTCGGCCAACTGACTGGAAGAGATGTATATTTGTATCCATTCCAAAGAAAGGTGATTCCACAGAATGTGGAAATTATCAAACAATATCATTAATATCACATGCAAGTTAAATTTTGCAGAAGATAATTCAAAAATGGTTGCAGCAGTACATCAACAGAGAACTTCCAGAAATGCAGGCTGGATTCAGAAGAGGGCGTGGAACAAGGGATATCATTGCAGATGTCAGATGGATCATGGCTGAAAGCAAATAATATGGGAAAAATGTTTACTTGTGTTTTATTGACTATGCAAATGCATTTGACTGTGTGGATCATAACAAATTATGGATAACATTGAGAAGTACAGATTAATTGTGCTCATGAGAAACCTGTACATAGACCAAGAGCCTGTCATTTGAACAGAACAAGGGGATAGTGCATGGTTTAAAGTCAGGAAGGGATTGTGTCAGGGTTGTGTCCTTTCACCATACTTATTCAATCTGTATGCTGAGCAAATAATCTCACAAACCAGACTATACAAAGAACATGGCATCAGAATTGGAGGAAGACTCATTAACAACCTGTGATATGCAGATGACACAACTTTGCTTGCTGAAAGTAAAGATGACTTGAAGCACTTACTGATGAACATTAAAGACTACAGTCTGATCAAAAATTACACCTCAACACAAAGAAAATGAAAATCCTCACAACTGGACCAGTAAGCAGCATCATGATAAATGGAGAAAAGATAGAAATTGTCAAAGATTACATATTACTTGGTTCCATAATCAATACCAATGGAAGCAGCAGTCAAGATATCAGATATGTATTACACTGGGCAAATCTGCTGCAAAAGACCACTTTAAAGTCCTGAAGAGCAAAGATGTCTCTTTGAAGACTAAGATGTACCTAACCTAAGCCATGGTATTTTCAGTAGCCTAATAGGAGCCCTGGTAGCTTAGTGCCTAAGGCACTTGACTGCTAACCAGAAGGCTGGCGGTTCAAATCCACCAGCCACTCCTCGGAAGGAAGATGGGGCAATCTACTTTCGTAGTGATACTGCCTTGGAAACCCAAGGAGGGGTCGCTATGAGTCGGGTCCTACTCGATGGCACATAACAACAACAAC
>NW_006921924.1:294640-316501 GCF_000298275.1 Orycteropus afer afer
CAGAATGTTCCTTGGAAATGAGAATGGCTAGACTTGGTGTCACCTACTTCAGTCATGTTGTCAGAAGGGACCATTCCTTGGAGAAGGATATCATGCTTGGTAAAGTAGGGGTGAGTGAAAAAGGGGACGGTCCTCAATGAGATGGATTGACACAGTGGCTGCAACAATGGGCTCAGGTATAAGAAGGATTGTGAGGCTGGAGCCGGAACGAGCAGTGTTTTGTTCTGTTGTACTCAGGGTTGCTATGAGTCGGAGCTGACTTGACAGCACCTAAGAAGAACAACATGTTGTCCAGGTGTAATTACTAACAGTGTCTCCTTTCAGTTCAAAAGTGTCCTGGTTTAAATAATAAATTATTTGATCGCTCAGTCCTGAAGGGATAACTCCATAATACCCAGAAATGGGTTAGTAGAGAAGACTGGGTGGCAAGAACAGTCACAAATACTGACTTGGAAAAGAAGTCATGCGGTTTGGTAAATCATTTCTCCATCTTTCAACTTTATCACCTTACCAATGGTTTTTAACTTTTATGCCTGAGAGTCATAATAAGAAATACTATTTATTAATGGTGATGCAGAATACACAGGAGGAGACACAAACATATTACTGAAATAGAAGTTGTTTAAATCAATACTCTTATTAGCATCACAGTCTAATATTTTCTCTTCTCATCTTGTCTGTTCACTTTTGTTCCATTCCATTCCACTCTATTCCATTTTTCAAAACTAGTGTTTATTGCGCCTCACCAAATGATTTTCCCAATTTACCAAGAGGTGTGATCAGCATTTTGAAATGGCACAAACCATTTGCTTATCAGAGCATCAGTCTGGGTCATTTTAAAACCTTGGTAGACCTCAGGCACTCTTGCTTTTCAGAGGCCCCATCTCCCATCTTGTCAGACATATTAAAATGGACATGATCCATATTGCACACTAAACATATTCCATATGTAAGTGTGGGAATTAAGTTGCAATTGACTAGCTGACATAATTCTCCATCTTGCAGATGTTTGTTTAAATATTTATTAATGTTAATTTTCTGGTTTTCTTTTCATGTTTTTGGGCCAATACATTTTATTTCTCAGGTTGCAAACATTTTTGTAAGTCCTTGAAAAACTCATATCCTTGGCACTACGCCTATAAAGTGGAATGGATAAAACAGCTCTGCTCTCAATTCACAAGTGTAGAGAAATGATGAAAGATTATTATCTCTGCTAGCTCCTTTGACCAAAAGCCACTGGGGCATTGAACTGGGCACTCTGAGAGGTGTGTTGGTCACTTTAGTTCAGACAGAAAGGAGTGAAAGGCATAGAGAACTCAGGACTGGGTGACCCGAGTTTGAATCTTCATACTCTGTCACTTAACCCTTGCCAAACCTCAGTTTCCCCCTCTGTAAAATGATGATCGTATTAATCCTTCTGTGCTTACCAGGCAGGAATGTACTAAGGATTAAAATGAGATAATGTATGTGAAAGTACTTTTCAAATTGTAAAGCACTACTCATTTATTATTAAAATATTCAGTGGATGCTATTTTTGTGGCTGCCCAGCCTGCTTAGGTTTTACTGAAGGGAAATTTATGAACACTAAAGCACCGTTCTCAGGAATGTTTTGTGTGCACAAAGCAACCGTAGCTTAGCACCTATTACTATTAATGTTCCCTTGTTTCTCTCTAACACAATTTAGACAGACTCCTATGTATAGTGAACCTTTAGTAAGTCTACTTCTCCCTGAAACACCACTCTTTCTTGCCAAACTACTGTACTAAATAATTATGCAATTGTTGTTGCCAATAACCTTGAAGAAAAACAGAATTGTTTATAGTGGTGCTACTAAAGGCAGATGGCTGATTTCCTGAACTTCCAGGACTCTAAAGTGCTGTAATTTAATTTAATTAAAATGAAGACCAAGCAGAATGCATTGTTACATATTGATAATGTATGCGGACACAGGCGGACATAGGGAATTATTTTGACAAAATTCACATAATGAATGCACATCAGAGCCCCTGAACAAGCCAGTTTGTCAAATTAAATAAGCCTTCTCTAGAATTTTAACAGCACGGTGAACTTAACAATAATGATTTTTTTTTTTTTTACATTGTTTTGCAAGTAGCAGAGTTGGGAAAGAACCAAATAAAATACAATGATTTCCAGACATCAGACCTTATTTAGAGCCAGAGAATACAGCTTTAAGGCCAAATTATTTCAAATGTTCACATGGAGTTTTTAGCAGGGGTGTCTTGTCTATGCATTAGACAACAAAATCTTTCAGCCGGATGAAGTAATGATTGTGGCGTTTGTACTAGGACCCTGGGGGTGATTTGACTTTTCTTTCACTTGATCAATATTGCACTCGGATTAATCAATCTTATCAGCTGCCATTGATACTTCTCCCAGGAAGGAGTTCTCACAACCTCTGTTACAAATTTATTCACTCTGGTATTACCCCTCCAGTGGGGAGTCTGTGTCATTATTTACAAAATGGTGCAATACCTTAGGATCTTAAACATGCCTTTTTTTTTTTTTTTTTTTCCTTTTGGCTGTTCCTTACCACTCTATTCTTCTTTTGCCACACGATTGGCCTTGGAGATCACACCAATTACCCACAGCTGAATTATGTGAGAAACAAGCTTTCTGCACTTTAAACTATGTGAGTATTCTCACTTAGCTATTTAGCATCACTTCAAACCTAACCTGTTTAAACCTGAACCCCTCTTCCATCGCCCAGAAATGAGTGGGTCAGAGATTCATATTTAGCTGGTAGGAAAGGAAGAAGAATGGGGGACCTTTTTAGTTTTAACCTAAAATCCTTACTCTGATTGGGACCATATGAATGTTGTTCAAGGCTTGTATTAGCTTCCTGTCACTGCAGTAACAAATTACCACAAACTTAAAGGCTTAAAACAACACAAATTTATCACCTTACATTTAAGGAGGTTAGAAGTCTGAAAATGGGTGTAACTGAGCTAAAATCAAAGTGGCAGAAGGGCTGTGCTCCTTCTCGAGGCTCTAAAGGAGACACCATTTCCTTGTCTTTTCCAGCTTCTAGAGGCCACTCATTTCTTGGCTTCTAGCTCAATTCCTCCGTTTTCAGAGTCAGCAGTGTTGTATCTTTCTGTTCTTTTCTTCTGTAGTTTTATCTCCCTTCAACTCTAACCTCCTCTTCTGCCTCCTTCTACTTAAGGACCTTTATGATTACATTAGGCCCACCCAGAAAATTCCCAATAAATCTCCCTATCTTAGGAGCTCTGGTGGCATAGTGCCTAAGACATCTGAATGCTAAACAGAAGGCTGGCAGTTCAAACCCACCAGACACTCCTCGGAAGGAAGATTGGGCAATCTACTTCCGTAGTGATACTGCCTTGGAAACCTAAGGAGGGGTCGCTATGAGTCAAGACTGACTCAACGACAGTGAGTTATCTTAAGGTCAGCTGAATACCAATCTTAATTCCATCTGCAGCCTTAATTCCTTTTGCCATGTAATGCCACATATTCATAGATTCTGGGGATTAGGATGTGGACATCTTTGCTGTTGTTATTGTTGTTAGGTGCCATCAAGTCAGCTCCGATTCATAGCAAACCTGTGTACAACAGAATGAAACAACCTCACAATCTTGGCTATGCTTGAGACCATCATTACAGCCACCACTTGTCTGCCAGTTTGTCATACTGTGATGGCTTGCATGTTGCTGTGAGGCTGAAGGAATAGCACTGGTATTTCAAATGCCAGCAGGGTCACTTAAGGTGGATGGCTTTCAGTGGAGCTTTCAGATGAAGACAGACTGGGAAGAAGGACAGGGCCATCCACTTCTGAAAAAACTGGCCACTGTAATAGCAGTGGACATCTTTTTTTTTGGGGGGGGGCGTTATTCTTTTTATCAAAAGATAATACTAGGATTTCTGAACCCAAAGGAAATTTGACGAGTGTCAAGTGTTATGTATAGCACCATTGTTGTATCTGGTAAAATATTTATTCTGTTTCTTTCCACATCAGTTAACAAAACCAAACCAAACTCATTGCCATCAAATCGATTCTGACTCATAGGGACCTCCATTGGATTTCTAAGACAGGAAGCTCTGATAGCGTAGTGCCTAAGGCATTTCACTGCTAAACAGAAGGCTGACAGTTCAAACCCACCAGCCACTCCTAAGAAGGAAGATGGGGCAATCTACTTCCATAGTGATACTGCCTTGGAAGCCCAAGGAGGGGTTGCTATGAGTTGGGTCTGACTCAACAGCACGCAACAACAATAACAACAACAAATCTTTACGGAAGCAGACTGCCTCATCTTTCTCTTGCAGAGTAGCTGGTAGGTTTGAACCACTGACCTTTTGGTTAGCAGTCAAATGCCTTAACCACTGCACCACCAGAGCTACTTCTACATCAGTTAAGGGACTATTGAATATGATCAGGAGAACAAATAAAACCTTATTTCCTTCTTCCCTTTCTCCCTCCCTTTCTTTCTTTCAATTCATTCATACCTATTAAATGATATATCAGCTCGATGGCCACATATTTGATCATGTTGTCTTTATCCATTTATTGCCTAAACCATTCATTGTCTGTTGTGTTCTTAAGGGGCTGCAGTGCATCTTCAGGGTAGTCATTCTACCACCTGTTCTAATACTTTCCCACTGTCAGAAAATTCCTAGTCTCCACGGAGATGGAGACGGAAATCACCTAGTAAATAAATAAAATCCCTTTAACTACTTGAAAAAGAGCTCTGGTGGCACAATAGTTAAAGCATTCAACACTTAGTCAAAAAGGCTACAGTTTGAACCCACATCCACTCCATGGGTGAAAGAAGAAGCATACTGCTTCCATAAAAATTTACAGCCTTGGAAACCCTAGGGAGCAGTTCTACTCTGTCTTACAGGATTGCCATGAGTCAGAATCAACTCGATGGCAGTGGGTTTGGCTTTTGGCTTAAATACTTGAAAACTACAATGAAGGTACTAGGAATATTTCCTATAACAAAAATAATTCATACTCCATCCTAGGTACCACACCTGCAATTATTTTAACTGTTTTCTTCAGGAGCCTTGATACTTTCTTTTCTCCACTCTAAAAATTGTGTCCCCAAGTGCACATTTTTTCCTTCCTCTTTGGACATTTCTCGGTGAGTTCATTGTCTCTTGGACTTTCTGGGTGGTGCAAATGGTTAGGTGCTGGGGTGCTAACTGAAAGGGTGGTGGTTCAAACCCACCACAGGTTCCTTGGAAGAAAGGCCTGGCCATCTGCTCTTGGGGAGCTCTGGTGGCCTAGTGCCTAAGGCACTTGACTGTTAACCAGAAGGCTGGCGGTTCAAACCCACCAGCCACTCCTCGGAAGGAAGGTTGAGCAATCTACTTGCATACTGATATCACCTCAGAAACCCAAGGAGGGGTTACTATGGGTCGGATCTGACTCGATGGCAGTGAGTATCTATCTGCTCTTGGAAGGTCACCGTCATGAAAACCCTATGGAGTGCAGTTCTGCTCTAAAACACACGGGGTCACCATGCACTGGAGTTGACAGTAACTGGTTTGGGTTTTTGCTTTTTCATCGTCTCTTGCTTTTATTACTGTTATTGACCTTAAAAAGGAACCAACACGATAGTTTTTAAGCATCCTAATTAAGGCCATTTTATAGATGGAATCCACCACCTATCTCAACAATGAGCTCAAACATATCAAAGAACATGCAAATGGCACAGGACTGGGCATTGTTTCATTCTGTTATACGTAAGGTCACCATGAGCTGACTAGATGACAACTAACAGAAATAGTTGGATTGCTTGAGGAACTTTTGACCAAGAACACAATTTTAGAAATAGAAAGCAAACTGATACCCATAAGCAAACAACAGGAATGAAGGCTTCAGTACTGCTGCCTGTACTAGAAAGTCTGCTTCTCTTTGAGTTTTAGTTGTTTATTCAGTTATCCATGGACACCTTAGAAAGTAAGTCATTATGGCTGCTTAACTAGAATAAGGAAGGAGACTTTAGAATCTCTAGCACTAGAATTATTTAAAAGGAAGTTATTTAACACATCTTATAAATAAAGTGAGGTTGATAAAATGATACAGCCATTTTGGAAAATCATTTGGAGGTTTCTCAAAAAGTTAAAAATAGAATTGTCATCTGGTCCAGCAATTCTAGTTCTAGGTATAGACCCCAAAGAGCTGAAAACAGATGTTCAATGAGATCTTTGTAAAAGAATGTTCATATTCAGAATTGTCCAAAGGTGGAAACAACTTAAATGCTCATCAACTGTGAATGAACAAACAAAATATGGTACAGCCATACAATAGAATATTACTGTAATAAAAAGGAGTGAAGTACCATTCCATGCTACAATGTAGATGAAACTATGGCTAGTGAAAGAAACTAGTCACAAAAGACCACATTGTATGATACTATTCATTTGAAATATCCAGAGTAGGCAAATACATAGAGACAGAAAGTGGTTGCCAGGGAGTAAGGGAAAGGGAGGATGGGGAGTGACTGCTTAATGGGTACAGATTACCTTTGGAAGTGAATAAAAAGTTCTGAAACTAGTAATGATGGCTGTAAAACCTTGTGAATATACTAAAATCCACATACTTGTACACGTTAAAAGGGTGAACTTTATGGTATTTGAATTATATCTCAATAAAGCTGTTACTTAGAAAAAGTGACTTTGAACTGCATTTGTGTGAGACCTAATAGGCAACGATTACTAGTTACTGTACCTGTCAGCTCTACATAAACTTCTAGATGTCACAACTTAAAAAATGGGGGGGGGGAGTGTTTGGGGGGCGGAAGCCAGCAAGGACCCTGAGGAGGGTCATAAAGAATTGGATAACAAAAATCTACAAAGAAAAATTAGATGAATTTTGGATTATTCCACATAATGAAGTAAATGCTGCAGGATAATATCCTGCAAGAGGAAGAGGCGACGGAGGTTTTGAGTACGTATCAGTGAGAGTCACAGCAGGAATCAGATGTCTCACTTACAAGAGTTCACTGAAGAGAACTGAACAAAGGGACTATTTACAGAGGCATGGGCAGAGCTAAGGAACTCAACAAGGGATGATGACCCACTCGGAGACTGGCAACAGTGAGAAGCCTTTTAGCCCTACAGGGACAAGGGGAGGGAATGATGCTGCAGAAGCCAGAGAAAGCTTGGGGATAGGGAAAAGGGGGCTACTCAACAGGAGCTGCCATCTTCGAATGTAGTCACTGCCAGCACTTCATGTGAAGTAGCGAAGCATGGATAGGGAGAAATACCCTGGTCTCTCTCTCCTTCCAACCTCTAATCTCCGGTTGGTGTCACCCATTGGCCAAGTCAAATGGGAAGTTGGAGGTAAAAGGAGTCATCTACTCAGTGCAGTCGATAGAAGCCAGAATCTTAGAGAAAAAGATTGTGTGTGTGTGTGGGGGGGGGCAGGGATGGCAAATGAAAAACGACTAACAGAGTGAGTGCCTACCTGTCATACCTACAGCCTCTTCTTAGAGAAGCAACAGACATCTGCCTAGTCTCCGTGCTTTATACCTTACGATCCCAACACCCTAGCCACAGCAAAATTAAAATAATAATCCCAGCAACTAACATGTGTTAGTTACCATGTGTCAAGTACTTTATATCATTTATCTCATTTAATTCTCATATAATAACGAACCCATTGTAATGTACTATTTATGACACCCACTTTCTAAATGGAGAAACTGTGGTACTCAGAGACTAAGTAATTGACCCAATGTCATGCATCTAGTAAGTAAAACCAAAAAAAAAAAAAAAACCTCACTGCCATTGAGTCAGATTGGACTCATGGCGACCCCTCCTTGGGTTTCCAAGGTGATATCACTACAAAAGCAGATCGTCCAACCTTCCTTCTGAGGAGTGGCTGATGCGTTTGAACCTCCTTCTGGTTAGCAGTCAAATGCCTTAGGCACTACGCCACCAGAGCTCCCTAATAAGTAAAGAAGGGATGATTTGAACCCAGGGATGGAGTCTGGCTCCAGAGTGGTTCTCTTGGTAGCCATTGGAACAGGGATTGAGCAGGACTCTGCAGGCTGGCCAGCAACCTCAGTAGGAGTTAGTCTAACCGCAGAGTTCTGCCTTATAGAGGTGTTCTATACTGTATAGTGACTGGCTGACACAATCTAGTGTTCTCCCTAAGGGGAATCTGAGTGCAAGGTACAGAGCAAATCAGCAGACCACAGCATGTGAGATGCTCAGGGAGAAAGAGGGCAGATAGCATGGTAGGCGAATAGATGAACTCCGCTATCAGTATGGCTGAGTTACCACTGTGGGAAGCTGCGGAGGGGACAACTTGGTAAAGCAGTTGCCGAGTTGACAGAGAGGACGGTGGTCTTCTAGAACTACAATGTATCCTGAACAGGGCTGCAGTTCTGTGAGGTCTGCCTTTGAAGCTGCTGATCCTGTTTCCTGTTCTTTCTTACTTTCCCATCTGTCTTTACTATAACTCCTCATTAACTTCAGAGATCAGAACCTGTTCCTTGAATGCTCACAGAGTCCAACACAGATGAGTTAATTATTTAAATATGTGAGGGCCACTTGGGCAGAGAAGTGTCATTCATCTGTTTTTTTTTTTCCTTTCCATATTTTCCTCTGAAAAGAATGAGAAGAAATGTAGTCTAAGTGGCACACTGGAGCCCTGGTGGTGCAGTGGTTAAAGCATTCGGCTGCTAAGCAAAAGGTCAGCAGTTCAAACCTACCAGCTGCTCTGCAGGAGAAAGATGAGGCAGTCTGCTTCTATAAAGGTTACGGACTTGGAAACCCTATGGGGCAGTTCTATTCTGTCCTATAGGGACACTATGAGTCAGAATCGACTCAATGGCAGTGGGCTTTTATCACTCCTGCAATGTCTTAATTACTGTAGCTATATAAACTCACTGCTGTCAATCCCAATAGGTTACATACTGTATGGTCCTAGGTATATATTCTTTTAATTGCAAATTTATAGAAATAGAGAACAGATTAGTGGTTGCCAGTGGTTAAGGAGAGGAGTGGGTGTGAAAGGGGAGTAGGTGTGGCTACAAAAGTGCAATAGCAAGGCTCACTGTGATGGGAAAATGTTGCATAGCTTTACTGTATCAATGTCAATATCCTGATTGTGATATTTACTCTAGTTTTGCATTTGGGGAAAGTGGTGAAAGTGTGCACTGGATCTCTCTTATCCAAATATTTGGCTGCTAACCAAAAGGTCGGCGGTTCAAACCTGCGGGAGAAAGATATGGCAGTCCGCTTCCGTAAAGATTGACAGCCTTGGCAACCCTATCAGACAGTTCTACTCTGTCCTGTAGGGTCACTACGACTTGAAAATGACTCCATGGCAACGGCAGTGGGCTTGGGTTTTTTTTTTTTTTTTTTTTGGTAGTCTAAGAAATAAGGAAAGTCTGGTGGCATAGTGTCTAAGGCATTTGACTGCTAACCAGAAGGCTGGCAGTTCAAACCCACCAGCTACTCCTCGGAAGGAAGATTGGGCAATCTACTTCCGTAGTGATACTGCCTCAGCAACCCTAGGAGGGGTCACTATGAGTCAGATCCAATTTGATGGCAGTGACTTTTTTTTTCTTTTTAAGAAATATAGGTCAGCTACATTGGAGTTGTACTGTGATAGAGACTTCCAAGGGAGGACGTAAAAAACATCTCCTCTGGAGAGCTTTAATAATAGTCTTCTCATTTGTTCAAAGGTGGTTTCCATGAGATACTGCCTGAAAGCATCAGGATCAATGGCTCCCAATTGTGAGCCTATAGACTTGTGCCAAGTTCCTAAGGAAGTTTTCACTGTTCCACACAGTGAGAGAAATAAAGACATCAATGTCTTTGCTCTTTGTCATTGTTGTCTTGTTAGGTTGTTTACCCCCATTTCTTAGAACAGACTATTTTCATTCCTTAGACTTATGGTATCCCTGTTTTATAAAATAGTAGATCACGGTGTTCTTTTTTGGTTTTCTTTAAAAAATATTCTTACTTGGGAAAACAAAAAGTTGACAAGTATGTCCGTCTCAAGTTTTTTAAAAATGTTATTCATCTGAGAGAATTGAGTATCTGAAAACTGTAGGCCCAAAGGGCCTCTTAAGGTCCCTGCTCTCTGAAAGATTCTAGGCTTTAAAGTCTTAAGATTACAGAAAATCAAAAGGAAAAGGAAGGCAGAATGATTTTTTATTTAACCTACTGAAGTAACAAGTTAATGGAGTCTAACCATCTTAGACATAAGAGATAATAAGTGGAGATGCCTATAAGTTAGAATTTTGTAGTTTCTAAGTGGAAATGACAGTCTAAATGTCAGATCCAAAAATGTGGCCCAAAGAATGCCACACCAAAGGTCACAGTTAGAAGGCAACATTCAGCTTTGCAGACAGTTATAAGTCAGATAGTGTGTGATTCTACTGGTATGCAGCCATCATGAAAGGGGAACCAAAATCATTTTGAAGCAAAAGTGTGTCAAAAGGGAACTCTAAACAGACCCAAAGGGAGTGTTAAATGAAAAATGCCTTAGATCCTTTAAACAGAAGAAACCCCATAATTATTCCAAACACAATTAATATGCAACTAGCATTTTCTCTTTTGTGATCATAACACTACTATGCTACATAGAATTGGTTCAACATACCCAAAGCTTCTGCCAGGCCCCAAACCTTCTGTCCATAGATGTCAGTCTTATTCCAGGCAAATGTGTAGACGAGATTAATTGCAGCAGGAAACCATTTCTGTGTGAGTCGCCCTTCCACAGCTACTGTGAGGTGTACTTTTATCATCCCCACAGGAATTGTTGAATGTGTCAGAAGGATCCGTAGCAAGGTTTTATACCCGGGGGTACGGCTGCTCAAATAACTCAGCCTCACAAAGCTGGAAGGAATGGGGATCTCCTCTTGTACAACCTGAAAGAAGAAAAGACAAATGGGCTCTTATCAGTGGTCACAGATAGTCAAGGAGATTGAATGTGTTGTTGTCTTAGAAATATGATTAAAGGGATGTATGCATATCAAGGCATTTTTTTTTCTCAAATCTTTGTAAGGTTTTGTGACCACAGGTTGTGAATTTTGCTCCAAATCTGCATGAGGACAAGAAGTCCAGCTGACCTTGATGATTGCTCTCCCCTTTCCCCTGCCAGGGAAGACTGAAAAGAATAATTTCATGTTTTCAACAGCATTCCAAAAATTGCTTAGGAGTTGGAAAGATCACACTGCTGAATGTCAAGCAATTCAGTGCTATGGGCTCCATTAAGGGGTCTATTTCTTATACATACATATACAAAATCTTGTTTGGTGTCAAGCCATATATCACAAAGCCATTGCTGTAATCCTTATTCAGGCTAGGCTAAGAGGAAGGACTCCAGAAGCAGGCCCAGCAAGTGATATTTTATGACAAAGATTACAGTTTCCCTAGAATTAATCTTTACTGATGCCATCAAACTTGTCTTCTTTGAAACTTTGGAATGACCCCAAGAGCCAAATCTTTAATCAAATTTTGCTTTCATATTTCTCTATGCCTAGATGTACCAATAGCTGAGAACAAGTTTTTCCAAGTTGGCACCTGTGACAGGGCAGCAAATAATTCCTATTAACTCCTTTGCAAATTTTATACTGAACACTGTTCTCAGAGTGAAACTACTACTATTTGGCTTCTTTAATTAATTGCCATTACTTACTTGGTTATTAACATGTTGTTGTTGTTATGTGCCATCGAGTCGGATCTGACTCACAGTGACCCCTCCTTAAGTTTCCGAGGCAGTATCACTACGGAAATAGATTGCCCAGTCTTCCTTCCGAGGAGTGGCTGGTGGGTTTGAACCACCAGCCTTCTGGTTAGCAGTCAAGTGCCTTAGGCACTACACTACCAGTTAAACAACAAATAAACCAAAAACAAACAAACAAACAAACCCACTGCCATTGAGTCAATTCTGACTCATAGTGACCCCCAGTTGGGTTTCTAAGGCTGTAAATCTTTATGGAAGTAGATTGTCTCATCTTCCTGTGGAGCAGCTGGTGGTTTGAACCACTGACCTTCTGGGTAGCAGTCAAATGTCTTACTCACTACACCACCAGAAGGTCACCAATAGTGGTCACCAAAACTAAGTCTTGTGTTCTGTGCCTTTCGTCTTTCATAACAGCTGAAGAAAGAGCCCATCCCAATGAACACATTTAAGATGACATGAATAGTGAGGATATTTTCATGCCCTCATTCAATTTTAGTTCAGAACCTTGTTCCCTCTTTCTCTTCCAAACCAGTGCACACAACAGAACTGATTGTTAAACACACAGGATCACTTATTGTCCAGGATTTCGAATCATTCTCCTATTTCTGGGGATACCCATCCCTCTTGTCTGCTGTTTGTCTAGTTTTTCTTCCTCTACATGAGCTATTTGACGTTAGCTGTTTGATACCAGAATCGCTCATCAGCTCTGTATTCTTAGATGGTGGCAGAAAAACAATAGTGAAGGACTATGTAGCATTTAGCACTTTAGTATTTAATTTCCCTAAGAGAACACACAATTCTAGATAATTTTGAAAACTTAGCACTGAAAGAACACCCATACTTGCTAATCACATCTGTGAAAGATTGGTGTACCAATCAAATGTACTCTTTAAATACTGTCTTTTTTTTTTTTTTTCTTCCTTTCCAAGGAAAAACAACAAAAAAGACAGGAGGGACAATTTTTTGAGCTCCTTTTCCTATACAAGTTTTTCACAAGTGGTAACCTCTGGGCACTGCTAATAGCTGGTGGGGATATTGTGATGGAAGAAAAACCAACTCTATTTTGTAGTGTTCATTTACCTCTTCTTGGGTATACTTCTTGAGTTCTAGATCTGTTAGACTTATGAGTCTATTTTGGGGGCTCCCACATTTATCTATCATTGAAATATTTCTATAATGTGGAGAGGGAATTGTATGATGGCCATTTGAATGAATTAATATTGAAATGAAAATATTGAATGCTTAATTAAAAAAAAATCTGGTATCCAAGAATCTCAAAGTTCAAAAACACGCCTTTCCCTGACTATAAAGCTGGCATACTTAGAAACAAACATTAAAAAAAAACCCACAAAAACCTATAGTTTTGAAAACTACCTTTATGAAACACAGATAAACAAGGACACTTTCATGACTTTTAAGAACAAAGACAATGGATTCAAATAGGCAATGGATTTAAACTAGACAATAGGTACAAGCCAGATTTCTTAAGAACTTTAATTGTAGAACCATAAATGGTCTAAGCTCATTGTCTACATACTGTTATCAGAATAAAGGCAGATAGTTTTGTTCTTTAGAGCATAGTGTTTATTAGGTAAAGCTTTGGGGTTTAATTCTCATGAAAGCTAGTTTATCTAGCTCTGTTTTATGGCCACAGACAGTACCCAAATGCCCTCGCTAATCACCCTGCAAATATGTACCAGAGTGACTACATTTGAAGGCTTCTCTTGATAAAGGAAGGGTAGTACGTTATAAGGCTGGCAAGAGCAATAGTAAAAGGAATTCAGTCATTCTGTACTGTTGACTATTTTATGATATTACAATTCTATATTTAAAAAGGCCAATGTACCCACCTGGAGCTCAGGAACAATAGTTCCCCTTTCTGGACAGGATCCTCCAAATGAAGTGAGTGGTGAAGGAAGCACAATAGGGTTTGGGCTGATAAAGTTGGAGATATCACAGGATGGTGGGTCTGATACCACTCTCTGCATGGTTACTTTCTCCACCACAATAAACTGATTCCAAGGCAACCAGAGTGTCCTCTTCTCAGAGAGAAAAGGTGATCGGTCAAACACTAAGATGACAGAGATTCCACCGACTGCAACAAGGTCAAAGCTGAGAAGGAAAAATATAAGACAGTTTCAATGAATGAGCAATAAAAATAGAATAAAAGTTATAAAAGTAGATTGATTTTGGTGTCCTTTCTTTCTATTGGGACTCAACTATACCCATTTGCACTCTCTATAAATTCCCTCTAGCTAAATGTTTATCCCAACTTCTTTTCACTATCCAGTAGCCTTCTGAGAAGAATTTCCGTAGCAGGTGATATTTATCCAGAAGTTATAAACCAATTTAAATATTATCCTAAACTAGATCATTATATGCATTTCTCCAAAGCCAAGTCTAACACCACTGCTACTCCTTAAGTTGCCTGAGACAACAGAAAGATAACCACTTAAGATTCACTAGCATCTTTAACACATAATGCATTATTCATCCTCAAAAAATTCTTATAATGTAACATATGAAAAGTGACACTCCAAAAGGTTAAATATCTTGTTCAGGGTCACAAACATTGTGTCAGAAACCAGATAATGTCTTTGTGATGGCATTTGGAGAAAGATGCCAGCAGAAGAAAAGCGTGTAGTGAAATTTGCCTGAACTCTCCACAAAAGGAGCCCTTAGGCTCACTATTCTTTTTGGACCCTAGATTTAGAATTTTTGATTCCCTCTAAAATACCTTTTTGGTTTCCTTTTGTAAGACAGCCCGTAATAGTTCCTGCCCATCTTCACCAACAATGTCTTCTGTATTTGACAAAGCAAGACTATCTGTCCTGTATGCCAACTGTTTCCATTTCTACATGTGGCATCTGACACACTTAACGCATTGGAGTGTAACAGTCAGATTTCAGTTCATTCTGCTCTAGCTTGTTCTCCCATCTCTTTTAAGTGTAATGATGTCTTTGGGACAACCTATTTAAAAGCATTCAAAAAGCATAAAATACCATATAAAAGTAAGTTAATAGTGAATTATTATCATTATATCTTAAAGATGGATAAAGGCCAATATTATGCTCCTTAATATTCAAAACAATTTAAATCCACAAGAGAGAGATGTAATCAATTCCCTACACTAAAAAAAGATCTTTCTGTAAAACACTTTTTCAATGATAGAAAGCCCTGATAGGGAATCGGACTTAATTATGGACATCTCACCACTCCCTTCATATGACATTTATGATATTTATTACAGTATTACCAATTGCATCTTGTTGTAGAAATCTTCCAGATAAAGATAAATGGACAGTAAAAAGGATGGCTAATACTATCTTTTTTATTGTTGATTTTTCAGTCAAGTAGCTGTAATATTAAGGCAGTTTCCAAAAAGAGGATTTGAAGAACTGTATCAGCTATAGAAAATAATCTAGGTTTCAACTAAAAAAGGAAATCCAAATGGATTATGTTTTATGACACAGAGGCTGAATTCATGATAATGCAGGAGTGGTTTAAGGCAACTATAGTGGAGAAAATCCTATACTACCTGTCAAGAAACCTTTCTTCTACTTCACATTCTGTGTTGTTTTAACTCTGTGTCCTTGGGCAAGTTTATTTGCTTCACCCAAATCTCACCTCAAAACTAAAGTGCTTATTTATTTGAAAACAAAAACAAAATAAACCATCCCAACAAGAATGTATGTACCCAGGTGTTATGGACTGAATTGTGTCTCCCCAAAATAAGTATCAACTTGGCTGGGCCATGATTCTCAGTGGTTTAGCAGTTTTGTAATGATGTAACTTGGCAATTATGTAATTACATAATCATCTCCTATGAGGTGATCTGATGTGATCAGCCAATCACTTGTCAGGGGATTAGGGTGGGATGCAACACCCTTACTCAGGTCACAGCCCTGATCTGATGGAAGGGGAATTTCCCTGGGGTGTGGACTGCATCACCTTTGATCTTGTATAAGATAAAAGGAGAAAGAAGTGAGACAGAGGGAACTACTACTATCACTGAAAAAGAAGAGCTGAGAGTGGAGCATGTCCTTTGGACCCAGGGTCCCTATGCTGGGAACCTCCTAGGCCCAGGGGTAGGTTGATGACAAGACACATGGAAATATCCAAGGAATGCTAGGCCCACAGATGTTGAAAGGACACAAAGACCTTTCCCCCGAGCCAACAGAGAAAGAAAGCTTTCCCCTAGAGTTGACTCCCTGAATTGGGACTTCTAGCCTCTTTAAACTGCGAGAGAGAAAATTTCAGTATGTTAAAGCCATTCACTTGTGGCATTTCTGTTATAGCAGTGCTAGATAACCAAGACAGTGGTTATTGTTCTCTGCTTCTAAGAAGATTAAACAAAAATGGCTGCCATCTTGTTTTGTAGAAAGAATGTGGGTTTGGGGATCATACATACCTGGGTTTGAATTCTTGTTCTGCCATGCTAACTTTGTTTCTGGGGGCTACTTATAAGGACCTCTGGTGGCACAGTGTCTAAGGCATTTGACTGCTAACCAGAAGGTTGGCGGTCCAAATCCACCCGCCACTCTGCAGAAGGAAGATGGGGCAATATACTTCCGTAAAAATTTACTGCCTCTGAAATCCAGTGGGGGTCGTTAAGGGTCAGAATTGACTTGATGGCAGTGAGTTTGGTGTTTTGGCATATTTAGTCTCCATGAGTTTCAGTTTCTTCATTAATAATATGAAGCTAATATTACTAATTATTGAAAATGAATAGATGAAGTAAAGACTTAAGGGTCAGGCACATAGTAGGAACTAAAAAAAATGTCAACTTCTTTCTCAAATCAAGGCCATTTGCCCTATTACACTTACAATATGCTTTCCTCCTCTGTAGTTCAAATGTAGTTCAAAAATAGCCCCAGTGCCACAACAGTTAAATGCCCAGTGGCTGACCCAAAGGTTTGTGGTTTGAACCCATCCAGCAGAAGAAAGACATGGCTATCTACTTCCCTGGAGATTATAGCCTAGAAAACCCTATGGGACAGTTACTGTGAGTTGAAATCAACTCAAGGGCACCCAACAGCAACAGATTAAATGACCTCTAGGCCAGCTTTTGATTATCTCTATGAGCAGATTTTAAGTTTTCTTGAGAACTTCTACCAGGTTTCCTGTTATGGTCAGTTTTATGTGTCAACTTGGCTGAGCTATCATACCCAGTTATTCAATTCAATAGTAATCTAGGTGTTGTAGTGGAGGTATTTATTTTTAGATGTGGTTGACCTTAAGTAAAAGATATTATTCTTGATAATGTGGGTGGGCCTCATCCAATCAGTTGAAAGGTCTTAAGAGCAAACAGTTTTCCCTTAGGAAGAAGAAAGTCTGCCTCAAAACTGCAGCCTGAGAGTTTCCAGCCTGCCCTATGATTTCAGACTAGTCAGCGCCTATAATTACATAGGCCAATTCCTCCTGTTTGGCTGCCTCACTGATTGATATGGGGTGGCTCTGTGGCCAAAAATCCATGTAAACTATTCCAATGGCAAATAGAATTGCTCTCTGAATGATTAATTCTTTGGGATTTCCTCTACCACAGATCACATGCTTTGGAATGGATCATTAAGAATAGGTTATAAAGTCATATGGTAGTGTGTATAAAAGGTCCAAAGCAGAGGATAGATTTGTTTGGAGACTGTTGTAATTCCATTATAGGTCAGATCAATCCTGTCTATAGATGGAAGACTATGTCCATAGATGGAAGCTTGAAGGCAATGCAAAATACTTATCTCTGCCTTGATGGTATCCACAAATGAACAAATTCTTGCCTGGAGGAGAATCAGAGGGATCCCTCTCTTCATCTTCCAAAGTGATCAGGCCTTTAATGCTTCTCAAGAACCTTCAAGGGTAATTGCTTTGCTGATTTTACTTATCACTAGGTGAACAATTTATAAATAGCTCTCTTTCAATCCTTTACTGAGCACCTGTTATATAATATGTTGAAGATGGTAAATTATAGAGGGTAAGTGTCGGATTACTTGGGGTTCAAATCTTGGGCTCTACCACTTATTAGCTATGTTAATTTGAACAAACAACTTAAATTAGGGGCCTGAAATTTCTCATCTGCTAAATGGGAGTACTGATAATAATGATATCTATCTCATAGAGTTGCATTGGTGAAATTGAATAACATTTATGAATGTGTCGAGCATATAATAGATACAAGTATTTGTTTTTCCTTTGGAATTGCCCCTTCCCCTTTTCTGCTACTTTTGCTCTTCTCTATTTTAATATCTATTTTTTCACACTTTTAGGTCGACCAGACTTCCACTGCCATCCTTCTTTCTGTTTTATATATATCACTTTGGTCCCATGACCTAGATTCTTCCTGGTTCTGTAGGAAAAGTTGTCAATAAACTTATGCAAATGGATGATAATGGATGCAATTAGTTTCATATCCCACATAAAATATTTGCATTTAATAGTGACTTTGGGATAGTCAATAGCTTAACCCAAAGCAGTGATACCAGTAGTGTCAATATGAGCTTCAGTACAGGCACTGAGGCAAGATGGGTGGGATTGAGATTTGGAGACAGCCTGCTTTTGGGCATCTCTCATATCACATTCTGTCTACTAGCTATCTAATGTTAATCTCAGACTTTCTACAGTCCTTTTGGCCTCAGGTAGAGTTTCCTTATGATTTTTTACTTTTGAAATATACTTACTCAATTTGAGGTAGCAACAAGCAGAGATATATAAATGGAAACTCTCATCACACTGTCACTTTATGTCCAAGAGATGACAGTGGGACAGTCTGGTTGGCATTTGGGACACATACTTTGAGTGCTTACACCCTTTGTGGAGCCTGAGGGGAGAGTTATTGCCAGAGGGGATTCTGCCTAGTAGCTGTCATCTACATAAACTTAGTTCTTACAGTGAGGTCTGTGGAGGAGGGTCTTGGCATTTTACTTAAAACTAAAAACACAAAAATAACAACAAAAATTTCCCTCTTTAATGTTTTCTGGAAACAAATTTTTAGACTTTGTAGACACCAAGATTCTTTTGTGAATATCACATAGTTCACTGAAACCTTTGTATGCAAGTTAAAAAATACTGAGGGCCCATCAGTTCTCCATGGGAAATCAAATGTCCCAGAGCGAGCACGTTCTATTTAAAGGAATATTCATTTCTCAATTCCTGGAACGTGGTGGAAGACGCTGGGCAAGGGAGAGGCTAGCTTTGTACCAGTTACTTGTGAGTGAAATACCAAAATTGTATTGTTCAGTCTAACTGGGTGAAAGGCCCGTTTGAATTAGTAGAAAGCTCCAATTATGGAATATTTGAAAGGAAATGTAGTATTTATTGTTCTCATATATATATACATAGATGTGCAGACTACCTGCTACCAAAGTAGTTCTGCTGAGTTGGTTATAATGAATAGATGGCTAGTTAGTAATTAGCAATATAATTTCCATACAAATAATTCATATGACTTACTCAAGTTCTTAAACATAGTTTGTTTTCTTAAGTAAGTGAAACCTCTTCCTTATTATCTTTGAAAACTGTTTTGTAAAAATATTTTCTTGACAGGCAAATGAAAAATAAATTCAGCATAGCCCAAGTTGAACAATTAACAATTCTGAAGTGGTTAGGATTAATGAGGTTTGATTGTAGATTCCTGAAATGAGATAGTCTCTCAGACTGTGATAAAGTTCCAATCCAACAGGTCTCTTTATAGGAGTACTGAAGTGGCTTGTTATGCGTTAAGACATTGTAAGGGTAACCACCTGGGGACCAAGGCACCTCAAAGCCATTATTACAGTGCTCCTGAGAGTCATAAATAGGTACCTTTAGGCTAGACACGTGGGCCTATTGACTGAAATATTCTGAGCAAATGTCTATCTAAATGGCAGTAACAAAAATATTTTTGTGAGCAAATCCTTTTTCAGGATGAAAAGATTATACTTAACGATTTTGCCTCCCAGGTCTCAGAGAACCTTATGAAGTCCTCAGGGAGCACGCTGGTTGGTGTTTAAGGTTAAATCATCAATTCCCTTTATAAAGAGCTTCCCTGGTTAGATTGTCTATGCTTTTAAATTGCAGTCACTAGTCAAATAGGCACCCTAAGGAGGACACATATTTTTAATTGCCTTATTTCATGTGGTTGAATTCTGTACATTCGGAAAATCTTCATTTCTGAAATATTTTGGAGCTATCATGGAAGAACAGTCTAACTTGTCCATAGCTCCTTATTATCTGCATCATCTCAATGAATTTTGAAGCCATACTTATAACTGGAATTAGACAAATCATAAAAACTTTCCACATGGCCAGGGTTTAATGGAAACTTGAGAGTAATGGTGAAGGGTTAGAAGAGAAATTTGGTTTGGATTAGATGGAGAATAGAAGAAATAAACATCACCAGTGAATATTCTATTCAGCAAATACAGCTGGAAGGAATACAGGCTTATGATCACTGTAGTATTTAAGCTCTGGTTTAACCCATGGAAGTCAGTATTTGGCCCTCACATTGATCAGAAGTAATATTGACATACCTTCCATCTTGCCGACTGATGGTAAACCCGTAGTCACTGTGGTGCAAGAAACTAACGTTCACTCCCACTAGAGGAGTTCCATCTACAGCCACCACTTGGCCTCGAATCACACAGGCACGCCTGCAACACAAGACCAAAGGCAAATATAAAAAGCATGTTGAAACTAGATTCTAGAAGCCAAATTGTAGAAACTTTGGGAAACATAGTCAAGTATAATAAAGATAACAATAATTTCACCAACCAGTTGTTATTGTTCTTAGGTGCTGTCAAGTCAGTTCTGACCCAGCAACCCTACGTACAACAGAAGAAAACATTGCCTGGACCTGTGCCACTCTCACAATCATTGCTATGTTTGAGCTCATTGCTTCAGCCACTATGTTAATTAATCTCATCAAAGGTCTTCCTCTTTTTCACTGACCCTCTACTTTGTCAAGCATGATGTCCTTCTCCAGGGACTGGCCCCTCCTGATAATATGTCTTAAACATGTAGAACGAAGTCCTGTCCTCCTCACTTCTAAGGAGCATTGTGGCTGTACTTCTTTCAGGACAGATTTATTTGTTCTTCTGTCAGTCCATGGTGCATTCAATATTCTTTACCAACACCAACCAATAATGACTACTAATAACATTTTACGAAGAGTATATGTGTCTTTTTTTTTTTAACCAAAAATTGGGATCAAACAGGATATAGCTCTGTATTCTGCTATTTTTGTTACCATTGTCCTATAAACAGTGTACATTATAACTAGAAATTCCTTAATATGTCATGTTAATGTTCTAATATTCCTTTAGAATAATAGTCTGTAACTTGTTTAACTCATTCTCTATTTTAGGAATGTATTTGTGTCTGATTTTTTTCTGCATTGAATTTCTTATTTCCTTGGGAGAGAGTGTTAATTGTGGAAGGATATTTTTTGTTTATTGATATTACTTAAAATAATCAAAACATGAATATACACTGGAGCCATGACTAAAGTCCTTGCTGACCACATCCCTTACGGTTCTAGTCTTCTCCCCAGAGGTAATCATTAATATCGGTTTGTTGTGTGCCTTTTCTATGCATTTACATCTGCAGGTATGAACATTTTTAAGGCTCTTGATACATACTACTGAATTTTTTTTTTTCTGGAAAAATAACAACAAAAACAAAAAACTTAGGTGAATTTTAAGAGTTAAAATTTGCAAAAGAGACATATGATCTGACTATGGTACCCTGTTTCTCTTGTCTAACTTATAAAATATTTCAGGACATTTTCCCTTTAAACAAATGAGGCTTATCCTTGCTAAAGAATATTATTTCATTAAACTACCCTTTGGATATAGTCCACTAAAATGTGTATACTTGCAGTTCTAGCCTGGCCAATAAGCTGGAACAAATTCCAGAAGCCTAACAATTATGAAGGAGCCCTGGTGGCACAATGGTTAAGCACTGGGCTGCTAACTGAAGGGTTGGCAGTTCGAACTCACCCAGCAGCTCTGCCGGACAGAAGGCCTGGCTATCTGTTTCCGTGTAGATTATAGCCTAGAAAACTCTATTGGGCTGTTTGACCCTGTCAGTAAGGTTGCTGGTGAGTCAGAGTTGACTGGAAGGCACACAACAAAGACACCAATTAGTAAGAGTGCCCTGGGGCATTCTAAGCAGAGATTTTTCAGCTGGTCTGCTGTTACGGG
>NW_006921924.1:316756-323951 GCF_000298275.1 Orycteropus afer afer
CTGGCGGTTCAAACCCACAAGCCACTCCTGGGAAGGAAGATGGGGCAATCTACTTCTGTAGTGATACTGCCTTGGAAACCCAAGGAGGGGTCATTATGAGTCGGGTCGACAGTACATAACAACAACAACAACAGGGCCTAATCCTAGTCTTGAAAGCCTTATGCTCTAACACATACAGTTTATAGCTGGTGCTGCCAGTATTGGGGAAGGTTGGGCAAGGTCAGTGTTCCACCAAGGGGAACTCAGAGAATCAAGGGCAGCTTAATCTTGAGTTGAAAGGAGTCATGTTATTAGGGCAAACATAGCTTCCCAGAGTAACCTTAATAATTCCACTCTATGATTATACATTTTCCTAATAGAGTCAGCAAGTCAAGACAAAGTATCTAAAGGCTCATGGCCACAAATGTCATTCTAGAAAACAAAAACTGAATAAGCAAGACAGTTATCAGCTCAAGTCTGTTTAATATGTATACTCCAATAAATCCTCGGAAGGAAGGTTAGGCAATCTACTTCCGCAGTGATACCGAATGGGAAACCCAAGGAGGGGTCGCTATGAGTCGGATCTGACTCAACGGCCCAGCAATCAAATTCTATTACAATCAAGAAATTCATTAGAAGTTATGGTAATAGGAATTCTCCTGCATTATCCAAGGCCTTCCCCTAACACAAACTGTAAGTATTACACAAAGGTAAGCTACTACTATTAACTGTTGCCATGTTGCTCCTTACTTATGGTGACCTCATGCACAATGAAACAAGAGTTCCCAGTCCTGCACCATCCCCATGATTGGTTGGGGATCAGAGTGTCGTGAGCCATAGGGTTTTCATTGGCTGAATTTTGGAAGGAGATCCCCAGGCCTTTCTTCCTTGTCTGTCTTAGTCTGGAAGCTCTGCTGAAAGCTGCTCAGCATCATCACAATAGCCAGGGCCCCACTGACAGACAGGTAAGGCTACACATGAGGTGTATTGGCCAGGAACTGAACCCAGGTCTCCTGCATGGAAGTCAAGACTTCTATCATTGAACCACCAAGGCCCCCATAAAGGAAAGCAAGTACAGTTATTATTAGTGTTTCTGTTCCTGGGCTTTCGGACCAGCATTGCTAGTTCTGTAAACATAGATCAGTGGCTTTCTTCTTTTCAGTAAGCTGCCCATATTATGAATCACGAAAACCATGGTTCCAAATAGCATGCAAATGGCATGTTGGCACTGCTTTGCCAAATCTTATTCTTCCATTCTCTGTATCTTATTGAAATTACATTTGTTCTAATAGAGAACATATTTGAAATCATTGAGTTCTGGATTTTGAACTAATCCTGAAGGATCTAGCCCCAGCTTCTAACTCCAATGTACCAAGAAATGAAAATAAAAAGACAGCTCTAGTTTTCTACAGTAACCGCTTGGAGGTCTTTTCAAAGAAAATTTGACAAACTGGGTATGCATTAAGCAGAAACCAGTTGAAAAAAATTTTGCAAACTACAAAAGGATTTTACACTATTGAAGCCAGAGGGGTTGAGAAGAGGCTGTGTATTAGGAAAGCCAAATCAATTGAAACGTAGTTAAACATTATTTCTGAGGTTTAATGTTGTTGGTCTTTCTTTGTGGGGGGGGTAGAGCAGGGGTTAATTCGGAACTTGCCAAGCTTCTCCAGTTAACAAGGTGGCCTTTGCAATAATGCCTACCTAGGTGGTCACTGTTCCCTACTGGGGAGACAATTCTACACTCATTTTATTTGTTCACATTAATCTAGACATTGTGTCTTTCCACAGCTCTACTAGGCTCAATTATTTTTGTTTTTATTTTGTCAAGCCTAGTTGACATTATTTTCTCATATTTTATGACAGACACATACCTATCTCTTCTCTTTGCTGCTCTTTTATTTTCGACACAGCCCATATTTATGAAGGATCCTGGCTGGTGAGTGAAGATCTCATAAAAGTCATCATTATTCTGTGCATTTCTCTTGTATTCCCCTCTTCCTTCATTCTGTATCTCATTCAGAGTAGACTTGTCTTTTGACTCTTCTGCTTCTTAATATTCCTCATATTTTATGAAGCGCACAGATTTGTGTGATAATGACTCATCAAAGTCATCATTATTCAAGACAATGTCTACCTGTTCTTCTCATTCATTTCACTCTTCATCATTCATAAATAATGTGCACAGACTTGTCTTTCAACTCCCTTACTTTTTTCATTCCTCATATTTTATGATCCACACCAACTTACAGCATATGATAAAGTCCCATCAAATGTATTATTCTACATTTATCAGCATTGAACTCTCTTTGTAATGTATTACACTTTAAATGTTCTAAGACTCCCTGTATCTTGCTGCATTTGTTCCCATTATTTACACATTCCATGCCATCCATTTTTCACAAGAATAATTCTTAGCTCCTTTTATTCCTGGATCACTAGTACTTACTGTAACCTTTGAGCAACACTAGTCATCCTGTGTCATTGTAAGTTGTCTAAATTTTGGGACAATACAGGCAGTCATTGGGTTACAAACGAAAAGCGTTCCTAAGTGTGTCTTTAAGTGGAATCTTAGGTAGGTAGGAACAGGTGCATATGGTTCTTATTTGGCCTTACTTTAGTGCAAGAAAAGGGCTCTGGTGGTGTAGTGGTTAAGGCATTTGGCAGCTAACCAAAAGGTTGGTAATTTGAACCCACCAGCTGCTCTGTGGAATAAAAATAAGTCAGTCTGCTTCCGTAAAGATTTACAGCCTTGGAAACCCAGTGGGGGTTGCTATGAGTTGTAATCCACTTGATAGCAGTGGGTTTGGGTGCTCTTCTCTCCCATGAAGTAGTTTTCAAGTCATATACCTTCCAGGCAAAAATCTACTTCTCAGGCAAACTCCATTTTAAAAAGAAAACTCTTGAGCCTACTCGCTTCCCCAGACCACTCCAGCTCCAAAAGGCCCTTAGGGAGTCTTCATATATATTCTAAACAAGTATGGTGTATTGTGTCACTTCCTTCAGCCCAACTGCCAGTTTGTGCTGCCCTAGCTTCCAAACTCAACTTCTTTTTTAATGGTGGTTTGGAGCTATGTGTCTCTTTTGTTATTTCACATAGTCACTAAAATGTAGTTTCTCCTTCCTTTATATTACCTGTTCTTATTATGCTTCTCATATCCATGACAGCCTGTATAATTCATCTACTTCCAAAGTTAGGTCCTTACTGCAATAGTGAGGTGTGTGTGGTGGGGATCTTTCTTTGGCAGTCCCACAATCCTACTTTCTGTGCTTTGCCTTTTCCCCATTGTGATACTTCCCTATTTCCTCTCCCAGAGAGTCCCGGGTGTTACCAAAAACCAAAACCAAACTTACTGCCATCAAGTCAATTCCAACTCATAGTGACTTTCATTGGGTTTCCAAGGCTATAAATCTTTCTGGAAGTAGACTGCCTTATCTTTCTTCCATGGAGCAGCTAGTGGGTTTGAAGCACCTATCTTTTGTTAGCAGCCTAATGCCTTAACTACTACACCACCAGCGCTTCTCGGGTTTCATCAAAGCACTCCCTAAATCAGCCAGTCCTACTTGGCAGGTGCTTCGCTTGTCTTGGGGAAGCATTTTGAGTTCTTGAATCTATTTGCCACATCAAAACTACCCTGTTGTAGTTAAGGTTGTATGTCAACTTGGCTTGGCCTGGTTGAGTGACTGGTCAGCTGGTGGTAATTATTCCCCATGATGAGACTGGCAATCAAGTCCATGGTGAGTAGCTGCTTTAGGGATGTGGTCTGCTTCCCGTATACAAGCAGCAGCTTTGGGAAGGGTCTCTAGCTTATGGCACGCTTGAACCCTGCATGTAGTCATGTTGTTCAGTAGCCTGCCATGCTCTGCCAACCTTGGGACTTTCAATGGACTTGAATTCATGGTCTGCCATGTGGGTTGGTAACATTGAGACTGTGCCTTTTCACTTGTCAACCTTGGGCTTGTCAGTCTCAGCAGCCAGCAGCTACCTGAATGAAGAAAAGCCTCCAGTTTCAGTGGACTGCAAGCAGGAGGCAGAGCTAGACCCCAAGGTTGAGGAGCTTTCACCCAGCCCCTAGAACCTGGCACTTTGAACTTGGACTTAAAGCCTCCAAACTATAAGAGAATAAACTCCTGTCTGTTCAAGCCATCCCATTTGTGGTATATTCTTGTCAGAGTGGCACTAGGGAACCAGAACATACCCTAGCCTGAGTCCTAATTCTTCAAGGACCTGTCCTCTTCTGAAACCTTTCCAGTTAAATGATACATTGTCTTAACTCAATGCGCTCACACTTGGGGCCCTAAAAGAATAATAATAACCCTGACAAGTTAAGTAGTTGA
This sequence comes from Orycteropus afer afer, assembly GCF_000298275.1. Taxonomy (NCBI): domain Eukaryota; kingdom Metazoa; phylum Chordata; class Mammalia; order Tubulidentata; family Orycteropodidae; genus Orycteropus; species Orycteropus afer. Next base: position 321,071 of record NW_006921924.1, read on the forward strand.
TGGAGGTAGGTTGGCTGATGGGTATTTTTTACACCTTTCAATCAGATAATAGAAGCTACTACTGTCTGAACTGTCATGGTGTATAGCACGTATGTGCCCACTGTTGTCTTTTGTGTTTTATTTTTTTTGTGTGTGTATGCATGTATGTATGTGTATGTGTGTGTATGTGTGTGTGTACTCTCAATGACAGTATTGTGTGCTTTCTTTGTTTACTTGGGGCCCTTCTTCTATGATTTAAAGAATTTGAATACTCAAATATTTTTCCTGGAATGAATAGGATGCGTTGTTTCCATGAATTTTTAAAAACAAGAATCTCTCCCTGCTATTGTGGGTTAAGGAGCCCTGGTGGCATAGTGCCTAAGGCATTTGACTGCTAACCAGAAGGCTGGTGGTTCAAACCCACCAGCCACTCCTCGGAAGGAAGATTGGGCAATCTACTTCCTTAGCGATACCACCTCGGAAACCCAAGGAGGGGATGCTATGAGTTGGATCCAACTCGATAGCAGTGAGTTTTGGTTTTTTGGTTTTTATTGTGGGTTAGAGCAAGACAACTTGAACTTAGATGGGCAAGTCCAATGTGAAGAAGATCACAAGTGTCTCTTTTCCTGTTCTTTGGAGAATACACGCTGCTGCCAAGCTGTCTACTTGTTGTCACTATACTAAAGCAGCAACCCCAAAGGAATTGCTTCTCCACTTTACCTAAATGCTAGATGCTCTAGCTGTTGGGAGACTGGTTTGAAGAACAGGGCATCTTGGACAATGCAAGCCAGTATACACTTTACCAAGAGGCTTATTTAACTAACAAGCTGCTTGTTAGACAGCTATGAAGCAAAAGGTCTAATTCATTCTGCATTTGCTATTTTCATTGGCATACTCAAATTATCCGTAGTCTTCAGTCAGCTCTTGGTTCTATTCTCCTCCTCCCTTATTTGTTGTCTTTTGGTTTTTGTGTCAGATTTCTACTATTCATTCAACACCTCAGGCAACAACATTAACCTCAAGCACAAAAGTTGGTTTGAAAAACAAGGCTGAAAACAAAATTGCTGAAAGATGTAATTCACTCTATTGTATTTCTGATTAAAATCTTTCATAAGGAAAATGAAGCTTGGGGCTAGGAAAGTTATAGCTATTTGCTTTTGTTGCTAACATTGGCATGAACAACCTTTAAAGGGTAACATTCAAAAACAAGGACCTGGCCAGCAGGGTACCTAGCAGCAGGTGGCCAGGTTAGGTTGTTCTCTCCATAGGAACAGATGAAATGAGTTCCACAGTTGACAGTTTGCTTGGTCAAGAGATAGCATTGAGGAGGACTGGGCTGGGAGAGACCCTGTGAATCATTTGCTCACTGGTGCTTGAAGCCTGCTTGGTAAATTTCTCTGACTCATCAGTTTGTTGGTCAAGTCTCCAAGGGACAGAAACTTCTTACATATGAGGTGTGGTCTGAGGGGCCTCCTGACATGTCATATCCTAAAGCCTCACACTTGGAGTGTATCATTTGGCTAAAGCATCACTGCTTCTGGGGGTCCTATTGGGATGCATGTACCTCTGAGAGGTTGGGACAAAAATTTCAGGGGCTCCTCTAACCTGAGGGCTTCATATGGCCCTTTTATGTACTGCTATAACATAATGGATAAAGGATCTTCTATTTAAATTATAATTTTGAGATTTTGGTGTTAGTCCTCAAAATTTTCTTTTGTGTAGACCAGGGGTTTCAAGCTTGATTGTGCAGTAAAATTACTTGATGAGTTTGTTAAAACAGATTGCTGGGACCCCCTCTTACCGCCCCCCCCCATTTCACTGCCATTGAGTCGATTTTGACTCAGTGACCCCTCCTTGGGTTCCTGAGGCAGTATCACTATGGAAGTAGATTGACCAACCTTCCTTCCAAGGAGTGGCTGGTGGGTTTGAACAGCCAGCCTTCTGGTTAGCAGTCAAATGCCTTAGGCACTATGTCACCAGAGCTCCCATTTCCTCCTAATAACCAGCAGATCTGGAGTGGGGCCCCTTAAATCTAGAGAGTATAAAATGGAAATAAATACATTTCAACTCAATTTCTCCCCCACCCATATTGATTTCATTATATAGCATTTGTGTCTGTATCACACTTGTTATAGCCTGTCTTTAATGGCAGTTATGCTGTCGATCTGTCTGTCTTTCCTATTAGATAGTCACTCAAGGGCAGGGAGAATGTAATTTTCTTCTCTGTATCTTTCCAGTGCTGAGTGTACATAGCATGTGCCCAAGAAAAGTTCACAGAATTTCAACTCAAATATTTTTGATACGAGGTTGTAAGATACTTGCTACCTACCCACATGGCACTGCTGCAAGGGTTTCAGAAGCTACTTTGAGGTACCTGTGTCACAGATGCCTTACAGATCATTTATCAGACAACAGCATTCTGGATTGTGCATTGCTGCTTTATCATCATGAGGGTTTTGTTTGGTAATTGACTACCTCAGGGGATTATATAGTACCCATGCGATCTGGAAGAATAAATGAATGCTGTTGTCGGCAAGGTGCCATTGAATCACTTCCGACTCAGAGTGACCCCATGTACAATGGAACGGAACACTGTCCAGTCCTGTGCCAGTCTCACAATTCCTTGCTATGTTTGAGCCCATCGTTGCAGCTACTGTGTCAATGTACCTCACTGAGGGTCTTCCCCTTTTTCTCTGACCCTCTACATTACCAGGGACCTCTGGTGGCGTAGTGCCTAAAACACTTGACTGCTAACCAGACAGCTGGCAATTCAACCCACCAGCCATGCCTTGGAAGGAAGGTTGGGCAATCCACTTCCATAGTGATACTGCCTTGGAAACCCAAGGAGGGGTTGCTATGAGTCGGATCTGACTCGACGGCAGTGAGTTTGGTTTTTTTTTTT
>NW_006921924.1:324605-326207 GCF_000298275.1 Orycteropus afer afer
TACCTGGATCCTGTGGCTTTGTCATCTCCTGCATTCCCCTCCCTTTTTCCTGCCTCTGGAGGTGGGACTTATCCCCTTTTCCTTACTTGGATCCTGCGGCTTTTGTGGACACAGTGTTCACCTCCATTTCCTGCCTCTGAGGGTGGGGCCTGTCTTCTAAGTCATATCAATCCTATAGGGCAGGGTAGAACTGCCCCATAGGATTTCTAAGGCTGTAAATTCTTATGGGAGCAGACTGCCACATCTTTCTCCTGAGGAGTGACTGGTATTTGAACTGCTGACCTTTCAATTAACAGCCACATGCTTTAACCACTGTGTCATCAGTGCTCCTTAAACATCATGAAGTACAAACCATCCCATTTATACCCTGTCTGAAGTTCTAAGCCACATAATCTTCATAAGATATAATAATAATAATAATAATAATAATAATAATAATAATAAATTGACCCCTGAGACCATGCCCTGCACTGTAGTAAATTACCTGGTATGGCTTTTCTAGCCATAAGTCTTTGTAAACTCCATGGTGGAATTTGCTGTGAGAAACTGAGTAGCTCCTGATTGTTAAAATCATTCACCTGGGGTATTTCTGTTGGGAACAGCACAAAGTAATGTTCTGGGAAGTTTGCTTTCTCTCAGGTGCTTAGAATTCTGATGTTATAATTGGTTAGTTTGGCCACTCAGCCAGGCTCAAAAGGAGGCCTTCTAGAAGCAGAAGAAGTCTCTCTTTGACTGCTGGCTGAGAAGGACATGCTCCCGAGAGAAACGTGCTCCCTAGAGAAACGTGCTCCTGAGAGACACGCACTCCTGAGAGACACATGCTCCTCAGAGACATGTGCTGCTGAGAAAGAGATGCAAGAGACACACATTGCTGAGAGAGACACTGAGGGACAAGCACTACTGGAAGAGAGACTGTGAGAAACTTTTGGCTGAGAGACGGTGGGCTGGGAGAGAGACTGAGCATTTTTCCTGAACTTGAATTGTAGCCTGGTACTTCCCTAATAAACCCCATAATCTGTGAGTTCTGTGTGGCCACTGCAGTGAATTATCAAACCCAGCAGAAAGGTGGTGGGTGCTGCAGGAGGAACGGTTGGTGTCAGGGTTGGTGAAAGGGCTGGAGGGAGGTAGCGTATGTGGCCTCACAGTAATGGGCCTTGGGCTGCTGATAGTGATTCTGTCTTCCTCTTGTGAGGTTAGAGGTGGTCAGAAGATGTGGCCTCCTTGTCCCTTTAGCAGGGCCCTAGCTGCCCTTCAGGTCTGGAATTGAACCCACTCCTGTGGCTGCCAGCCAAACAAAAGACAGGCATATGAGCTGGACATTTACATTAGGTAGATATACTCCTTGGAGAGATCAATCATGGGAGAATAGAAGGGTTGTGTATGCACAGGGAGACAGCTCGGGGGGCAGAAATGCATGGGAGGGAAGGACACAGGGAAGAGGTAACTACAGGGAGGAAATGGGAAGAGAACTGTTGCATTGTGGCAAATTGTAGTCAATGTCATGAGACAAAATGTATGTGAACTGCTGTATGGAAAATGAATTTGCTCTGTAAACTTTTACCCAAATCACAATAAAAATTTAAATAATAATAATAGATTGTT
>NW_006921924.1:326307-328320 GCF_000298275.1 Orycteropus afer afer
ATATTAATGATATTGTTTGATAATTTCTGCACTCTATTGGATCACTTTCTTTGGAATGGGAAAAATATAGATCTCTTCCAGTCCATTGGCCAGTAGTTGTCTTCTAAATTTCTTAGCATACCATAGAATAGAATGACATGTCATTCTAAATGCTTAACCCTTAAATGCTTAATTTATGTACACTAACTCCATTATAAGGAGCTCTGGTGGTACAGGGCCTAAGACATTTGACTGCTAACCAGAAGGTTGGTAGTTCAAACCACCAATCACTCCACGGAAGGAATATGGGGCTCTGGTGACACAGTGGTTAAGTGTTCTTCTGCTAACTGAAAGGCTGATGGTTGGAACCCACCAGCTGCTCTGCAGGAGAAAGATACAGCAGTCTGCTTCTGTAAAGATTTATGGCCTTGGAAACTCTATGGGACATTTCTACTCTGTCTTATAGGTTTCCTATTAGTCTTAATTGCCTCGATGGTAGTGAGTTTGGTTTTGATTTTAACCCCATTATTACTTTATATATCATCATATAGTTATGATTTAGTATTTAATAATTCAAATACATTTGAGGTTACTATTATTCAGATATTTTGGGATTTTCTGCACAACACATGCTGTTTTTTGATATATGTTATCTGAGCTGGTACAGCACCATGAAAGCACTCAATATTATAGCCGAAACCTGTTTTCACATTCTGAAAATGAGAACGCAGTGAACGCTCATACACAAATCCAATACAATCTCATTAGGTTTTACTTAAATATAGCAGGCTGATTTAATCCTACTCAATTGGTCACTAGCCCAAATAAATTACACCTACCAAGTGGGTAACATTAAAAGCACTGGGAGCACTAGCTATCAACATTCTAGGACTTTGGGAAAGGTGGTGCTATTGAAAATGCAGATAGCTTTTTAAACAGAATTATTTTCCTCATGGCTAGTGATGTTTCAAGTAAAACAAAATGGGGGCACTCACCCTGAGTTAGGGTGGCTATTTTCCCATCTGCCCTGGTAATTGCTTGTCAAAAGTAGGCTAGCTTTGGATGCCTGAGATCCCCAAAGAAATGGGAAAAAGATCAAGTGTTTTGAAGCAATAAGAAAACTGACGACACAGTCACATTTTCAGGGCTGTGTAAGTGCCAGTTTGCTTCATTTAGACACATGATTATTTTTGTCCAGAATTTGAATCCTGAAATATTTGTCCTGTAAGCCCTTGCAACTCTCAAATAGTCTCAAGTCTCAAAGTTGTTTTTTGTGGGGGTGGGGGATGGGGTAGGGAAGATGGTTTGCTTTTTGCTTTTCTACACATTATTCAAATGATTTATTTTTGTAATCAGCCTTATGGGGTTTTATTAACCTCATTAACCTCTCCTGTCACTTCTTCATGAATCTGCTTTTCAAATAATGGCTGGTCATTACATATAGGGCAGGTCCTTGTCGGCTGTATCCTGGGCATGGGTTACTCTTCCCTCCATGGAGGAAAAAGTTTGGCCTAGTTGCTTCATAGCTGTGTTCTATCTCTGGCTTGCTAATAATCACAGTGTTTTTCCCTAAGAAACAGAATTACTTTCGGCCTCAGTTGTTCCTTACATAAAATGAGAGTAATAGTTAGCTGTTTCTTTCCTCTGTCACTTCACAGAGATGTTGGAACAAGAAAACAGCCCAATAAAATGATTGCCCTTTGGACAGTTCTGTGCCTAACCCCAGCTACAGTGCCGGGAGGACTTGATCCAGTTAGAGCCATGGTGTCTTCCTGCCAGACTCCATCTCTAGAGTTGAAAAATGGATGTTCTGAGACTTCTTTCTTCTCAGGCCCCAGGGTAGAAACCTGAGTTCTTTGGACACAGAAGAGATCTTTAATGTCCATTTCTTTCCCTTTAAAAAAGTCTATGTTGTTGTTGTTGTTATGTGCCTTCGAGTCGGCCCCGACTCCTAGCGACCCCTCCTTGGGTTTCCGAGGCAGTATCACTATGGAAGTAGGATTGCCCAACCTTCCTTCCGAGGAGTGGCTGGTG
>NW_006921924.1:328420-332551 GCF_000298275.1 Orycteropus afer afer
GCATAGTGCCTAAGGCATTTGACTGCTAACCAGCCACTCCTCAGAAGGAAGATTGCGCTATCTGCTTCTGTAGTGATACTACCTCAGAAACCCAAGGATGGGTCACTATGAGTTGGATCTGACTTGACAGTAGTGAGGTTTTTTTTAAATATGTTTATATATACATATGTGTGTATATGTATATGTACATGTACATGTGTACATATATATTTAAAAGTGATTAGTATCAGTCAAGGGTAGTTATTCTTAAGTCTTAGTCTATATTGAACACCAGCAGTTTCTGCAGCAATGAGCATGTTCGTGCAACCCTCCCCTTAACCCCATTCTTGGGTCAGTAATTTATTTTGCCTTCACAGAATTTCAAGTGGCATAAATTCTTAGTCCAACTAAGTGAAGAAAAGCATGTTTTATTAAACAAATTATGAAAACTAATTATGGCTGTTACCAAATACCATGAATAATGAGGAGCATGAGTCAAGATTTTATTACTGAGTGGGATGTGGTAAAGAAAGGAAAGGGTTTGGGCGAGTAAAGTGTTTTGCCTAGAATTCCATGCTCTATGCATCTGTCATACCTCCATTTGTTTGGGGGCACTTCTTTTAGCTCTTTGGTTTCCTCATGAGAAGGAATAATAACACACCAAAGTGAGCCAGTGAACAGCAGTCTTTCTACTGGCTTCCTGATACTTCTCTTTCTTTACTAATTTTTCTTGGTACTAAATTTTGATTATCTAGCCCAGTGAAGGTGGATAGAATTATTGATGCTTACACAGAGTTATAAATGATGTCAATTATTGGCAGGCTGTGACAGTGTTGGAGTGGCTTGCAAGTTAAGAAAAGAGAGTAATTACTTTGCTACTATTATATAATCAGTTCATCTTTTAATGAATTTTGTTCCTGTGCTATTTGAAGAACTGTAATCTTAACTTTAGGCTGGTTCTACATTTGGGAATTGACTTACTTGAGGTACTAATATCATCTGTGTGTTCTAGGCAAGCAAAATTAGGTTTTCATTAGCAAATATGAGAAGAATATTTCAATATCACTACAACTAAGCTACTCCCTCACTCATTATTTTGCCTACTCTGTACCAGATACTCTGTTAATAACTGGGGAGATAGTGGTATGGTGGCTGGCAATGTCAATAGGAAGGCCATGTAGCTAAGTAGAGGCCTGTGAAGGGAGAGAGATTCCCAGCTACTGCCCAGGTGTTTTAGCTCCCAGCTATTGAGTCATCACAGTTAACGCCCCAAACATCATGACCGAACCAACACCAAACCCACTACCATTGAATCGGTTGCAACTCGTCAGCACCCGATCATTAAGATTCCTCCTCAGAAAGGCCCTCCCATAACGGTCTAAAACAGCCACTCTCGGTCCCCCTGCTGAGCACTTTCTATGTGCAGAGTATGCAGTGGGGATGAGCTACAATAGGCCATTCATTTCTTCTCTCTAAACTTACTTTCACTCTGTACTCCCTAGGGACACACTGAGACGATAAAACCGGCTAGAGAGTCAGTGCAAGCAAAGAGTGGGGCTGAGAAGTTGGTAATAAAAATTTGAGCCTTTCTAGTTTCTTTCCTAATTGAGCAGTAAGTAGGATAGATGAAATACTAGAAAATTCCTATTCACACTGAGATAAGCTGTAGACAGCTAAGTGGTATTACTAATTACAATTATTAGCACCTCAGAATACCAGCTTCAAAAGATCATACATAATCAATTGAATTTTTTTTTTTTTGATGATTTGTGCTCTGATTTCTTTCCATTCCTCTTTGCCCAAGAGCATTTACAAAGAAGTGAAAGTCACACATTCTTTCTTTTTGGTATCTTTAGGTGTTGACTGCTGATTTCAGGAGTTAGTCAGCACTATAAATCTTGGAACCTTCAGCACTTTGTAATTTTTTTTAATGTGTCTTGAACATGTGTTTCCTGAATTTTAGCAGTAGACAAAATAGTTGTCTGAAAATCAGGAGGTCCCGTATTCACACACGTAACACCTTTCACATACACGAGATCAAAGTGCTTTATTAGGAAGTAGCAACAACCTTCCTTCCCACTTAGGCAACAACTGCCTCTGTGATCAGCACAGACTACAGACGGTTGCTCAGGAAAGGCAACCTGGAAAGACAGAATCACAAAGAATCATGGTGGAGCCAAACCACCCTTTGAATCCTTTGCCAAACACAAGTCAGTCTTGTGCAATGCCTCCCTTGAGAAAGAAAAGTGAACAGAAGGTAAATTTGAGGATGCTGATGCCTCATAGAGCCCCTCCGACCCCTTAGTCTATTAAATGTATTCAGCAATTGTTGCACTGTGTTTATCCTTCTCTGGTTGTGTACCTGGTGTAATGTTTTTCACCTTCCTGGATTAAAAATACACAAAATTATGCCATTAGCAAATAGACTTAGAGGTTCTCAACAAACAGATTCATGAAAAAGTTAAACACAAAGCATATGGATTCAAATTTGTACCTAGGCAAAATTACAAATGATTATGTTATAGACCTTCTGGGGGTTATTTTAGGTAGACCAAACCGTGAATGTTAATTCCATGAATGCTTGAATCCTATAATAGCATTGTATTTCCTTTCCTTATAAAAATTCTAAAATATAGTCTCTTTTTCATAATTCCTAATTAGTAAGTGGTTTTTAAATATTTGATATATCTTAAGTTTAGAACTAATTGATGGTCTTCCTTTTAGCTCTGGTGGCATAATGCCTAAGGCATTTGACTGCTAACCAGAAGGCCAACCAGCCACTCCTCAGAAGGCAGACTGGGCAATCTACTTTGGTAGTGATACCACCTAGGAAACCCAAGGAGGGGTTGCTGTGAAGCAGAACTGACTCGAAGGCACTGATTATTTATTTATTTATTATTATTATGACTAAGTGTTCTAGAGCTGTTGCTGATTTTCTTTCTAGGGCCTACTGACATTCTTTCAGTGTACTCCTGGAGGGCAGGCACCCCATGCACTTATCAGTAAAACCTAGGACAGTAACCAGTACGCAGTGATCCCTCAATAAAAGTTTGCTGAAAGAATGAGCTGCCCTACTCTTCCACAGCACACAATGCTGCAGAGTCTTGATTCAATGGGCCACTAAAAGTCACTGGCAGGCTCTACCTTGTGTGAAAATCTATTGTATAAGGGGCCATTGGCAGGAAACATGTTAAGATCCTCTAACATACAGATGAATGGTCTGATGCCCCTGTCCTAGCATCACCTCCAGTTAGGGACTGAATTGTGTCCCTCTAAAATATGCGTTGTGAATCCTACCTCTATACCTGTGGTTATAATCCCATTAGGGAATGGGTTTTGTTTGTTATGTTAATGAGACAATATTAGTGTAGGGTGTGTTTTTAATCAATCTCTTTTGAGATATAAAAGAGATTAAAGAGCAAGTGACTAAGCAGAGATGGGGGAAGAGAGACGCTAAGGCACATGAAAATCACCCAGGAGCAGAAGCTCACAAGAGACAAGGGCCTTCTTCAGAGCTGACAGAAAGAAGAAGGTTTCCCTACAATGGGTTGGTATGTGGAATCAGGACTTCTGGCCTCCTAAACTGTGAGGAAAGAAATTTCTGTTTGTTAAAGCCACTCATTTGTTGTACTTTCTATTACAGCAGCACCCGATCATTAAGATTCCTCCTCAGAAAGGCCCTCCCATAACGGTCTAAAACAGCCACTCTCGGTCCCCTAACCTTTCTTTATTTCACTTGACAGCACTTCCTGACATTTACCTTTTTTATTATTGGTGGTCTTCTTCACTAGACTGAATGGGGAAGGGACTATTGTCTACTGTAACCCAGAGCCTAGGACAGTATGTATTTACATAATGTTTTGACTGTTTCCACTACTAGAATGTAAGCTCCAAGAGTAAGGGAACTGTGTTTCTTTTGTATACCTCCTTTGCACAGTTCATTCACCAAGTAGGTACTCAAAAACATTGGTTGAATGAATGAGTAAATACATATCCTTACCACTCTTTCAAACAATGAATCGTTATCAGGGCATTATATTACAATAGAGGTGGCAGAGGACTTTGACATATCTTCCAGAGAAATTCAGAGTCCTCACTTACTCTGCCAATACTAATATTTTAATAATATACATATATATCTATTCCTCACTT
>NW_006921924.1:334361-341423 GCF_000298275.1 Orycteropus afer afer
ACAATTCATAACTAACTCTGTATATCCCAGTGTGGACCAAGAAATCAAGACACAGCAACTTCAGTTTGACAGGTCATATAGCACCATAGAAAGTTATAACTAGAAGAACCTATTATCTTGTTTAATCTCTTAATTTAGTAGTCTGTTAACAATGCTGTTATGTGCTTAGTGCTGTACTGTTTGATCCCAAGTCTAGCACATTGGCTTTTCAAATAAGGTAAGCATTCTGCCAGCGGTGGGAAGAAAAGGCCAATACAATTGCACCCAGCAGTATTGCTGCAAATTTTTTAGTCTTTAAAACTATTCTTAAAACTTATTCTAAGTGATAAACATAATAACCAAATTCCTCTCAATATATACATACTTCTCATAAAAAGTAGGATTTTTGTTTCTACTCTGGTGGGACCTGGATTATCTGATATCATGATTGGTGGTATATGAGGTTAAGACCCACTGCCCTAGAGGAGTTTATTAGCCTAAAAGGTGATGGAGAGTGTATACAAACTTACTCACAAAGTGTACACAAGTACCCATTTAACTATGGGTAGACAAATCATTTCTTTAATGTGATTTCTATTTTACTTTCACCTTTTTTCTCTTTCTAAAGGTTCAAAAATAAGTAACATAATAATATTGGATTTTGTAGATTTGGAAACAGATCAGGAAGGAAAAAAGGGACATGTTCGCTTTCTTGAAGGAAAGCTACAGAAACTGTATAGAACAAAGGTCATAGACTCAAATGCCAGTGGGGTCTAGCATTACATGAAGCGAGGGGAGCGGGCCAAGGGTAAGGAGGACAGTGAGTGCTTAACGAGAGATGCATGCCCCATCCAGAAGGGTAGCTGCCATGCACATGGGCCCAGGGTGCCATGCTTGGTAAATTTTCTAGAGAAGCACAGCATTCCAATTTTTAAATTAGATCTCCTATGTTTTAAATGTTGAGCCAAACAAAACAAATTTGTGCACTGATATTAAGCAACCTCTGATGTAGACACTTGACATGGATTGATGTGGATCAGCTTCTCAAGGTTACAAAACAGAGAAATGAGTTTGGCCAGACCTTGCTGTCAGCAGTTGCACTAACCCTGGTAGGATTTTATTTTTTAAATGCACTTCTCCATTAGTGATGGCAAGTGAAATGTCTGGCTTTGCAAATTACTGCTGTCGTTTAGTTTAATGTACTCTTGTTTTTACATATTTATAAAAACCTTTTACATTATTAATAGTGATTAAATGCTTAGACACTGAAGATCAATAATGCTTCTGTTCACCTATTTACATTATTAAAAAGTAATAAGTCATACAGGGCATGTAGAATATATGGTTTACTTTGTAGTCATGTTTGGAGGAGACTGGAAAAAAGAAACTTGGGCTTAAGGGTAAACTGTATTAGGAAAAACACGGGAATGGGTTTGCTAAAGGCTCCACTGTGGGCAGGCTACATGTTCATAGTGACTTTACAACCATGATGGCACACAGAAGGTAAACATTGCATGGGATCCCACGTGCCAGTGCAGCAAATGTGGACCATGAAAGGCCACTCTCATTTGGATGCACAAGGGTGAAGAGTTATTTAACCTTTGTGTGTCCTTGCAACACTTAGTCACTTGTATGTTTGTGTCTTCATCTCTAAAGGTTTGTGATCGTGGTAACACTCAGCAGAAAGTCACCTGTGTGGGTCATATTTTGCCAGTAAGAAGACAAGTCCTTTAGTAGTGCTTTCTTCACCTGCCTACCCAGCTATTCCTCAGTAATGTGGAAAAATCAAAAAAGCAAAGTGGTTCACCTGATTACGGCATGTAAGTGTTCTTGATCTGTCTGAGGAGAGCAACTCTACAGTCAGGGATGTATTAGGGCCTTGAAACTTTTCAGGGTCAGCTATCCCAGCTCTCTAAGTAGCCAAAGTGACTCAAGATAGTGGGTTAGAGACCAGGCTTTCAGTGCCAGTCTGTCTTGGTTCAAATTCTGGCTCTGACATTGATTGGCTATGACCTTGAACAAGGCACTTATTGACTTCTCTTCTTGTTCTCTCACCAGAAAAGTGGGAATAATTACAGTGCCTGCCACATAGGGTTGTTGTGAAGATTAAACAAGACATGTAAAAGCTTAGCACTACATCTGACACATGGAAAGTGTTCAGTAATAATTTAGTGTAGCAAAAAGGCCCATTGTACCAAGTCATTCGATTGTGCTCTTCTACAAAGAAGTACAAGTCTGAAGTCTGTAAGTGATGTCACTGAAATGTATTAAACTGAACTGGTATTTGGCCCAAGGACGAGTTGAAATGGGGCAGCTCTGGTGTAATGGAAAGGTTACAGGAATTGCTACAACACAACTTGTGAGCTGTGTGACATCGGGCAAGTTCTTTAATGTCTAGGAGCCTCCGATTCCTCATCTATAAAATGCATGTAATGTACATACCTATTTTACAGTGCTATTGTGAGGATAAATGGAAATAATGTATGTTTGAGTGCCTTGCAAATTAAAAAGTACTATATAAATGTAAGAGATTGTAACTATTATTATTTATATATGTGTGATTAACGTTGAACTTATTTTACCCAAGGATACTCAGAGTAACCGTGCATGTGGTAATTTTTTAGAGGAAATATATTAGATTCCTTGCCCTCAACTACATTCCTTGTAAAATAGGCCTGTGCCTTTTCTGACAGAATAGATATGTCTGTACTAGCTGAGACCACTGGATGAAGGAGACCCATCGTTCTGAATTTAAATGTGACTTGCAGAGTTAAATGATAACTTGGAGCATTTTACAAAAGAATGAGGAAATCTCAATCAAACCAGGAGGAGGAGAAGGGCATTAACCACCACAAGTAATAGGTTTGTTCACTCTGTGAGCTGCTGGCAAGCGCTGCTGAAGCATGAAGCTGAACCACAGGGGTTTAAGTTCGTCCTTACTTTTCGAAGTTTATTGCTCAAACGCCCTGCCCTGGGTCACAATGACTTGTCTCTCATCTCTCTCAGGTCCTGACTCTCCCTTTACTCGAGTTCAGTGAGTCATTTAACACACTCCGTGTCATGGGGGTTGTTGTTATTTCTTTAACTTTTTTTTAACTGACTTCTCCCTAAATGTGGAGAAAGCTACAGAGTTGATGACTTACCTCTACCTTAAATAAGAAAATGGGAACAATGCCTGCTTTTTGTTCCTTTGTGCCTCTGGTATATAATAAATAAGTATTATTACTTTATTTCTAAATACTTATTTTGGCTATATCTTATCTAAAAGTCACTCCATGGTTAATACTGAGCTGGGAGAACAACTTCAAAACGTAGATGACTGAATCTCTTGGAAGAAGGCAAACTTCAACTAGCTTCCCTAGTAGAAAAGGCCTTTCTTGTGATGCCTTGACATTTGGGTTTTGGATCTTGTCAGAGACCTGTAAGGTCAGAACTTCACAACAGTAAAAATATGAGAAATTTTTAAGTTTCAGTAACAATTCCTATATATAATCTGTGGGAAGGAAGCTGAGTGAGTGTTCCAAATGTCCATGCACATCTTTTTTTTTTTTTTTTCCTCCTTTTCTAGCAGGTCAGGATCAAGTTGTATTTTTCTTAGGTTGTCACTGATATCAGCATCAATTCTTGGCCAACTTATTTTAATCTGAGGAATGCTAACACCTGGTTGTTGTTGATTGTCACTGTCAAGTTGATTCCAACTCATGGTGACGCCATGTTTGCAGAGTAGAACTGTTCCACATGGTTTTTAAGGTTGTGATCTTCCAGAAGACGAATGCTAGGCCTGTCTTCCATGTTGTCTCTGATTGGGTTTGAACCGGCAACTTTTTGGCTAGTAGTTGAACACTTAACCATTTATGCCCTCCAGGATAAATCTGGGTGGGTGGGATGTAGACAGGAGTTTCTGTTCAAATACTTTCCTTAAAAAAAAATCTTATTTGTAATAGTGTAGGAAACCAATGAAATATCAGCTTGTGGAATGAAAAAGGAGGACATTTTTAAGAGAACAGAAATGTTGACTTCAATGACTTACTTTTATTTAGTTCTAAATATGTAAAATGTATCATTGCTGAAGATGAAGCTATCTTCATCACCAATACCAATAAGCAAACTCATGTTGTTATATTTCAAATAAGTAAGTTACTTATTATTTTTAAAAAAATTCTTCACTGAATGTGTTAGACTTTGGTCTCAAGTCTTTAGTGACAATATATGCATTTAAACTTTCCTATAAAATAGATTTTCATAAGTGTTACATTTTACTTTAGGATGTCTAATTCACTCAGCCCTTTCTTATGGAAACACCTTTCATTATGGAATAAAAGTTACAATTTAGCTTTTGAAATTCAAGTTTTCTAGCGTTCAAATTCAGAAGCTAAGCAATATTTTGAAAATTATACTTCTTTCTGTCATTAAAAACCCCATTTATGCTTTATTATAAATAATATGCTATATATTATTATTATTGTTATTATAATCTCTAGAAATGAGTTTTCTCTCTTAATTCTTTGGTAAGGGCTTGGGCATTCCAGAGAAATATTTATCCTAAATAAGAAATCAATATGGATCATGTGGGATAGGAAGTAACATGATCTTTAGAAGAGATCATTATTTTACAGTTAAGGAGAAACCTAATCAATGTTCATTAAAGAAAAAACAAATACCTGCTATCGAATGAGATCTCCGGAGGAATGACGTGAGTACTGTCTTTGCCAATGAGGAATTTGATTCGATCATAGAAGAGTCTAGAAGTGTGCTGAGAGAACAGGGGCTGGCTTTGCTGAATCAGGTCAAGAGGATCTGGTGAGCCCTGACAGAGAGGACTTACATAACAATTGCTTTGTTGACAACAATCAGGGTCCACACAGTCGGTCAAACCATCTAAAAACAAACAAAACAAGTTTGATATTATACTTCAAGAGAAACAACCAACATTGTTTAAAATACATAGAAATGGAGAAAAGTCTAGAATGTAGCCAAAGATAAATGACTAAGTTTGTGTTTAAAATGTGTTAAATTCACCTATTTTTCATAAATGATCACCCCACTCTGAGTTTATAAAGTATATAAGAAAACTTCAAGGCATTTTGTACGTAAATCTTCTGAATTATCCAACACTTATGAGCTGTACTACAGAGTTTAGTATTTAGGTAGAATATCACACTTTAGTGTTCTCTTTCTCCTCAGAGAAACTATTCTTCCAAAATAGCAATTATTTCTTATAATTCTGTTGAATTCATGACACCTAGTACATCCATGAATACATAATTAACAAATATTTACAACCTGAATTTGTTTGTGTTTTTAAAATCCTCTCAATATTCTTGTCTAGTGGTAATTCTTAAAAGAGAGGTTGGAATTCTCAAGGTGACTAAGTATCTAGGGCAGTGATCAATTACCTGAGGAGCTTATTAAACATGCATATTCCCTGAGCCCCACCTGCTGAATGAAAATTTCTGCCAAGTCCAGGATTATGCATACTTAATCTCTGTGATTCTTTGTGATTCTGAAGCAAACTCAAGTTTGGGAATCACTCATTTAGAGATTTTACAAGCAATGAGAACTTATTTGTTCTTACCAGAAATTTTTTGATACAATTACTAAAAAGCCTAAGAAGTCCTGGTTGCTCAGTGGTTAAAGCACTCAATTCTAACCAAAAGGTCAGCAGTTTGAAACCATCAGCCATGTCTGCTTTGGTAAAGATTTACAGCCTTGGAAACCTTATGGGGCAGTTCTACTCTGCCCTATAGGGTCACTATGAGTTGGAATCGACTTGATGGTAGTGGATTTGGGTTTGGTTTTTTTGTTATCCTGATGGTAGTAGATTTTATTTGGTTATATGAACATGATCAATCACTCTCTTTCACTTCCTGGGCCTTCATCTTTTACTCTCAAGTACTATTGAATCCATGGTTGTACCAAGAAAAATAATCACATAGAGATTTCATTTTTTTGGTGGAGGAACAATGTGGGCTCAGAGAGTATAGGAAGAGGGGAGAAAATCAAACATCTCATAGACACAGAGCATTGAGTTAGATGCTTGGGGAGGTAAAGAGATGAAAAGATCCTTTCCTACATGGAAGAAAACTTTCTTTGTTGGTTACCAGGGATGGGAGGGAAAAGTGTTAGATAGGGAAAAGACAAGTATTGATTTGGGTGAAGGGTAAGGCAGTATATCAAAAGCGAGTGACCACCACAATAACACTAAGGAAATGGAAGACACAGAGAGGTACACAAGCAGTACAGACAACAAAGGGAGACACTTTTACATATACAATACTGTATTATCAGTAATAACAAACATTAATCCATGGGTGGATACATAAGTAAATGGGCAAGATGATCAGGTATGGATAGGCAAATGGGAATATCCCCATGACCATATATAGGTTGGGCAGATGATATTTCTACATATGTATTTGCAAGTGCTAGGAGCTCTGGTAGCATAGTGTCTAACACACTTGACTGCTAACCAGAAGGCTGGCGGTTCAAACCCACCAACCACTCCTCGGAAGAAAGATGGGGCAATCTACTTCCATAGTGATACTGCCTCGGAAACCCAAGGAGGGGTCGCTATGAGTCAGGTCTGACTTGATGGTACCTAACAACAACAATTTGCATGTGCTATAAGAATGTCCATATATACAATAGAGCTAACAAACACAAAATTATGATAACTTCTTAGCCACAGCCAAACACCTTGAGGGAGTGAGTCACTGGGACTGCAGGCTCGGGACCATGGTCATGGGGGTGTCAAGCTCAATTGGCATAACATACCACACAAAGACATTGTTCTACATCCTACTTTGGTGAGTCATGGTTGGGGTCTTAAAAGCTTGAAGTGGCCATCTAAGATGCAACAATTGGTCTCTCCCAGTCAGGAGCAAAGAAGAATGAAGAAAATCAAAGACACATGCAAACAATTAGTCCAAGAGACTAGTGGACCGTGCAAACCTCAGCCTACATGACCCTGAGACCTGAAGAACTAGATAGTGCCTGGCTACCACTGTCAACCACTTTAAAAGGGATCAGAATAGGAGATTCTGGGTAGAGTGAGAGAAAAATGTGGAACAAAACTCAAAATCA
>NW_006921924.1:342373-346530 GCF_000298275.1 Orycteropus afer afer
CTTTCCAGTTTGTTCAGTGTCTCTTTGCCCCTGAGTTCTATTTCTCTGTATCCATATTTTTTTTTTTCCCACTGATGGCTAACTTTTAAGTGTGGATTCATTTCAGTAAGTTCTTTTCTGTTCCCCTTTCATCCCTCATTCAGCAAATTAACAGATTTTCTATAGATTCTCGATGACACTGTCACCTCTCCCTCCAATATGCTGTTGGAAGCCTCTAATTAGCACATTATCTCTTTACTCTTCTAATTAAACATCTGGATAAACTGAAAAGCTGGCAAAAATATCAGGCTGGCTAAAAGAGTACTCTGATGTCTAGAATCAATGTATAGTACACTGAACAATGAAAAACTCCTTTTCAAATGGGCAGTGACCTTTATCTTACATTCAATTGGCAACAAATGCACAAGTAATAATCAAAATGGGCATTCACGTGTTTCAACCTGCCAACTGCAGGATTCCAACTTATTTTTAGAAGAAATACATTTTAAATAAATACAAATGCCAACATGATTCTCAAAACTGGACCCCAAAACTAAACACAGCCCCATTTTAAAATTGGGACTCATATTCTCATCTAGTTACATGTTAGAAATTCCAAGCTAATGTTTTGTATTTAACAATTGCTTATTATACAGGGCTGACCCTCAAAGACCTCCGTTTGCTGAGAGAACAGCAAGTCTTCTGTGAATTTAGAAAGGCTGAAGGCAAGCAGGCCAATAATTGCATGCAACCCCCAAAGCATAATTTGTAGGTGAGCCCAATACATGAGAAAAGATCTACTTACCAATTAGCACATTGGATAACACCCCACACAGTATGTCTAGACTGTTACAAAGAAGTGCAAATGACAGTCACACTGGATGTGGTTTTTCATTTATTTATTTTTTTGTTATTAACGATTCTTTTATTGTTCTCAATTGCAAGCTGTGGCACCCTAGTGGCAGCCAGGCTCAGGGTATCAGATATGGACATATCAAATGTTAACTGATTTTACTTCTGGGGTCTGTTCCCTCTAAAGGAAGAAAAATATAAACTAACGAGCTTAGAGGGGTAAAGGCAGCTTAGAAAGAGGTTAATTGCCTTGAAGGACTAAGCATGGTATTCACTGTGTCTGGTTCTGCCAACCTGTGAGGGGCTATGGCAGTTGGCTAACTTGGTGCTGATGAAGATCAAGGACACTGGTTTCTTCCCCACATGATCAAGTCGTGACTATTAAATTTCTGCACACTAAAGAGGGCTTGGACAAGGGAAATTGGGAAATTTAGGGGAAACCCACATTTTTGTAATCTTGAACATGAATTTACGAATATATATCCTTTTGGGGACAGCACCCATAAAAATGGATAGTCAGTTCATGGTAGGGTAGGATTTGGAAACGTGTAGAATAGTTAAGCAGCTCTGGTGGTGTAGTGCCTAAGGCATTTAACTGCTAACCAGAAGGCTGGCAGTTCAAACGCACCAGCACTCTGCAGAAGGAAGACTGGGCAATATAAAGATTTACCACCTCGGAAACCCAAACGGGGTCACTATGAGTTGAAATCGAGTCGATGGCAGTGAGTTTGTTTTTGTTTTTTTTCCCTCCCATTGATTAGTTAATTAATATTTGCCAGGCATGGCACTGGTGGTATAGTGCCTAAGGCATTCGACTGCTAACCAGAATGCTGATGGTTCAAACCCACGAGCCACTCGTCGGAAGGAAGATTGGGCAATCCACTTCTGTATAGATACTGCCTCAGAAACCCAAGGAGGGGTCACTATGAGTTGAATCAACTCAACAGCTGTGAGTCTGGTTTTTTTTTTTTTTTACACTAAGCACTTTCATGGGAGCTCTGGTAGCATAGTGGCTAAGGCACTTGACTGCTAACCAGAAGGCTGGAGGTTCAAACCCACCAGCCACTCCTCGGAAGGAAGGTTGGGCAATCCTACTTCCGTAGTGATACTGCCTCGGAAATCCAAGGAGGGGTCACTATGAGTCGGGGCTGACTCGATGGCAAATAACAACAACAACAACAAGGCACTTTCATATACTGTTTCACTTAATCCCTGCAACAACCCTGCTAGGTAGACATTCTCATTTTACAAATGAAAAAGGCAAGGCTAAATGTGGTTGCATGGTTGCTAGTCATCTGGGAGTCATATTAACACCCAAATATTCTGACTGCAAATTTCACATTCATTTCAACATCATGATCTAAGTAGTGAGTATTACTAATACTGATCTATGATGTAAGACTCCCAAGTGCCTGACTGCATATAGGTATTTAGGTCACAGATAGTGGTTAACAGCAAAGAACCAGACTATTTTCGTTCTAATCTTACTCTGTCACTTATAACCTATATGATCCTGGATAAATCAGTTCAACACTGGATTCTCAGTTTCCTCATCTGTAAAGTAGGGTTTATAATAATACCTACCCAAAAGAGCTGGAAGCATCATTTGTTATAATAATTGTAAAAGCTTAGCATGGGGCACCAGAGGGGCAACATTCACATGGAGGAAAAGCAGAACAGACAGGATTGCATAACTAAGAAGGGCATGGTGGGGGGTGGTTACTGGGAAGGGGCAGGAGGAGAGGGGGGTAAGGTTGGAGTGAAACCAAATGTACATTAACTGTTGAATATAAAATTCTGCTCTGTAAATGCACACTTAAAGTGCATGCACACACACACACAAGGCTTAGTACAGTACGTAGCAAATACTAAGTACTTGGAAAATATTAGCTACTATTATTGCTAAATTCTAGCCTACACAGACTACAAGGAGTCCTAGGGATAGAGGCCAATGATTCTTAATGGCAACTTAAAATGTTCAGGCTCACTTCTATAGAATTTGCCTTATCCCTGATCAGAGAGAAGTTAACTTCTATACAGCATGTCTAGTTCATTGCAATGTGTTCATTTTGCAAACTCTCCTTGGTTAGATTGTCAGGTAGGTAGGATCCTATGCAGCTCTGAGTAGGACAGACACTAATGCTAAGAGTTAATGAGTAATAATGGCTCACCCCTCATCTCCTTTGGGTCTTTACTCGAAGGCCACCTCCTCAGTAAGGCTTTCTCCTATCTCCAATCATTTTATTTTAAAGCCCACCCCTGTCCAACACTCCTTATCCCTTCTTTTCTGCTTTAATTTTTTTCTGCCTTCTACCATAATTTTGGGGAGTTCTGGTGGCATAGTGCCTAAGGCATTTGACTGCTAACCAAAAGGCTGGCGGTTCAAACACCCCAGCCACTCCTTGGAAGGAACATTGGGCAATCTACTTCCGTAGAGATACTGCCTCAGAAAACCAAGGAGGGGTCACTATGAGTCAAATCGCCTCGATGGTTGTAACTATATATACTATAATTTTTAAAAACATTTTATTTGATTAATAGTCTGCTCTTTCCAACTAGAATATAAGTTCCAAGGAGGCAAGTATTTTGTAATTTTGATTTTTATTTCCACAGTGCCTAGAACAGTGCCTGGCTCACAGTAAGCATTCCATAATTATTTACTGAATATTCATTCATTGAATTTTACTAATTCAGAATTTGTCATCATTTGGACATGGGCTGGATTAAAGCGTAACCTTTCTAGCATCTCTGGAAAAGAAGTTCTGTCGAGAAAACAAATAATGAAAAAGAGGTTGAAGGGCTGATAATTCCAATGACTCAGTAAAACAAGATCTTCTTAGGCATTTTAGAAACCCATAAACAATGGACTAATTATCATT
Source organism: Orycteropus afer afer (assembly GCF_000298275.1). Taxonomy (NCBI): domain Eukaryota; kingdom Metazoa; phylum Chordata; class Mammalia; order Tubulidentata; family Orycteropodidae; genus Orycteropus; species Orycteropus afer. Next base: position 346,084 of record NW_006921924.1, read on the forward strand.
CATTCGTAATTCTTTACTAAAGCAGGCCCTTTCTAGGCAGCTTTGTTAGCTTAGTTGTTGTTGTTATATGTATTTAAGGCAATATGAGTGTATTTCCTTTGGAAATAGTCTACCATTCATTATTTTCATTTATTTAGGCTGACTTTCACCCCAAGGTTTTCTGTAAAGAGAAAGTGGGAGACACTCAGGGAACTCAGGACCTGGCCTGCTCTAATCACTGGTATTGCTATAACCTCATACCATTTGCTTTTTCTGGGTCAGGAAAGTACATTGTTTACATGCCACTAATGTTCACAGGCCGGAAGAGCAGGAGAAAGGGGATTAAAAGCCAGGAACCCGGACAGAAGAGCAGTCAGCCCCAGGGATACAGGTGAGGAGAGACAACTCAGGGACACCCAAAGCAGCAGGCCAGAAGAGCAGGAGAAAGGGGATTAAAAGCCAGGAAGC
>NW_006921924.1:350795-356482 GCF_000298275.1 Orycteropus afer afer
TAATGTTCATGTCCTCCTGCTCCCCCATCCACTATCAAAATCAGTGGCTTTCCATATCACTCAGACTAAAAGCCCAAGTCCTAACAATGGCCTACTTCCTGACAATCCAGTTCCTCATGTTGTTCCTCTTCTCTCTCTGAGCATACATCCAACTATCCCCAGTCTCCCAATCTCAACAGCCCTCTGGCTATACCTTTATTTTCCGAGGCATGGTCTTGTATCAGGAGCTTTGCATTTTGCTTTCTCTATTCATCTGCTTAGGAGCTGTGGTGGCATAGTGCCTAAGGCAACTCATCTGCCTGGAATGTTCTTCTCCCAGCTCTCCACATGGCTCACCCCTCATCTCCTTCGGGTCATTACTCAAAGGCCACCTTCTCAGTAAGGCTTTCTCCTATCTCCAATCATTTTATTTAAAAGCCCACCCCTGTCCAACACTCCTTATCCCTTCTTTTCTGCTTTAATTTTTTTCTGCCTTCTACCATAATTTTGGGGAGTTCTGGTGGTGTAGTGCCTAAGGCATTTGACTGCTAACCAGAAGGCTGGCGGTTCAAACACCTCAGCCACTCCTTGGAAGGAACACTGGGCAATCTACTTCCATAGAGATACTACCTCGGAAAACCAAGGAGGGGTCGCTATGAGTCAAATCACCTTGATGGTTGTAACTATATATACTATAATTTTTAAAAACATTTTATGTGATTAATAGTCTGCTCTTCCCAACTAGAATATAAGTTCCAACGAGGCAAGTATTTTGTCATTTTGATTATTATTTCCACAGTGCCTGAACAGTGCCTGACTCACAGTAAGCATTCCATAAATATTTACTGAATGCATAAATGATGTCCTAAACATCCTGTTTCTATTACATTTGTAAATTTACACAAAGATTAATATACATTCAACCAGTGCACCAAAATATATAATTAATAGATTCCTCATTGATACCACACATTTATCGCCCACTTTAAATTATTGGACTTTAAACATTATGTCATTCATTTTCACCACTGTAAAGCAAGCAGATGTCAAATACTGCAAGCCTTAGTTAATGGAGCATGTGACAGACCAAGGGGGTTAGTACTTTTGGTACTGTTAGTCAGAGAGTGGTGAACTTAGTTATAGAGTTTAGATTTTCCAGCTTTTACTTGCATCTGGAAGCACTTGGCAGTGTCGGTTCTCATAACTAAGTGATGACTCTGCTAAATGGGTTGCTTGGAAAGGGGGGGGTAATGTCAGAAGAGAATAATGAGGACCAATGAAATCTCAAAGTTAATATGAAGAGGGTACCTAGCCTTAAACAAAGCAAATGTGACCAATTTGTTGCTCCTTTTATATCATTTTCTTATTTATTAAACAATGCAGCATGTTGGTGAGAATTGAAACATGAGGTGTTTTGATCCATGAGTTTATATATGTTCATAACTCACCTGTGCTACAGAATCTAGATCTAGAAACACTACATTACAAAATGTTGTTGTTGTTGTTGTGTGCCATCAAGTTGGCCCCAACTCATAGCAACCCCTCCTTGGGTTTCCGAAGCAGTATCACTATAGAAGTAGATTGCCCAGCCTTCCTTCCGAGGAGTGGCTGGTGGGTTTGAACAGACAGCCTTCTGGTTAGCAGTCAAGTGCCTTAGGCACTATGCTACATTACAAAATAGGCATGCAAATAGCTACTCAATGCTAATGAATAGTGACTTGTTATAAAGAATGATTCCTGGAAGATCATTCTCTTTTATGCAATTAACTTCTTGATTTTACCCATGGATATGAATATAGATGACTGGAGGAGTTTGTTCCAAAGAAGCTTGGACAAATGTGTGCCAAATACTTAACAGATTAGAGGGGAAAAGTCTATTCTGATGAAACACTTCCATTCAACACCTTTTAACTTCCTTTCCACAATATTAGAGACCATTTTCATTCCTGCTAACCAGAAAGCTGGCGGTTCAAACCCACTAGCCACTCCTCGGAAGGAAAATTGGGCAATCTACTTGCGCTGAGATACAGCCTTGAAAACCCAAGGAGGAGTCGCTATGAGTCAGGATCTACTCAGTGGCAGTGAGTTTCATATTTTACGAGTGAAGAGAAGAGAATCAAACATATAACTGAAGATCTTACAAAATTCACAATGTTCTGTGTAGTCTAACCACAGCCTACCTTTATAGCCTCATCTCCCAACACTCTCTCCCTGACTCACTGTTTTCCAACTATAATGACTTACTTTCATTTTCTAGAAGGACTTAGTACATTTCCATATCAGAGCATTTGCACAGGCTGTTCCCTTTGCCTGGAACATTCTTCTCCTGATTCATGTGAATTTCTTGTCCCCAGGACTATGTTAGGTCCTCCTATAGACATTTATATTACATTTATATTATAGGAGCTCTGGTACCATAGTGGCTAAGACACTTGCCTGCTAACCAGACGGCTGGCGGTTCAAACCCACCAGCCACTCCTCGGAAGGAAGGTTGGGCAATCCTACTTCCGTAGTGATACTGCCTCGGAAACCCAAGGAGGGGTGGCTATGAGTCGGGGCCGACTCGACGGCACATAACAACAACAACAACAATAGACATTTACAATACCATAAAATAAACAGCACTTTCCAAAGTTGTAAATATATAGTTATTTGTGTGGTTTTTGTTTAATATCTGTCTTACTAGACCATAAGCTCCATGAGGATAGAAACTTGACTTGTTCATCATTTTCTTTATAGCGCCAAACATGATAGTTGGTACATATTAGTAATGAATGAATGGAAAACTGGGTACCCATTGAAATGTCTGGCTGAAAAGTCAACATTTTAGTTCAATATTTGGATCAGCACTATCTGATAGAAATTTCTGTGACAATAGACATGTTCTATATCTATGCTGTACAATATGGTAGCCACTAGCCTCATGAAGGTATTGTGTATTTGAGATGTGGCTAGTGAGACTGAGGAAATGAATTTTAAATTTTATACAAATAGCCTCATATGGCTGCTGAACACTTGAAATGTGGCTAGTGCAACTGAGGAACTGAATTTTTAATGTTAAAGTTTAAATTTCAGTAGTCACATATAGCTAGTATCTGCCATAATTGGACAGTATAGATTTGTAAGTATCCAAATATTTACATATTGGTTGGTATGTACATTTAGCTAAATAACATAAAACAGTTTTAAAGTCTTTCAAAGACAATTTGTCATTTCTTTTTTGTTTTGTGATTTTGTGTTGTATTTACATTTAAGATGTCTTCCCATTATAAGAGCCAATTATTATTTACCTATATTTTCTTCTAATTGTGCTTGAGTTCTCCTTTTACCTTTAACTTATTAATTTAGCGATAGTGTTTTATCTTATTTTTTTGGTATATGGCATGAATTGAAAATCTAAGTTTTTTTTTTTTCCCTTAATACTTGGCCCAGCACCATATATTCCATACTGCTTCTTTTCCCCACAGATTGTTGTTACCAGTTTTATAATACACCCAATTTTTATTTGTACTTGGGTATGCTCCAGAGTTTTTATTCTGTTGCATTGATCTGTCTACTCTTACATCGGTATTATTCTGCTCCAATTATCATAGCTTTATTATATACTTTAATGTCTGGTAAATCTAACTTCCCCATGTTGTTCTTCATTTTAGCTATTCTGACTCAGTTAATAATGTTTAAACTTGTTCGCTCATATCAATTCACATGTGCATGTAATGGACGGTGATCATATTTTCCAAACCCAAGTCAGAACACATGGTTAACAAATAAAAATGTAGTCACCATAATGCTAAGTCTCCTCCTCCAAGAATAAGGTTGTACACATAGTAGGTGCTTGTTGACTATAGGGATAAATGAGGTCAAGAAATTCAGCAGGTTTGTGGCTTCTATAGTAATGAGTTCATATATATAATGCATAACATAACTTTCCTTTTTTTGCATGCTAAGAAAAAAACCCAAACATTATTTGGTCTCTGTTCTTTTTTTTTTATGATTGAAGGAGCTCTTAGGCAGCTCCTAGAACATGATGTCACCCACATATTCATTGCAGCCCAATTAATTACCAAGAGTCAAAATGCATTGAATCAGAGTGTAACTAAAGTCAAAGCTGCAGGAAGTAGCAGAAATACTAATGACTATGCAAAGCTTATTAGAATGCAAAAAAAAAAAACAACCCACTATTCTTTAAGTATCAGCCATAATACAGAGTAATCAGGTAGCAAGTACTTGAAGCAGCTGCTAGAAAGTGTTTTTTTTTTTTTTTCTTTTGATTGGGACAATTTCTTAAGAATTAAGTTGAAAAAATGAGAACCGTTTTTTAAAAAAGGTTCAATTGGTACTTTCTGTTTTAATTAAAACCCACACATACGTATGTATGTACACATTCACAAACAAGAATGCAAACACAATCATAATCAACAAAATGAATTCAGCCATTCTGGAGAGCTGTAAAACTGAATCCACCAAATGAAGGACATCTAATGTATTCTAAGGGACAATATTTGAACAGTAAAAAATTGAATTATTGGCCTAAATTCATAGTCATGGGGCTTTCAGAGGTTATTCAATCCATCTTTCTATCTCAAAGTAGAACTGAGTCTATATTTATCATCAATATCATCTTAATCCTCGTAAAGGGAAAAAAAAAGGTAATTGGAACTCTCAAGGTGTCTTCCCCCCTCCCTACTCCTGAACGAGACAACCATAAAACTATACTGAACTCATATCAAGGTCTTTGTGTTTGAATTCACACACAGACTCAGAGTTTATAAGGAATGTTTGGAGATTAATAAACATTCAGTAAAATCTTCTATACCTTTTGTATCTGCATCCACAGCCATTGAGAATTGATAATCAATCCATTAATTCATTAATATTTAATAGACTCATTCATTAAGCAATTTTGGTTGCCTAAAGGTGACCTTGAGGCACTGAAAAAATACCTGATAATTGAATATTCAATTGTTTTTATCAAGCTGTACTTTACTAAGGAAGGAAACTTTTGGTTCACTCCTAAATGAGCCAGAAAGCAAAACTGCATAGGTTCTTAATGTGCTTTCTGAACATAACCTTTAAACCAACACATCAGCTGACCTCTATTATTATCCAAATTCTTTTCAGAATGAGGCAGACAACTGGGTTTGTACCCTGGCTCTATCATATACTTGCTATGTGATTTTTAGCAACTTACTTAACTTCTCTGTACCTCGGTTTTCTAATCTGTACAGTTAATAATAGATTCTGTCTCATGGGATTATAAGGATTAAATGAAATAATTCCTATAAAGGACTTAGAACAGAACCTGGAATATAGTAAAACCTGAACACAAATATTATATTGATATTATTATTTATATTGGGCATACAACTATGAGCTGTGGGTCATGTTCACAGGTAAAAAGAAAACCATGTAGATAGAATACAATGAAAGATGGAGAGGAGAAGGTATACCAGGTAAGGGACATGTAATAAAAAAGAAGAAAAATGAAGATGAGTATAGGGAGCTATAGAAAGTCAACTAAATTATTGATCAGTGAACCATTTGCAAATCTCACTTTGTTTCAAAAATTTTCAATTCAGATGGGAAGCGAACAGTCTCCTTTCAGAAAATGGTATGTTCATCTAAGTTTATTCTCTCCCTTTCTCTGGTATGGGAGCTCTGGTGGTGTAGTGCCTAAGTGCTAACCAGAAGGCTGGCGGTTCAAACTT
>NW_006921924.1:358912-361820 GCF_000298275.1 Orycteropus afer afer
ATCAATTCCTGGAGCCTTGTTCTTCACCAATTCCTTCATTGCAGCTTTGACTTCCTCCTTTTCTTTCACTCATATAGTTCACCATCTTTTAAGTGGTTCACATGCATTATCTTATTTAATACTTATAACAACCCTATTAGACAGTTAATGTTATTAATAACCCCACTTTACAGTTAAGGGAATTAATGCATAAAGATGTTAAGAAACTTGTCCCTAATCATAAATCCAGTAAGTAAGTAGCAGAGCTGGTATCTGAACTCAGGACATCTGATTTCAAAGCCCTGTGGCCTAACGACAAAGTTGCTTCCACTTAATTTTCATATGGCTTTATAACTTTTTCAGGCTAACTGATACCCAAAACAGGTAAAGGAAGAAACTCTTATAAGAAATTTATTCAGGGCTTAAACCATGATTGCTACTTTACTGACTGAAGACCCACACATCTAGAGTCAAATGACAAAGGTATGCAATTCTTTAAGCAGATATAGAAACCAGAGGAGTCAAATGTAATGATCTCCTTTATTTTAAGCTACTATACAGAAATTAGGAGCTCTGGTGGTGCAGTGCCTAAGGCTAACCAGAAGGCTGGTCGTTCAAATCCACCAGCTAGTCCTTGGAAGGAAGACTGAGCAATCTATTACCATACAGATACTGCCTCGGAACCCAAGGAGGGGTAGGGACCAAGTTCCAAGTTGATGGCAGTAAGGTTTTTTTTTTTTTTGTTACACAGAAATTAGAAAAACACTTTTGTGTTAACTTCTCAGTTTCTTGAGGAGAAAGTAAGGATTTTCCTTTTGAGACTCACTCAGAGCTGGCTGGGCTGTTTTGAGGCTTGATTGTACAATGTATTAGATGCTTTTGTTTGCTTGACTAAACTGGAAGAAGTTACCCTGAGGCCTTGAGGCCACATATGGCTTTTTAAATATCACATGCAGCTCCTGCATTAAATATAAAAAATACTACTATGAATTGTCTTGATGCTTTGTCCTTTGAAAGAGGTAGAGACACAAGAGGGAGCTCTAAATAAATAAGCACAAAGGAAGTTTTTTCACAGTGAGTATAGTGCAAGTTACACCAGCATGAGACAGCTCAAACAACAGGACATAAATTTAATTTTGTATAACAAATGCCTTAGGGATAGGAGACCCCATGGAAAAGTAGTTAAGAAAACACTCTGAATTTACACAGCCCTGAATTGCAACCTTGACTCTGCTGTATTTTAGCTGTGTGCCTGGGATAAGTCACTTATCCTCCTCCTACCTTAGACAATCTACTTCTGTAGTGATACCACCTCGGAAACCCAAGGAGGGGTCACTATGAGTCAGGTCCGACTCGATGGCACGTAACAACAACAAACCCCTATCATTAATTTTCCCATCATATCAATGAGGAAAACATTTAGTACCTATAAAGATTTACCACCTTGGAAACCCAGTGGGGGTTTCTATGAGTTGGAAACAACTCGATGGCAGTGAGTTTGGTTTGGTTTGGTTTTATATATCAGAGTTGGTGTGAGAATGAAATGACATATAGTGTATGCAAAGAGTCGGGAGCATAGCCTTGTCATATTAAATATTCAATAAATAATACCTTATAAAAATTACTGGGGTTAAAAAAAAGTATGGCCCTATACAGCTAAATATTGTTTATATTGGGGATTCTTAATTTTCACCCTTGTTCTGGTTGGTCACTACTGTGCTAGAGGCTGGGCCATTCCTTTCTTCCATGAACTTTTTATAAATGACTCACCTCCATCATTGTCCAGGTTGTCTCCACAAAGCATTTCCATGACAACATTGCAACCTGTCCCACTCCAGCCCACCTGACACACACAGTGCCAACCATTTTGATCCAGGGTACATCTCCCATTTCCAAAACAGAGCCCTGGGCAGCCATCTGGAAAGAGAGCAGAGAGTAACAATCATGGAGCTATCAGAATGGGGTAGGCCAACAATGATGTATCTCTCTGTAGGGAAGCACCCGATCATCAGGGCTCCATTCAGATGAGGTATTGAATATATGGAAGAGGAACTTGCTTGCTTTCAAAACCTTCTTAAGGAACTTGTTATCCCTTACTTGGCAGCACTTTCCCTTAGAGAGCCAATTAAGCATTATTAATGCTAACCCCAATTCCCAACCTCTGGTTCACATAGGACGAAAACTATGGTGGGGACAAGAAATGTTTTTGTTTCTTTCCTTCTTGTTCTTCTTTTTTTTTTATGTATCTCCTAATCTCAATCAAAACTGGATGCATGATGCTGTGGCTGGTTATCGCCAATGAGTTGTAAAAAGATAGCAATTTCTATGAAGAGAAACTTTCTCTGACTGCATGTAGCCTGTGCTGACTTTTCCCTTGTGATGTGTTGCTTCAGGACTTAGGTATGCTGCTATACAGTTCAGACCATACTATTAAGTATTTGTTCATATGGTGCCTTAGAAACATGCTTCAGTTGCTTTGCATCTATTTATCTTTTCTCTTCAAGAGGCTAAGGATATATATTTTTTTAAAAAAAAAAATTCTCTGTCATCTCTCTCAGAAGGTAGCACAATATGAATGCAGTAGATGCTCAACAAATGTTTATGGAATTAATGCATGCCAGATTTAGACTTTCAGAATGCTAAAGAATGGCCGGAGAAATATATTCGGCTGGAAATTGTTGAGCTTAAATGACTTTTAACTACTGATAAAGTACAAACACTGACAATGGTCCCTCTTTAGACTTTTAATTTCTCAGAGATGTCATACTCTTCATATCAGTAGCTCAGACTTGGGCTATTCCAAAAGGCAACTAAGCATGTGCCAGGTGCTCAGAGGGTAGATGAATGGAGATGGAAATAATGGCACTTGACTTCTGGAAATTTTCCCAGTAGCAGGTACAGGACCAGACCTGTTTTTTTTTTTTTTTTT
>NW_006921924.1:362605-378679 GCF_000298275.1 Orycteropus afer afer
TTACCTCGGACGGCATCTAAGTAGTGAGCTAAAAGGGGAGAAAAGAGTGATTGAATGAATTTCATGGAGACTAAAGCTATACAACATGTACTAATGGTTGCCTGTTGCCTGGGAGGAGAAGAGTAAACTGTGAACTACTGAAATGCCTGCAGCTCAAAAGTTGGTACACTGGCCTGTGTAGTTAGTTTATGAATAACATTTTCTGTGGGAAAGATATTAATGGCTTTTCTGCAAGAAACTCTATTTGGCTTCTTTAAAAAAGTGTCATATTTCATTAAAAGTATAAGAACTGCATTTTTATATTTCAGTAATAACGTCTGTGAAAGAGCACTCGCATGAACTTCTTACTAGTAATATCTTTAGAAGGGAGTTCTGGAGTAACCACCTCTGGTAATCATCACAATATTTAAATCCTCTTATGTGAAGGCAATAAACTTACTCTAGTGCAAGAATGTAATTACTTAAGCTGCATGTGAATCTCACCCCTCACCACCTTTTTAATGAATCTTAAATATTTTCCACAGTCACAGAACAAGACTTACTGCACCTTTAGTAGAGTAGTAATGTAGTTTATTAAGATTATATGTTATATATATTATACATTACTTTGGCAGGTTCGAACCATTATAACAAAATACTTTCACCTAAAAATGAAAGCTGTAGTATAGTTCAGTGGGGAGAAAAAAAAAGCCCACAAACAATGAATGGGGTGTCCAGAGGCCCATGCTTGCCTTGCTTTGTATGAATTTCTGATGTGGTCAGGGAATGCCAATAGAATTGTCTGTAACCCACTTTCCTGAACTAAGCAATGAGAATAGTATTTGTCTCTCTGGGTAAACTGGAAACCTTTGTGGCAGATATATATATATCAAAGACTTAGATTTTTTTTTCTGAAAAATAAAGTGCTTTATAACTGAAACCTTTTTTATTGCTAATATCTTTTCTGGCGTTGAGCACACATGTACATTAATAATTACGTAAGCTTTCTCATGCCCACACACTGTTCTTACAGGCAGTAACCTGAAAATCTGTGCAACTGGTGACGAGGGATGAGAGAGGGTTGATGCTTCAATGCATACACTGTGTACTACCGGAGAAACAATTCAACACAGATGTTTTATTGCTTGTAGGTCAGGAGTGCTTCTCTCATATACATTAAAGACAGCCCCTAATGATATCAAATAGCCCCTGTTAAAGTAGTCCCATTTAATGAAATTGCCTCTAAGTGCTTTCAAGTGAAATAACCTATACTTTTCAAAAGGAAAAACGGGCAGTGAATGTTACCTTCACAACAAAAGCACTTCTCTTATTAACTAATGATACTTTATTCTAATGTATCATCTTTTATTTGAGTAACTCAAAACACTCAAAACCAGAAAACTAAGGAGCACTAAAGTAACAAGAAAGGAAACAACTCAAGAAATAAGTACAATATTAGCAATAGAATTGGAAATCTCTGTTTACAAAGCCTTCAAACTTTTACCCAAACCTCCTTGTCATCTTCTCCTCCTACCTCAAAATCTACTAAACGCCTGGCTATTGACTCATTAGACTATCTTTACTTCTTCAATTAATCCAATTTACTATGTTTAAGTATGGTTGTACTTACCAATTGTGCAGTGGTCGCCCTCCCATCCAGGGCTACACTCACATTTTCCATCTTTGCATTGGCCATGCTCTGCACAGTGAGAGTGACAGGAGCGCTCCTCACATGTTGGTCCTACCCAGCCATCTTCACACTGGCAAATTCCCCTGGAGCAGACTCCATGGCTACCACACTCCATGGTGCAGAGCTCTATTGGGAAGTCAAAGAAGATACATTGACATATTTTATTAAACCTAGTACCCACTGTCTTCAAAAGACATTAGAATTACCAAAAACCCCAATGTATATTTATATTTTAATTATATAAACACATTGTTTATATAAAGACCTCTAGTATCCAAGTGACCTCCCAAAGAGCTCTGAAAAATGAGGAATTAAGTATATAAGGATAAAACTCCAAGTCAAATAGATTTTGAGAAGTCTATAAAATGATAATGCCATTCAAGGCTTAGAAATAAAGTCAACACCCGAAAAATGTCAGATGGGTTTCTTTAAAAATTCATTAAGATCACAGATAATGTTATAGGGATTTTATGGTGCTACAAAATCACCGGGGGAAAAAAACCCATTAAAATAATGCCCCAACTTCATTCATGAAGACAAGTTGCACAACTGGAAAGATGATAACTTTCTAATAGAATTCATAATATACAAAAGATATAGCTGCAACAGATGGCAATCACCTGGCTTCCCTGATCATAGTAACAATGTTTACATTTATTTTAAACATTTAAAATGACTCCTTATTTATTAAAATGCACAGCCTTCTTATCTTGAAATGTCATTCAATATCTAGCCAATATAATGGTGTTGCATATTGGCTCTGTTGAGGTCCTCTCCTCTGTCCCTTTGACTTTTTGTTGAGAAACGTTGGATATCAGTAAAATCACTAGAGTGGAGAAGCCAAAACAAAAGCTTGGCAAGTCTTTCTCTTGATCTAATTCCCTTGCTGGAGAATAATAAGTGAGATAAAATCTCACTGAAAACATGCAGCATTTTGATTACAATTGGTGATATATCCATAAAGAAAAAGAGTGAGTTTTGGAAGTTAAACTGTTTATCTTTCATAGTCTCAAATTCAGAAATTGGTTTTATGCATTGAAAGGTAATGAAACATGATATCATCTCCCTATATGACACATAATGAAGCTCTTTCCATGTGACAAAGGTTTTCACTTCATCGATAGCAGTTATTGTTCAGTAGATGATAATTTTCTTCTGATAAATTCCTTGTTATGGATTTTATTACAATCTGGATCAATTTGTTCACTAATTTACTGATAAGTACTCTTTGAGGGTCAGGTCATGGTGGAAAGAGTAGTGTTGTTGTTGTTATGTGCCGTCGAGTCGGTGGAAAGAGTAGTGGGTTTGAAATAAGGATACCTGCATGCCTGCTTCCCCTGCAATTCAAAGAGACTGGGAAAGAGAAGGCAGTGATAGGAGAAAATCCAGGAGATTATGATATAACCAACGCCAAGAGAAGCCACTTTTTATCAAGAAGGATGGAGCAGTTAACTGTGTCTCTGCTATTTCTGAGACATCAAGTAAGACATGGACAGAGAAGTGTCCATTGGATTTAGGAACATGAAAATTGTTGGTGACTTTAGGAAGAGCTGTATGGACAAAGTGGTAGCTGTAAAAAGGAAGCAGAATGGGTGAAAGAGTGAATGGAAAGTTGTGTGGGAGATCATCAAGTTACAAGAAAAGTCCAGGATCCAAAAAAGATGAAAAGGGGCTCAGCCTAATAAATGCAGAATTATAGTGAAAAAGGACCTGCTGCTCTTGGTGTTGGGTGCCATCGAGTTGCTTCTCACTCATAACGACCCCATGTGACAGAAGAATTGCCCATAGGGTTTTCTGGGCTGTAATCGTATTCAGGAGAAGATTACCATGTCTTTTTTTCCCATGGAGCCACTGGGCAGTTTAGAACCTTTCACTTAGCAGTTGAGTGCTTACCTGTTCTGTTACCAGGGCTCCTTGAAATATCACCTCGTCCCTAAAATTTGGCCCTGAATCTCTGACTGATAATTGGGATTTATTATATCTGTTCCTGTAACAAACTTGAGATTATAATTCTGCCCCCTTAGTTGCCTCCCTTGTACAAACAAGACACTAAAAACTTAAATGGCATAGGCCTTTCTAAAACAGCTAATTGGCCAAAGCTAACCAAATCAGAACTTACTGGAACAATTGGAGGTAAACATTTTGCATACATTGTTTTCTACTACAGATTTTAGGCATAGAGGAATATATCTTTCTTGTTCCTGCCTAAAAATTAATAGGACGAGATGAACAGTATTGACAAAATGGCAAACTAGGCTATTCTTAAACCACTTCAATATACAGCCTTAGAGATTTTGGATATAATGTAGCAATTTTTTAAATGGCATGTCTCAGCTTATGAGAAAAAGAAATCCTCCAGTGCTAGAAAAAAGGAGGATGCTAAAAGCCAAAGCAGTATGCATATAAGTCAACCCTGGCAGCCTTGAGGGCTTATTAGACCCAGTGGTGGTTAGGGGCTTGCATATTTATGTACACAGAGGGAAAAGAGATGGGGCTTTGGGCCATTTAATATGGGGAGTTGGACTGAAACTCTTGCAAGAAAGCCAGGACCCTTGAATGGCTGCAATCTCAGTGCGATGGAGAAAACAAACTCTATCCAGTAGCCCAGAGGAATGGGAACGAAGCATTATCTATATAAAATGATAATAGTGATACATTTGGGGGATATAAAACAATATAGAAATAAAATAAAAAATACTCCAACTTAATAATCATAATACATAAAGTGAAAGAGTATTCCGAGTGACATATTTTAAAACTTTATGTTATTCAGGAGTTAGGAAGGGATACTTTGTCAAGTATATATAAATTTTAAGGTAGGATTCGGTTTTTAGTAATTTTGACTTAAGTAATTTTCACTACTTCCTCCTGATGAGAACTAGAAAATCTGGACAAAATGTATTTTAAAAATTGGGTGGAAGTTATTGGAGTTCAGAAACAGTAAAGAATTACTGGGCCAAGATCCAGGAGAAAAAAGAAGACCCAGACAAGTGAGCCTGCCATTAGGGGATGATTTTCCTCTAGAAGTGTCTGTCAATCCTGGGAGAGGCAGCTGGAAGGCTAAGACACTGGGAAGACCTTTTGACAGTCTTGTGAGGCAGAAAACATATTTGAATAGATAATGTCTAAAAAATTCCCAACACTCAAGAAAACATTAAGCCAAATATATAAAGCAAAATTGAAGAAATTAAAAAGGGAAAAAGACAAATTCACAACCATAGCCATAGACTTTAATAACTCCCTCTCATTAACTGATAAAATAAGCAGAAAACTAATGAGAAAGGATATGGACCGTTTGAGCAATATGATAGGCAAATTTGATCTAAGTGTCTTTGAGTTGATTTGACTCCTGTTGTTGTTGTTGTTGTTATATGCCGTCGAGTTGGACCCGACTCATAGCAACCCCTCCTTGGGTTTCTGAGGCAGTATCCCTACAGAAGTAGATTGCCCCATCTTCCTTCTAGCTACCCTATAAGACAGAGTAGAACTGCCCCGCAGAGTTTCCAAGACCATAAATCTTAACAGTAGCATGTTGCCACATCTTTCCAAGAGACTGGTGCCTTTGAATCACTGACCTTTCAGTTAGCAGCTGAATGCTTAACTGCACCACCCACCCAACAAAACTAAACCCATTGCCATCTAGTAGATTCTGACTCACAGTGACCCTTAAGGCAGAGTAGAACTGCCCCACAGGGTTTCCAAGGCTGTAAATCTTTACAGAAGCAGGTTGCTACATCTTTCTCCCACAGAGATGCTGGTGGGTTTCAATCACCAACCTCTTGATTAGTAGCCCAGCTGTTTAACTACTGAGCCACCAAGCTCCTTAGTGTACCATTGGGGCTCCTTAATTGCACAACAATTAATGACTGCAAAATTTTCAAGGGTACATAAAATATTTCTAAATATTTGCAATGTGTTCTGCTATAAAGCTTGTTTTTAACGTATTTCAAAGTATTAAAATAATATATAGCATGTTTTCTGCCAACTATAGAATTAAACTTAAAACCAATAGCAAACGATAATTATAAAGTCCACATACGTTTGAAGATTAGGAAATATACGTCTGAATAAACTATAGAAAAAAGAAAAAACAATGAAAATTAGAAAATAAAAGTGAAGGTGTTATTTTGTTGTTGTTATTTGCCATCGAGTCGGCCCTGACTCATAGCGACCCCTCCTTGGGTTTCCAAGGCAGTATCACTATGGAAGTAGGTACCACATATCAAAACTTGTGTAATATAGCTAATGTCATCTACATAGGGACTTTTTATAAGGTAGAAAAGAAAACTAGCTGAAAATAATGAGCCAAGCATTTATCCCCATAAATTAGAAATAGAAGAGCAAAGTAAACTCAAATAAAGTAGAAAGAAAATATTAATCATAAAAACGTAATTAAATAGGAGCAAAGATACCATAGAAAGGATTGACAAGACAGTAGTTGATTTGCCTAGAACAATAAAACTGATAACTTCCTAGTGGGACTGATCAAAAACAAAAAATCAAACACCCAAATGACCAATATCAGGAGTGGAAAAGATGTCATTACTATAGATCCCACCGGTATAAAGTATAATAAGAGGAAATTACAAACAACTATTTGTTGGTAAATTTTAAAATTTAGAAGAAATGGACCAATAATAATAGACCAATAGGAGAAAATAGAGTCCTAAAACAGACTCACTCATGTAAGGGCACTTGATTTATGGCAAAGGTCATACTTCAGATGAATGGAGAAAGACTATTATTTTTAATTAAAAAGTGCTGGAAAAATTAAATATCCATCAGAAAAAAAAATGTCTACCTTACCCCATACACAAAATCAATTCCAGGCAGGATGTAGTAAATGTAAACCCACAAAGCTTCTAGAACACAACATAAAAGAATAATGTGATGATCTTAGGGTAGTGAAGAGGTTCTTTAACAGTGCACAAAATGTACTAACACTAAAGTAAAAATAAAAATAATTGTATCAAAATTTAGAACTTCTTATTAAAAGACTGAGAGAAGATATGCCACAGAGTGGGAAAATATATTCACAACACATGCAACTGAGAAGTGAAGAGTACTTCACAAAAGAGGATATCAAAATGGCCAATAAGCATATGGAAAGGTGTTCGGCATCATCATTCATCAGTAAGATGCCAATTAAAATGACAATGAGATACCATTGCACATCTGTGGGTATGATTAAGATTAAAAAGAATGACAGTTAGAAGTACTGGAATCCCTAGGTGATGGAAATGGTTAACATGCTTAGCTGCTAATTGAAAGGTTGGAGGATTGAGTCCACCCAGAGGCACCTCAGAAGAAATATCTGGAAATCTACTTTCAAAAAATCAGCCACTGAATACCCCATGGACCATAGTTCTACTCTGACACACAAAGGGATTACTGTGAGCTGGAATCGACTCTATGGGGATTGGTTTTTCTTATAAGTTGGTGTCAATGTGAAGCAATAGAAAATCTCATCCACTGCAGGTGTTTGTGTAAACTGGTATGACAACTTTGGAAAACAATTTGACATTATCTGCCGAAGCTGGATATATGTGTATACTGTGATTGAGAAATTCCACTTATCGGTATTTACTCAACAGAAATGCAAGTAAGCAAATAATCTCCAAAAGATACACATAAAAATGTTTACAGCAGAATTATATGTAACAGCTAAAAAGTGAGAAAAACTCAAATGCCCATCATAGAAATACTATACCACAATGAAAACGGATGATATATAGCAATACACCAAAATGTGGCTAAATCTAAAAAAAAATAATATTGAGTGAAAAAAATCATATACAAGATCATAATAATGTATGTTTGTGGAAGAAGGGAGAAAGGAGTAATGATTGAGGTGGGGAAACAAAGGAGGCTTCTATGGGTAGTGTCCTATTTCTTGACCTATTACTTTGACAATCATTGAGCTTTACACTTACAAATCTTGTACCTTCCTGTATGTTATATTTTAATAAAATATCTTTGAAAAATTAAAGGTAATTACTAAAGAACAGAAACAGAATATACAACTTTTTACCCAGCAGAGGAGGAAAAAAATGAGGAAACTCAGTCAATCAAAGAAAAGACAGAAAAAAAAATTGTAAATGGACACAAAAGATGACAGACTATAAATCCAAACCTATCAGTACTCCTAGTAAATAAAAAACAAACCGAACTTGAAATTATAAGAGAGAATCTGGAATTGAATGAAAATGAAAGTTAAGTTAT
Source organism: Orycteropus afer afer (assembly GCF_000298275.1). Lineage (NCBI taxonomy): Eukaryota > Metazoa > Chordata > Mammalia > Tubulidentata > Orycteropodidae > Orycteropus > Orycteropus afer. The sequence goes on from NW_006921924.1 coordinate 370,497, forward strand.
GTCCTGTTTATAAAACATATGCTGAAAACATACTAATAAAGAAAAGTTAGAAATTAAAGGAAAAAGGCAAACTAGAAAAATATCAACCTAGAGAAAGTTGGAGAGCTCTGGTAGCTTAGTGCCTAAGGCATCTGACTGCTAACCAGAAGACTGGTGGTTCAAACCCACCAGCCACTCCTCAGAAGGAAAGTGGAGCAATTTACTTCCGTAGAGATACTGCCTCAGAAACCCAAGGAGGGGTCGCTATGAGTCGGGTCTGACTTGACGGCACATAACAACAACAACAAAGAGAAAGTTGGAATAGCTCTAATGTCATCAGACGAAATATACTTCGAAGTATAAAGCATTATTATGGATAAAGAGAGTCATTACATAATGATAAAAGAAATAATTCACGATTCAGACCCTGGATGAAAATACAGATTTAAAATATAAAATGCAAAACCTGACAGACTTATGAAGCAAAATTGAAAATTTTTACAATCAGTAATAGAAAGAATAAGCAGATCAAAAATTAGTGAAGATGTAAAAAAGTTGAAAAGTCCAATTAACAGCTTTAACAGACATATAGAGATCCTCCAAGCCTTGACTATCAAACCACACAGAATACCTTCAAAACCTGGCATTTAGTCCACAATGTAAGCTTCAACAAATGGCATTATTTGGATCATACCATCTCAGCAAAATGCAGTAAAATTAGAAATAAGTATATGAAAAAGTAGGGGGGAAAAGCAGAAATTTTTTTCCAAAATCACACTTTAATTAATTTATGAAGCATATTTAAAAATTATATTGAAAATGAGATTTGGAACTGAATAAAAATGAAAATGCTAAATGTGGTGTAGTAAATTACCTGGTATGGCTTTTCTAGCCATAAGTCTTTGTAAACTCCATGGTGGAATTTGCCATGAGCAATTGAGGAGCTCCGGATTGTTAAAGTTACCCACCTGGGGTATTTTTGTTGAGAGTTGCACAAAGCAATGTTCTGGGAAGTTCGCTCTCTCTCAGGTGCTTAGAATTCTGATGTTATGATTGGTTAGTTTGGCCACTCTGCCAAGCTCAACAGGAGCTCTCCTAGAGGCAGGAGTATCTTTGACTGCTGGCTGAGAGAGATGTGCTACTGAGAGAAACACGCTCCTGCGAGACAACGTGCTACTGGGAGAGAGACCGATAGATACTGTGGGCTGAGAGATGGTGGGCTGAGAGAGACTGAACGTGTTCCTGAACTTGAATTGCAGCCTGTTGCTTCCCTAATAAACTCCATAATCTGCGAGTTCTGTGTGGCCACTGCAGCGAATTATCAAACCCAGCAGAGAGGTGGTAGGTGCTGCAGGAGGAATGGTTGGTGTTAGTGTTGGTGAAAGGGATGGAGGGAGGCAGCATGTCTGGCCTCACAGGAATAGACCTTGGGCTATTGATAGCGATTCTGTCTTCCTTTTGTATGGTTAGAGGAGGTCAAAGTTGCAGCCTCCCTGCCCTTTTGGCACTAAATATATAACAATTTGTGGGCTTCAGCTTAAGCAATACTTAGAGGGAATTTAAAGCCTCAAATGCATTGAGTAGAAAAAAAGAACAACTGAAAATTAATGAGCAATTATCTATCTCAAAGAATTAGAAATAAGACTACATAGAAGCAAAAGGGAGTAAATAAAGATACTAACAGAAAATGAAATAAGAAACTATAGAGAAGATCAACAAATCCAAAATCAGGATCTCTGACATAAATAACAAAATAGAGAAAACTTTGGTGAGGTAGAGCAATAGAAAAAGAAAAGATGGAAATAAACATTAAAGATTAAAATTTAAAAATAAATGAGAGATTTTTATGAACAATTTTATGCCAGTAAATGTGGAAAAATGACACAAAATAGACATTATTCAAAGGGAAAAAAATGGATGAGAAGAAATTGAAAACTTGAATACACATTAAACACACTGAAAATGGCCAGATGGTTTTACAGGTGTATTTTGCCAAACTTTCAAAGGACAGATAATCTCTATTTTAAACAAATTATAGCAGAGAATAGGAAAAGAGAGAAAGCTTCCTGAATCATTCTGTAAGACTACTATAATCTGGTTCCAAAATGGAATAGAAAAAGGAGAAAGGAAATTTTTGAAAAAGCCAATTTCACTTATAAACATGGCTGCAAAAATCCCCAGTAAAATATCTGGAAATCCAACCAGTAACGTAGGAGCTCTGGTAGCATAGTGTCTAAGGCACTTGACTGCTAACCAGAAGGCTTGTGGTTCAAACCTCCTCGAAAGGAAGGTTGGGCAATCTCTTTCTGTGGTGCTAATGCCTCGGAAACCCAAGGAGAGATCGCTATGAGTTGGGTCCGACTCGACGGCACATAACAACCACAATGTACAAACACACACACACACACACGCAGAGATTACCAACCCCCATGTATAAACCCAACCAGAGCAGCAGAATGTTAGAATACCTTGAGTTTAGAAAATCTTTTATTGTAATTTATCATTGAATCAATCCACCTTACTTTAATCCATTTTGTAATGGAATAAAGAAAAATTGTCATCTTACTATATGCAGAAAGAGCACTGTATAAAATTTAGTTCCTAGTTAGGATAAAATCTTTTGCAAAATAGGACTACAAGGGAACTAACTGAACATGACAAAGTGATTTACCAACATCCTATTGTAAACATCCTACTTATTGATACAGTAATAGAGATATCCCCCCAGAAGTCGGAAGTATTAGGATTAACTACCACTTTTAATTCACTGCTGTCTTGAAGCTTAGCAAGCACAATAAGGCAACCAAAACTAGAAAATGTGTAATGCCTGGAAAGAAAGCGTCGAAGATGAATATGCAGATAAACTATGAAAACAAGGAGGGAAGATGGCAAAGTTGTTGGATAAAAAGATCAACAGAAAAAAAAAAAAAAAAGACCATGACCATGACTACGTTATCCAACAAAACAAACAAACCCACTGCCATTGAGTCGACTCTGACTCACAGCGACCTCCATTGGGTTTCCAAGGCTGTAAATCTTTATGGAAGTAGATCGCCTCATCTTCTTCCTGCAGAGCAGCTGGTGGGTTTGAACTGCTGACCTTCTGGTTTGCAGCCAAATGTCTTACCCACTGCACCACCAGAGGTCCTTATGCCCACATATTTGTTGTCGTTGTTGTGTGCCGTCGAGTTGGCACCGACTCATAGCGACCCCTCCTTGGGTTGCCTAGGTAGTATCACTGTGGAAGTAGATTGCCCAACCTTCCTTCCTAGGAGTGGCTGGTGGGTTTGAACCACCAGCCTTCTGGTTAGCTGTCAAGTGCCTTAGGCACTATGCTACCAGAGCTCCCGCCTACATATTAGGGCAAACCAATAAGAACATGTAATTTTTTTTTTTTTTTAAGATTCCATTCTTAACAAATAAATTTATTTTTTTTTAAAAAAGCACTAGACTTTTTATATAAAAATTAAAAACTTAATTGAAGAGCACATAAAAAATCCAAGTAATGAACAGATACACTATGTTCATGACTCCCAAGCCTCAATATCAATAAGATGTCAATTTTCCTCTAATAATTCTATAGACTCAATTTGATGTTGTTGTGGTGTGCCATAGAGTTACATCTGACTCATAATGACCCTACAGGACAGACTAGAACTGCCCCCAAAGGATTTCTAGGCTGTAATGTTTACGGGGGCAGATCTCCAGGTCTTGTGCCCCGTGGAGCTACTGGGTGTGTTTGAATCAGCAGTCACTTAACCATTGCTCCATCAGGGTTACTTATACATTTAATTTATCTCCTGTCCATATTCCAACATTTTTCATAGTACTTGAAAACCTGCTATTAAAATCCATATGGAACAAAAAGACCATGAACAACTAAGAACATTTTGAAGAGGAATATTCACTGGTATGTGTTTTTCTATGTATATGACTCCTAATCTAAATGTCCATTAATAGGAACAAGATATATAAATTTTAGTGTTTTCTTAAGAAAAGTATATGAAAGTTACCTTGAATTAATTAGAGGTACATGCCTACATATGGATAAACCTTGAAAACATTATGCTGAAGGAAGAAAGCAAGACATTTATATGAAGCTTACAAGCATGCAGAACAATAAAATATATTTTTATGACACATACATCTTTGTAAAAGTCTAAAAATATGTACAGGGATGATGAAACTAAATATAGTATAGCAGTTTCCACTGTAGGGACAGGAGAAGGATGGGATCACAGAAGGGTAGACGGGATTTCAATTTGCATTTGTTAATTTTTAAAGGAGACTAGTGGGTATTATGTTATTTTATATACATGACATATCTAATCATAATGTAGGAAAGAAAAGAAATGAAAGAATCAACAAGAAACTAGTCTCTTAGCGACTTTGTTGTTGTTGTTATGTGCCATTGAGTCAGCCCTGACTCATAGCAACCCCTCCTTGGGTTTCTGAGGCAGTAACACTATGGAAGTACATTGCCCAACTTTCCTTCAAAGGAGCGGCTGTTGGGTTTGAACTGCCAGTCTTCTGGTTAGCAGTCAAGAGAGCTAGCATTTAGCAGTCACCAGAGCTCCTTCTTAGCCTTAGGCACTATGCCACCAGAGCTCCTTCTTAGCGACTACTCTATTGGATATATAAGTCGAGATGTGGCTTAACCCAAGTAGCACTCCTCAACACAAAGTCCTCCACAGATACAATCCACAACCACTAATGTGATTTACAGTTTCAGCACCGCAAGTATCCAAGTGGGAAGCAATTTCCTCATGAGTCAGGGAATCCTCTAAGATATAAATTACTACAAATGGAGAAGCAGATCTTAAACAATAAACATTCCTCATTTTTAACTGCATCAACATTTCTGCAATTGAATCCAGTTCCAAATAGGGTTTCTGGATGCATTGTAAGATGTTTGTCAATCCTGATCTTTTTATAATTGCCAGTGGGGTGGGTGTGGGGGGAAAGACTAACAGAAAACAGATGCCAGCAACTGTATAATTTATAAACATGATAGAAATGATATTTGCTCTAATATATTTGTCTCGGAACAGTTCTAATCCATGTGCAATATTTTCTATCTGGTTGAAAATACATTAACATTACAGGCTACAAAATATGACAAAAGAATGCTAAAATATAAGCATTCTTCTGGGCAAATGTCTTGGAAAAGAACATGAAAAATATAGGCAGACTCTTTAAAGTTCTATGGAGACATTTCATTTTTAATAAGTTTCTTTATGCATGTCAACAATGAACAGCACTTGTATAAATTGAACTAGGATCCAACTGGAACACTCCTTTGTTGCCTACTGACAAAAAACAATTTGATTAAACAGTAAATCCTTCAGAGTCTCAGAACCATTTCTCTGAGATTTACTTTTTAGAAAAAAGTTCTCAGTAAAGTAAATTCTGTTATTCTTAGCAATTTGGCTGTACCCAATATTGGGCAATGATAATACTGAGCCCCTCCAAATATTAAGTCTGGATGTTAGCTGCCAACATCTACATTTATATAAAATTTTCAATTAACACAATATAGCATTCTAAACAAGGAAAAGAGATCTCTGATATAAAAGATTCATAAAAATTAAGAAAATGATTGCATGTCAGTCAAGGATTAAAGGAAATCAGGCACACAAGGAAAATCAAGAATTAGGAATGAATGAACGTGAACAGAGATCCTCTCTTTGTTAGGCATTAATAGAATTTTTGTTGGGGAAAGTATGAGGTTTTTAATTTCGCCTTGTGAGATTAAAGTAGGAAACAACAGTGAGGAAAAAATCAGATGATACTAGTAGTTTAAGAGGTGGAAAATTTTTATAGTGTATACCACCTCTTCACTAAAATTAAGCAACGAATTAACCCAAAGTAGCAAATATTATGAAAAACAAGTTTGTATGCTGTTTTATTTTACTAATTTTTAAATCATTTTCAAGTTACTACTCCTTTCAGTTCCTCAGTGGTAGATGTTCTATTAGAGAGTGGGACTATTATAAAGCACTGTTAACCTTATAGATAACACACAGACATGCACACACATTTGGCATCTAAATCCTTTGAAAAGTAATTTGGGAAATGTTAGTTGACAATGCACCATATCTGTTTTATTGTTGCTGTTGTTGTCATGTGCCGTTGAGTCGGATCCGACTCATAGTGACCCCTCCTTGGGTTTCGAGGCAGTATCACTACGGAAGTAGATTGTCCCATCTTCCTCAATACCACCTCTAACCAGCCTTGTAACTACCTTGCTATGACAAAGATTTGGTTTTCTTATAGGTCATATATCACATTTCCTGTGTTTGGGTTGTAATAGTGTACCTCTTATTTTAACACAGAAAATCTATGGCCTGAGCATAGTATTCGTCCTTCAGTCCCAGCATTACAATGAGTTTCAATGTATCTCAACACTCTTAACACTTTTATATACAAACAAGACTGAAGAGATTACAAAATGAATGAATACTTTACAGCTAGCTCTAACTGTACAAAGTAAAAATCTTGGTGTAAATGCAGATGTGTAATGTAATAAACAACAACAACAACAACAAACCTCACTGCCATCGAGTCAGATCTGACTCACAGTGACCCCTCCTTGGGTTTCCGAGGTGGTATCACTACAGAAGTAGATTACCCAATCTTCCTTCCAAGGAGTGGAGTGTGTTTTGGTTACCTCTCTGCTGGTCTAACAAAAATATACCATAAATGGGATGGCTTGAAGAAATAGTTTCTTCTCTTACAGTTTGGAGGCTTTAAGTCCCAGTTCAAAGTGCCAGGCTCTAGGGGCTGGGTGAAATCCCTTCAACCTTGGGCATCAGCTCTGCCTCCTGCTCCCGGCTCACTGGAGCTAGAGGCTTTTCTTCACTCAGACACCTGATGGCTGCTGAGGCTGACAAGCCCAACATTGACAAGTAAAAAGGCACAGTCCCGATGTTACCAAACCATATGGCAGGCCATGAATTCAAGTCCATTGAAAGTCCCAAAGTCAGTAGAGCATGGCAGGCTGCTGAACAGCGACATGGCTACATGCAAGGTTCAAGCGTGCCATAAGCTAGAGACCATTCCCCAAGGTTTCTCCTTATATACATGAAGCAGACCACATCCTTAAGGCAGCTACTCAGCTGCTCCCAGTAGATTCCACCATGGAGTTGATTACCAGTCTCATCATGGGGAATACTACATCCAGCTGCCCAGCCACTCAACCAGGCCCAGCCAAGTTGACACACAAACTGAACTACCACAGAGTGTAATAGCAACATATAAACAGCAACAACAACAAATTCCAGTCTGCACAAAATCTTGATAGGGGTTTCAAAATCTTGAGGGGTGAGAACAAAAATCGCAAGGAATCTAGTATTTGAAGATCAAGAGTTGTAATAACTTTCTGTTTAATGTTTCATGGATCTTGGTTATCCCATGGCCTTAGATTTGCTTCATAAAATGGTTAACTGTGCTTTGGTAAATCAGAAAAACCTGACAAGACAGAAAAATTCATGCCTGGCTTACAACTGTTCAGTTCAATAAAATAATTAGTTGGCTTTTTCAGTATACAGAATATTCCTTTTGGAATATATCCTGTTCCCCTGTGGGCTAAGTCAAACTTTCTTCTCTAATTCTAGGTGCCACTTTATACTTAACTTAGTGATCAGAGGCTGGACCTATTGAGACTGAGGTGAACCTCTAGTCATTCATGGCTACAGGCTGCAAGACTGTGTCTCATTTCATTGACTATCTGATAGAAGTTCAATTGCTAAAGAAGGTTGAAATCTAGACACTTGATTCACAAATGCCTATTATTTGACCCAACTGGTACCAGATTGTCAGGGTAAACCATCACCATAAGGAGAAAATATTTTTTCATTAATTTTATTTTTTTATTTTTTTGGTGAGAATCTACACAGCAAAACATACACTCCTTCAACAGTTTGTACATGAATAATTTAGGGACATTGATTACATTTTTCAAGTTGTGCAAGCAATCTCACCCTCCTTTCTCAGTTGTTCCTCCCTCATTAACATTAACTCACTGATCACTAAGGTTCCTATCTAATCTTTCGAATGGCTGTTGTAAATTTGATCCTATATAGATAGTTAAAAGAGCCTACCATTGGACAGACATTCTTACAGTTAAACTGTTGTTTGGTTTTAAGAAAACTGCTAACCAGAAGGCTGGCGGTTCAAACCCACCAGCCACTCCTCGGAAGGAA
>NW_006921924.1:378779-381720 GCF_000298275.1 Orycteropus afer afer
TCAAACCCACCAGCCACTCCTCGGAAGGAAGGTTGGGCAATCCTACTTCCGTAGTGATACTGCCTCGGAAACCCAAGGAGGGGTCGCTATGAGTCGGGGCGGACTCGACGGCAAATAACAACAACAACAACAACAGTAGGGGATATTCTTGGTTTAAGATTTAAAGATTATCTCAGGGCAATACTTTTCAGGGTTTTTCCAGTCTTCATGGCTCTAGAAGGTCTGGAGTATATGATAATTTGGAATTCTATTCTGATTTCCCCCTCTTTGATCAGTTTTCTTCTATAGAATCTTTGATTAAAAAATGTTCATTAATGGTAGCCAACCACCATTCAGTTCTGGTCTCATGGCAAAGGAGGCAATTAGCCACACATTCCATTTCCTCCTCCTATTCCTAACTCTCTTTCTTCCTCTGTTGCTCCAGGTGAATATAGACCAATTGTTGTGTCTTGGATGGTTGCTTGCAAGGTTTTAAGACCCCATGCACTGTGCAGCGAACTGGGAGGTAGAACAGAAGCACTAAACACGTTATTAGGCCAATTAACTGGGATGTCTCATGAAACCATGACCCTAAACCTACAAACCAAAGGACCAAATCCCATGAGGTATTTGGTTGTACAGAGAAAATAAAAGTTTGTATTCATCTATCTACAGTCTTCCACTCACACTTCCTAAAAATCATTGCTACCTCTTTGTGCCTAGGGCATTTGACTGCTAACCAGAAGGCTGGCGGTTCAAACCCACCAGCCACTCCTCAGAAGGAAGGTTGGGCAATCTACTTCCATAGTGATGCCGCCTGAGAAACCCAATGAGGGGTCTTTATGAGTCAGATCTGACTTGACGGCATTGAGTTTAGTTTACCTATTTGTAGTCTGTGGCACCTCAAAGGGTAAATTTAACTGGCTTATAGAGGTATCACACTTTTTCTTTAGCCTTTATAAAGCAGTGTTATCACTTAATTACACTAGACACAACTACTACTTGAACAATTATTACTACATCCTGGCTCAGACAGCTACTTAAGAAGTATTTACTGGTAAGCTAGAAAGCTGCTCCTGATGTATAAAGTTTAACACTCTTTTTGGTTTAACTTGATATAATGTTAAAAATGCACTAGAGAGTCCATTCTTTTCCTTCTCTGACTGATATCCTACCTGTTTTTTCTTCTTCAAAAAATTTTCACATTACCTGTGCTCCCCTGAGAATGACTTTTCCCTAATCCCTTTGATGCATATCTAAATATTCAACATAGTGGTTTACCAAGTCAACTAACTTCTGAATTTAGCACAGAAGTGTCCATGTCTGCTAAAGGTCTACAAAGGATGGGCTGAGAGATCTTCAGATACACCCAAGCCCCCGAATACATCTGATAGCATACTGCAGTGGGGAAGCCAAACTGTCTTTTGGAAGGGCATTTTATGCAAACTAAAAAATACACTCCAAATGATAAAGAGCTAAGAGTTCTTGCCCCCCCCCCCCATTCAACATTCTTGTTAAGGGCTATTCATGCCTTAGAAAATGAAGTTTAATTTGAGTTCATGTGAGACAATACTTGCAGTCATCAGACAACCTCTGCAACTGTAGTAGGCTCCTGAATCCTTAATACAAAAGGTGTGTTCAAGGAATCACAAAGGCATGGGAAGCAGCTTTCTGTCAAAGACCTGGGTAAAAGCTGCATACATATTTACAAAGCTGTCATCATTGCCCAGCAGACCATGCATCTACAGTTTATTTTTACCCCTATAAATAAATATGACAAGGAGAAAAGAAGTGTAAAGAATCCCGAGTCAACAAAATCCTGTATGATGAAGACAAAGGCATATAAATGTCATTACATAGCATTTGATTGCACAGCTTAGTGCCATTTAATACATTTAGCTTTTTAATTCATAATTTTACTCTATGGTAATCATAAAAATGTTTAAAAGGCTATATGGTTATTAGTGTCATCTGAGCTTAAAGGGACATATTTTACGTTTCCTAAATGCTGCCATATCTACTCTTCTAAGGATTAATAATGGAATAAAGAACTTGACTTTGCATCTACGCTTGTTCCACAGTATCGACATTGCAGTGAGGTTGCATTGCACAATAAGAAAGCTATGGGTAGGTGTGATGTTAATCTAGTTATAGTTAGACAAAGTTAAAATCCTTGACTTACCCTCAGTTTCACAAATAGTATGCTACATAATTGTACCTAGCTAGGCCACCAACAAGGAGCCCTGGTGGCACAAGGTTTAAGTGCTTGGCTGCTAACCCACCGCCACTCCACGAGAGAAAAGGCCTGATGATTTGCTCTCATAAAGATTCAGCCTTGGAGACACTATGGGGCAGCGCCACTCTGTTGTAAAGGGTCGCTATCAGTCAGATTGACTCGAAAGCACCAGCAGGCACCAGCACCTTAAACTCAGTATTATTATAACCTTATTATTATTATTATTAACTCTACTCCTAAACCAGTTATTTGCCATGACATTACTATTTTGGTGAATACCACAATAATGATTCTGGTTTCCAATGCCAGGAACTTTGGCATTATGTTTTCATTTTCTTTCTCTTTCTCTCTCTCTCCGTCTTATGCTCTGATCTAACCGGGTCTATTAATTCTTCTGCTTTCAATTGCTTTTTCTATTACTCTTTCTATAGAGATCCAGTATAGCATAGTGGTTAAGAATGTGGACTCTGAAGCCTGATTGCTCGGGCTGGAATCCTAGCTTAGCTAGTGATTTACTATGTGACCTTGGGCAAGTCATTTAATCTTTCTGTGTTTAATTTCCCATTTGTAGTATGGGATTGTTGTATGGATCAAATGAATAAATACATGTCAAGTGCTTACAACAGTATTGTGTGATAGTAAGCACTTTACTGTTGTTGTTGTTGTTATTGTTGTTATTTGCCATCAAGTCGGCCCCGACTCATAGCGACCCCTACTTGGGTTTCC
>NW_006921924.1:381820-382288 GCF_000298275.1 Orycteropus afer afer
ATCTCTGTTTCCAAAATTCTTATCCGAGCCTTCATCATCTTTTGTCTTGAGCCTCATAAAAACCTCCTTATTTATTTCTCACATTGTTCTGTTCTCTTCTTAAACATTCACATCTTAGGGTTGGGATAAACTGAAAACTCATCTAGTCCAAACCACACTTAACATACAAATCCCCTATCTTTCCAATATTTTCTCCAATGCTCAGCTATTGTTTCAAAAACAGTCAATTATAATACTATTTTTGTGTAGCCATGTTAGAAAGTAATTTCTTGATATGAAGTAAAATCTACTGTCCTGTTTCTTTCACCAATTCATTTTATTTCTGTCATTTATATCTACCAAAAATTAGCATACTCTCTCTTCCACTGGTTGACCCATCAGATAATTGAAAATAGCTATTTGATTGTATTGTGGGTTAAATTGTGTCCCCTAAAAAGATACAGTGAAGACAAATATTGTATTAGTCCG
>NW_006921924.1:383339-392772 GCF_000298275.1 Orycteropus afer afer
AAAAAAAAAGATACAGTGAAGTACTCATCCCCAGTACCTGTGAGTGTGACCTTATTGGAAATAGGGTCTTTGCAGATATAATTAGTTAAGATGAAGCCATATTGGATTAGAGTGGGCCCCAAATTCATTGACTGATATCCTTAAAAGAAGGTGTGAGAGACACAGAGACACAAAGAAAGGAGAACACCCTATAAAGATGGGGAGAGAGCGGAGTGATTAGTCCGCAAACTAAGGAATGCCAAGGATTGCTGGCAACCACGAGAATCTCCAGAAGGAACCAACTCTGCCAACATCTTGATTTCAGATTTCTAGCCTCCAGAGAACTATGGGCAAATCCATTTCTGTTGTTATAAGCCATCCAATTTGTGATACTTTGTTATGGCAGCCCTAAGAAACTGATACAAATCTCAATCAAGGTTTTTCTTCCTCTAACCATCTTTGAGCCCTTCAGATGATCCTCATATTACATGGTTTGTTCATTCTTCACATCTTGGTTGCTGTTCTCTGGACAAAGCACAACTATGGTCACATACTATGTGTAAACATACCTCTTGATTTCCTTAAGGACACCAGATAAAGCCCCAAATATCCTTAGCCTAGAAGTCTAAACTCTTCCCAACAAAGCTCCAATGGTTCCCTTTCTGAAACTGGCTTTCATTATTCCCCTTCTTGCATCCTGTGCTACAGACAAATTTGACTACTAGCTCTGTCCTAGAACTACCATCACTTTCGTGCACGTGGGGTTTCATCATGTTTGTTTTCTTCCCAACATCTTTATCTCTAATACATACAGGGTAACATTTTTCTTTCAATGTCAATAACTCTTTATCTGATCATAAAAGTAAGATATACTCAATATATAGCACTTCAATTGAGTTACAAAAATGGTTATGTTTACTATTGTTGCTATATCATGTCTATATTACAAATATAATAATGTGTCTACCTTCTAGTTAGTGGCTCGCCCTGCCTTCCCTTCCAACCCCTGGTAACCATCAAAGAATGTTTCTTTCTATGTGAAAACATTTTCTTGACTTTTTATAATAGTGGGTGTTATATAATATTTGTTCTTTTGTGATTGATTCATTTCACTCAGCATAATGTCCTCCAGGTCCATCCATGTTATGAGGTGTTTCACAGATTGATCATTATTCTTTAATGCGGCACAGTATTCCATTGTGTATATGGACCATAGTTTGTTTATCCATTCATCTGTTGATGGGCAATTAGGTTGCTTCCATCTTTTTCTTATTGGGAATAGTGTTCCGATGAACATGGGTGTGCATATTATCTATTTGTTTACACATCTCTTATGGCTGCTATTACATACAATGTTTTACTGGAGCTTTTTATAAATAGACCTTAGTTCGTCTACTATATTATAAGGTTATGAAGGCTGTGAGGGGTCTCAATATATGTTCTCTCTCCCACATTTCCTAGCACATGATCACAGGATAAGTACTCAATAAATTTCTGTGGTATTATTTCATTCAGTAAATATTTATTTAATACCCTGTGTTGCTCAGGGTATAATCAGAACTTAATATATATTTATAGAGTAAATTACTGATACCTATACACATGTCTGGATTACTAGAAAAATGTTGGCACCATTGAGAGAAATCAGGAGTGGAGCAGGCAGTAATTGGGGTGGAAGTTGCTGTGTTTGGTATTGGATGTGTAGAATTTAAGGTGCTGGCAAAAGATGCAGAATGATAGGAATTTACTAAGCTGACACATTGGAACCTCCGTGCTAGGTGCTGATGTGGATACAAAAAGAAGGCAAGAAAGGGGATTATTCATTCTTAGGCACTTGGCTGAGGTTAACGCTATAGCAAAGTAACAAGAAAAAACTAATGGCTACAAACAGGGATTACCTTTTACTCAAGGGCTTGGAAAAATTCTAAAGTTCTCTGCTAGATACCCTAACAGTAAACATCTGAATTGCATTTTTCATTTGTCTTCAATCAGTGATGACTTCATTTTATAGAATCAGTGCTTTGAAAGTTTTAGAATGCAGGGACAATTAATTCTTGCCAAGACTTCAAAGGTCACCTCTCACAAAGTTACAACCTCCCAGCCACTTGCAAACTACCAATAAATGGATGAGACAAATATCCATGCTCTTTCGGAGGAGGAAAATGGTGTATTCCTTTGAGGTCTGATTTCCAACTTTTAGGAATACCAAGAGCAATCCAAATTCAAAAGAGAGACACAGCTTCCTCCCACTCATTCATAAGCCATCTCCTGGGAAAAACAATATTTTCATGCAACTCTGAGCCAATCACCCTCAAAAAAGAAATGCCCTTTAAATTGAAACCATATGAAATATAAATAATCAGCTAGTATGTTCTAATTATGTGAAATATTTTTTATAAAAGCAAAATATGGACTAACTGGAAAATTTAGACTACATTCACAAATGAAAAAAAAAATCATGCTGATCATTTATATTAAAAATGAAAATATCCTCTACTCTTTTTCATTTTAATATCTAAGTCCAGGCTGAGGTTTATTTGGTTGATTTTTATAAAAAATAAATGAAAGTCAAAACTCTTATATAGGTTTTAATATATTCAACCACACTTCAGAGTTTCCTTAACAAGCCTAAATATTAAAACAGCTTTTAAAAATGAGCATATAAAATAAACAAATCATCTTTATCAGGAAAGCACTCTGATTTTACTTTCCCTGTATATTTAAATGATGACCCTCTTAGAGTTATCCAAACCCAGTAACTGTCAAATGCTTAACTTTCCTCTTTTTAATAAAAATGATTTCCATAAAGATTAGAAATTAATCTAACATGACTCTCAAGCCTAATATATTTTAGTGCTGGAAGCTGTAAAAATTCACCTATCTTAAGCTTAATAAAGAAAGTTTTTTCAATTTAAATATACATTGCATTTAATAAGCTTGCATGATAATTTCAACAATGTTCATGATTTCTTCAAATTACTTTTCTGCCGTGGCCAGGATACGATTCAATTTCATTTTTGAGCAACTGAGTTAAGAAAGGGTTTCAAAATAACAAATGAATTTCTGAATAACACAAAATGAAATAATTTGGAGCCAGCCAATCAGATTGTTCTGATGTCTGACCTAAAAGGAAAAAATATAGTTTACTTATATTTATGTAAGCCTAAAATGTGACTACTTGGATAATTTAAATGTTTGACTTTGGACATGTTGTCAGAAGGGTCATTCCATGGAGAAGCATATCATTCTTGGTAAAGTAGAGGGTCAGCAAAAAGGGGAAGACCTTCAACAACATGGATTGACACAGTGGCTGCACCAATGAGTTCAAGCATAACAAGGATTGTGAGGATGAGGCAGGACTGGGTAGTGTTTCATTCTGTTGTACAAAGGGTCATTATGACTCAGAACCAACTTGAGAGCACCTAATAACAACAACAATAAGTAATGTTTGGCTAAGAAGTTTTCCTCAGACATTTGTCCTTGTGAGAATCAGCATTCCTTCCTTTTTACCTTCCGTTCAACCTTCCATCCACCTACTCATTCATCAATTTCACAAATATTTGCAGGGTGTGTACTAGGAGTAAGGCACTGTGCTAAATGGTGTCAATATAATGATATAGACAGACGTGGCTCCTGCTTTCATGAAGCATACTATCTACTATATAAATACTTAAGTATGTAGCTACAAATTGTGATAAGTACTATGAAGGAACAATATAGAATACAATAAAAGGATATAAAAGGGAGACCTAATTTAATTTTGGGCATCAGGATTTTAACCTTCTTCAGGAATCAGCATTTAAATGGAAACCTATAGGGAAGACGAGGAGATGCAAGGACATCATTTAGGAGACTACTGTAGGAGTCAAGGTGACAGACAATGGTTGCTAGGGAGAGGGGACAGGCAATGGAGACAGAGAAATGGATGCATTCAAAATAGTTTAGACAGTAGAATCAACAAGACTTGATGACTGATTACATAAAGGGGGCAAAGGATATGGAGGTGCCATGAATGACATCTAGGTTTGGCATGGCCAACTGTTGGGTTGGTTATGCTAGTTTTAACAATACAGGGGTGGCTGGAAGAAGAGCAGATTTTAGGGAAAAGATTATACACAATAAAGTATTGGAGGAAACTAGGTAAACAATGTATTCTTAATGTTTCTGGGGAAAATTCTTTATACTGTACTTGCAAATTTTTGTAAGTTTGTGATGGCTTTAAAATGAAACAAAAAATAGAAAAAGTTTGTTCCTATTTTTCCTTTGATGATCTTTATAGGTTTAGGTTTTATGTTTAGTTTTTGATCTATCTTGAGTTAGTTTTTGCATATGGTGTGAGATATGGATACTGTTTCATTTCTCTGCAAATGGATACCCAGTTTTGACAGCATAATTTGTTAAAGAGTCTATTGCTTTCCCTCTAGGGAATGTAGAATTCAAGAGAGACTTTTCTCCCCACGGGAGAGACTAAACCAAAAACAAACCTTTGAGTTGATTCCGACTCATAGTAACCCTATAGGACAGAAAAGAACTGTTCAATAGGGGTTCCAAGGCTGTAATCTTTATAGAAGCAGACTGCCACATCTTCCTCCCATGGTGTGGCTGGTGGGTTCAATCTGCCAACTTTCTAGATTATCAGCCAAACGCTTAACCACTGTGCCACAAAAGCTTCTTGGGAGAGAGGAGATCAAGTTTAAAAGCTCCTGAGGAAAATCAAGAAGAGACTTGGGAGTTAAATTTACAGGTGAGAGAAAACAGGAGAGAACAGTTGGAGGAACTGGCCTTTGACAGGTCCCTTATTGCAGGAGAAAGAAACAAGAGAATACAGCAAGGATGGGTATAGACACAATTCGATTATAGATTTGATGGCAGGAAGTTCTCATGTGATAATTATTTTCTTGTCAAGCAGGAGGTAAGGGAGTCCATTGAGAATGAAGGGACAAGGGAGAAGTTGGAAGTTTGAGAAAAATAGAGAAATTCTGGTGGCATAGTGCCTAAGGCATTTGACTGCTAAACAGAAGGCTTGGCAGTTCAAACTCACCAGCCACTCCTCAGAAGGAAGATTGGGCACTCTATTTCCGTAGAGATACCCCCTCAGAAACCCAAGGAGGGGTCACTATGAGTCAGGACTGACTTGATGGTAGTGAGATGGTTTGGTTTTTGGAGGGAAATTCTAAAATGATAATTATGGAGGATGGCAGAATGAAGTAATCTGAGTAATGTAGTAATATTGCTGGATAGCTCTGAGGGCCCAGATGAGATTGGTGATCAAGTTCTATTGGTACCAATCTACCCAAAGTGTGTGGTTTTTCACAAGCAGGGCTAGCTCTTGGGTACAGCCAGGGACAAGGCTGACAGTTGACTTCAAATAGTGTCTGAGTTTTGCCAGGGAGGCCCAATGGGACAAGAGATATTAGGGTTTTGCAAGAAAGATTGAAATGGTCAACCATTTGCAGTAAAACTAAAGAAGTTTTTCTACATTCTTCCTTAAGGGAACTTCTAAATAAAGAATTTCTGTAACCGGTTACTGATGGAAAGTTACTGAAACTGTAACTTAGTAAACTCCTGAAGTATCAGAATAACTCCAAAAGTGAAAATTTGCCAAGCTGAAAATTTCACTCTTCCTAATAAATACAATCATGTTCTCTAGTTTGCTCATCATTTGAAATCACTCATCAGAACTTTAAAGAGCTGGCATATAATTACAGACTTTAAGCCGAGAAGGTGCTATCTGTTGAGTATCATTAGAAATGACACAAAGATATGGAGTTCTAGAGTCATAGGACAGCTAGTCCACAGCATATGAAATCCCAACTGAGGCATCATCCCATTACAATTCAATACCTCCATGTCCACATGAGCAGCTCTACTTACATCTTTTTTACTTATTGGGGTTCTGAGGATGAGTTTAAAGGTCCCTGGGTACTAAAAATGATTGTTTTTACACTCCTAAGGTAAAGGTTGGGAGCTCTGGTGGCATAGTGCCTAAGGCACTTGACTGCTAACCAGAAGGCTGACGGTTCAAATCCACCAGCCACTTCTTGGAAGGAAGGCTGGGCAATCTACTTCTATTAGTGACACTGCCTCGGAAACCCAAGGAGGGGGTATGAGTCTCAATTGACTAGATGGCAGTGAGTTAGTTTTAATTAACCTAAAGATTAGGAGCTCTGGTGGCGTAGTACCTATGGCATTTGACTGCTAACCAAAAGGCTGATGGTTCAAATCCAGCAGCCTCTACTTGGAAGGAAGATTGGGCAATCTACTGCCATAGTTATACCTTCCCGGAAACCCAAGGAGGGGTCTCTATGAGTTGGATCTGACTCAACATCACTGATTTTTTTTTTTCAGTAACCTAAAGGTAGGTGCTTTGAACCCACCAAATGGTGCCATAGAGGAAAGGCCTGGGGCTCTGATTCCTTAAAAAATTATAACCAAGAAAGCCATATGGAGTACAGTTCTACCGTGTAACACATGGGGTTGCCACCATGAGTCAGAATCAATTCAATGGCAGCTTTTTTTTTTTTTTTTAGGAAGACTAATCAGAAGTTTCTGTCTCTTAACAAAAAAACAACATGAAGTTCAAAATCCAGTGACTGGTCTAGTTAACAGAATCTTTAGCCAGTGTGTTCATTTTCTCACAAATATAAATTATAATGCCTGTGTCATTTTCTTTACCAGATTTTTGAGAGAATGAACTAATGAAGCACTATTAAAATACACCATAATAAGATTATTGGGAAGTTGAAGGGAGAAAAATAAGCCTGGAGTTTGAGGCATTGCTCAGAGTAAGAAAGACTTGGATGGGATGGAAATTGGGGGTCCTAGGGAGAATGAAGATGCTGTGTACAGGGGAGAGAAGTTAGGACAGCAGATCCACAAAAGAAATGCTAGGAGCCTAGCAGGAGATGATAGAACAATGAAGTGAAGTTTGCAATTTTCACAATTTTTAGGAGAACTAATAATCACCATGATACAAACTAGTATAAAATTGTACTGCCCTTTTCCTGGATCTATCAATTTGAGACATGATAAAGACAGAATGTGCCTATTCCAAAGAAAGATGTTCCAATAAGATGCAGAAATTATTGATCAAGATCATTAATATCACATGCAAGTAAAATTTTGCTGAAGATAAAGATTATAGCAGAATATTGACAGGAAACTGCCAGAAATTCAAGCTGGATTCAGAAGAGGGCATGGAAAAAGGGCTCTCATCATTGCTGATATCAGACGGCTCTTGGCTGAAGTAGAGGATATCAGAAAGATGTGTACTTATGCTTTATTGATCATGCAGATGCATGAATTCCACTGTGTGGATCATAACAAATTATGGATGACATTGAGAAGAATGGGAGAACAACTGTGCTCATCAGAAACCGTACATAGACCAAGAGACAGTTTTTCAAACCTAACAAGAGAATACTGCATGGTTTGAAATCAGGAAAGGTGTGTGTCAGGGTTATATCTTCTCACCATACTTATTCAATCTATGTTGTTGTTGTTATGTGCCGTCGAGTCGGCCCCGACTCATAGCGACCCCTCCTTGGGTTTCCGAGGCAGTATCACTACGGAAGTAGGATTGCCCAACCTTCCTTCCGAGGAGTGGCTGGTGGGTTTGAACCGCCAGCCGTCTGGTTAGCAGGCAAGTGTCTTAGCCACTATGCTAATCTATATGGTGAGCAAATACTCTCAGAAGCTGGACTTTATGAAGAAGAATGTATCATCAGGATTGAAGGAAGATTCATTAACAACCTGTGATATGCAGATGACACAACCTTGCTTGCTGTATGTGAAGATGATTTGAAGCACTTATGGATGAAGATCAAAGACCCCAGGCTTCAGTATAGATTACACCTCCACATAAAGAAAACAAGAATCCTGATAACTTGACCAGTAAGCAACATCATGAGACATGGTGGTAAGATTGAATTTTTCAAGGGTTTCATTTTACTTGGATCCACAATCAACACCCTTGAAAGCAGCAGTCAAGAGATCAAATGATGTGTATTCCATTTGCCAAATCTGCAAAAGACTAAAATGTTAAAGAGCAAAGTTGTCACTTTGAAAACTAAGGTGCACCTGACTCAAGCCATGGTATTTTCAGCAGCTTCATATACAGGTGAAAGCTGGACAATGAATAAGGAAGACCACAGAAGAATTGGTGCCTTTGAATTGTTGTGTTGAGGAAGAGTATTGAATGTACCATGGACTGTCGGGGAGAACTAACAAATCTGCCTTAGAAGAAGTAAGGCCAGAATGCTCCTTAGAAGCAAGAATAGGCAGACTTATTCTCTCTGCACTTTGGTTATGTTGTCCGAAGGGACCAGTCCCTGGATAAGGATATCAGGATGGGTAAAGTAAAGGATCAGGGAAAAAGGGGATGGCCCTCAATCAGATGGACTGACACAGTGGCTGCGATGGTGGGTTTAAGCATAGCAATAATTGTGAGGATGGTACAGGACCAAGCATTGTTTTGATCTGTTGTATATAGGGTCGCTATGAGTCGAAACTGACTTGACAGCACCTAACAACAACAACAACATAGGAAATGAAACTAAAGATCACTTATCGAGTTTAGTGGGTTGAATGGTTGCCCTCATAAATAAGTTCATGTCATAACCCCCAGAACCAGTAGTGCCTAAGGCATTTGACTGCTAACCAGAAGGCTGGTGGTTCAAACCCACCAGCCACTCCTTGGAAGGAAGGTTGGGCAATCTATTTCCATAGTGATACTGCCTCGGAAACCCAAGGAGGAGTTGCTATGAGTTGGATGCGACTTGAGGGCAATGAGGTTTTTTGTTTGTTTGTTTGTTTGTTTTTTGAGAAAGGGTGTTTGCAGATGTAATTAAATTAAGAATATGAAGATACCAGAATAACTGAATGGTGCCTGGCTACCATAACTGAACATTTTGACATTCCTTAGAAGAATGCTGATCAAAAGGTTGAAAATGCAGAACAGAATTTCAAATTCTCAGGGACTTCAGACTTCCTAGAGCCATGAAGGTTGGATGAACCCCTAAAACTATTGCTCTGAGATAATCTTTAAATCTTAAACCAAAAATATCCCCTGTAGTCTTCTTAAAACCAAACAACAGTTTAGTTGAACTAGGAAAACATGTCTGCCTCGAGCACTGTGCTCTTTTCAAAACTATATAGGGTCAAACTGACAACAACAACTTGAAAGATTAAACAGGGACCTTAAGGGGTGGTGAGCTGATGGTAATGGGGGAATAACACCTCAGAAAGGAGGGTGAGGATGGTCGCACAACCCAAAGAATGCAATCAGTGTCGCTGAATTGTTCATGGAGAAACTGTTGAACTGGTGTATGTTTTGCTGTGTATATTCTCAAAAACAACAACAAAATAAATTATATATATATATGTATTTGTATGGGAGCTCTGGTAGCGTAGTGCCTAAGGCACTTGACTGCTAACCAGAAGGCTGGTGGTTCAA
>NW_006921924.1:393349-403328 GCF_000298275.1 Orycteropus afer afer
CAAACCCACCAGCCACTCCTCGGAAGGAAGATTGGGCAATCTACTTCTGTAGTGATACTGCCTCAGAAACTCAAGGGGAGGGGGTCACTATGAGTTGGATTAGACTCAACAACAGTGAGTTAGTAGCTATTGCTAACATTTATTGGAATTTAACATCCTAGGCACGGTGCTAAGTGACTGAACTGAATTATTCTCCTTAGCCCTCACAATAGCACTATGATAGAAGTACTATAATTAACCCCATTCTACAGATGAAGAGATTAAGGCTTAACAATTTGCCTCCAGTGATATGGTAGTATAGCAAAGGTTTGAACCCAGCAGTCTGATCATACAGTCCCTACTTTAAACCCCTATCCTGTAGTGCTTTCAAGAGTAGTTTGGATGCATTACAGCAGTTGTTAAGAGCTTACCTCCCCTAAATAAGTCTAATTGGCTGGCCAATGGAAGGGATTTTGTTTTCAAGTTCAATCAAAATTAAGACAGTTAACTGCTGTATAGTAAGTACAAGCATAAATCATAATGAAATGGATGCTTTCCAAGACATGTCTTGTTACTTACATGGTGTGACCAGAGTTGAATAAAGCAGAAAAAAGGATAGTCTCTATAATACCATAGTTATCCCAGCCAGCATTAACTTGGGATGTTTTTCTAATAAAAATGTCCAATTATGCTTTCTTCCCCATTTAAGCTCCATAATATAATGCAAAGGATACTTTTATAAAATCATTACATGTTACGTAGTAGTTATTTCCTTTTATCACACTAACATTTTCACCTGTTAAGTTGCCTCAATTCCTCCTTTCTTTTCATACCTTTGCACTGACTTCTGTTGTAAATTTATTTAATGTACATAAATTATTCAGCATAATGGAAAAACACAGAAATATGGTGCCATCTACAAATCAGCTGCTACTCCTCAAAAATGAAGGCACTCTGCTCTGCCTTGACATTTGGATTGCTCAGCTGTCATAGGAAACTCTTCTACTTAGACACCTTCAATTCCCTTGGCAGTCTCTCTTAATTGTATTTTTATTTCAGAAGCTAACAATGACATAAAGGAGTACTAATGTGTCGTAGAGGAGCTCTGGTGGTGTAGTGCCTAAGGCAGTTGACTCCTGAGCAGAAGGCTGGTGGTTCAAATGCACCAGCCACTCCCCGGAAGGAGCTCTGGTAGCATAGTGCCTAAGGCATTTGATTGCTAACCAGAGGGCTGGCGGTTCAAACCCACCAGCCACTCCTTGGAAGGAAGGTTGGGCAATCTACTTCCATAGTGATACCGCCTTGGAAACCCAAGGAGGGGTTGGTATGAGTCAGGTATGACTCAACGGCACATAACAACAATAACAATGTGTAGTAGACTCAATCCCATATTTTTAATATCTCTCTATGTATGAGATGTCTTCAAGTGTCAGCCTCCTCAAACAGAATCACCTTGCTTTTTTTTTCTTTTATAAAATCTCCTTCTTTCAAGGGATAGATTTCTTTACCTTTCTTCAATCCAAACACTCAGAATGGAGTTTGAAGCTGTAGCAGCAGAAACACATCTTCAGGTGCCTTGCCACTGAAGTGGAGCAGAATCAAAAGACTTACATGGGAGTCTCAGATCTGCTACTTACTAACCATGTGAACCTGGATACATCATTTAGTTTCTCTGACTCTGGGTTCATTTGCAAAATGCAGATGCTTTTGCCCACCCTAACCAACAGAGTCGTTAAAAATAGGTTGTAAATGTGTGAAAGCACTTTGCAAACCTAAGCAGTAAATCAAAATAATCCTGACCTGCAGCAGTGGTGTGAGCTTTTATGATGGCCAGACTTGGATTTGGAACCCGGATCAGCCCCATACTAGTTGTGTGGCCCTAGGAAAATATTTTAACCTCATTTGTCAAATGAGATAAAAATATCTTTGTTTTAAATATATGACATACAAATTTTGTTTTATTTATTTCATTATTGCTGTTGAGAATACATACAGCAAAACACACAGCCATTCAACAGTTTCTCCATGTACAATTCAGTGACATTGATTACCTACTTTGAGTTGGGCAATCATTCTTACCCTCCTTTTCTGAGTTGTTCCTCCCCATTAACATCAACTCACTGCCCCTCAGGTTCCGATAACATGATATTTATTAAAGTATTTAGTACACTGACTGGCACATACAGGTATTCAATGCATATTACTCCCCTTCTTTATCCCTCCCTCTTATGGCCTTTCTATTTCTGAAGAACAGCTCCAGTCCAAGGCAAATATACCATCCCATTTAGGTCCAATAGTAGGTTGCCCCTCCACAGAACTCTCAAAAAAAAAAAAAAAAAAAGCCTGAAAAAAGAGCCCCAGAGACTGATGTGAAGTCAAAGTGGCCGACTCCAAATTTTCTTAGAAAAATTCCATTCAAATCCAACCAAAAAGGAAGGTGCATTTTGGAAAATTGGCCTTTACTGTCTAGAGGACAAGTTTTCCAAGTCTTCTCTAAAGTTCAATATCTCTTTCACCATACCAGACAGGCTTTTCTTTCAGTAAAGATAACAGAAGTGGTGAATTTTACTGTCTTTGACTAGGTTGCCATATGTGTATGGGAACAGTTTTCTCATCTCCTAGTTCCAACAGAAAGTTTTATCTTAAAAACCACACATAAACAACCTTTTTCTCCTTCTGTCTATTCCCCAAGTAACTTCCGGTGTGATCTATGGGATGATCTGCTACACATGGAGTTAGGGGCCAAGAGAATAGTTGGTGAGCTTTGGGAGGAAATTCCACTGTCTAATCTCCAGTATCTTTATCCAATCTTGAAAGCACAGCTACCTAACATTTAGAAACACCCTTCTGGTTTTGCGTTGCCAATTTTGTCTTCAGTAATGTTTGCTTTTCTGACCATTGTCTGTATTTCCAGCCTCTGAGGGCTGATGTCATTTGTCCAGTAACCTAACAATGATTTTAAACTCAATTTTCCCATGATGAAACACCATTAATCCTTGGAGTACTTACTGTAATACAATGCATCGGATAGTATGGAAACATGAGCTACTGTTCCACTGGAACGCCAATGTCATGCATCATTAATAAACACACAGTTTCCATTAAGTGTGAGGCTTTTAATTAGCATACATATTTTTGTCATCATATATCAAATTAGGCAGACTTTTTTTTCTCAGCTTGTGTTACTTTTGCTGACTTGAAAATTTGAATTCTTTTTGTAGCAGTGTATATTAAAGCCCAAACTTTGCAAAGCACTCTTAAGTTATTTTCAGTATTGAAATGACAATTTGATTTTCTCTAAGCTTTCTAAAGGAAGCAATGTGATGTTTTACTTCTTAAAAAATATTTCTACGGCACTTTTGCAACAAGATCAAATGTTGTTAATCTAAACCTGGTATGTTTGAACTACACAGGGTTTTGCAAAGTATGGCCACAAACCACCTGCTAGAGATCCAGTTAAAAATGTAGATTAATGGGACCAACCGCAGATCTACTGAATCAGAACATGGGGATGGGCCTGGGAATTTGCCTTTTGACAACTTTCTGGGTAGGTTTCATGTATTCTAAAATTTGAAAACCACTGATTTGGTGGCAGGGGTAGAGGGGAGGACTGTCTCTTCCTGCTATATTGGCTTTTGACTGAGAAGAATCAGCTAACCCATAATTTGGCCAAAGAGAGAAATTGAATCAAAAAGTAGGCAGACACTATTGCTTTTCAGAATTAAAAGCCACCAGGGGCAACTGTAGTCAACAAATCAGCATAAGTGGTTTTTTTCTAATACTCTTCCACCCCTCTTTCACTGTCTTTTTAAGGACTTTTATCATCCTCTTCACCTGAATCTCTTCTCAGTATCCTCACACTGTCCTGTTGGCTGTTTACAGTGGTGTACTACTTAGAATACAGGACTGGGAATAAGAAAACCAGGATTCCAGTCCTTGTTTTGACACTTATTGTCTATGTGACCTTGGACAAGTCTAACTCTTTCTGAGCTTTAGTTTCATGAACTGCAAATGGTGGGAATAGGAAGGAAGAGAGGAAGAAGAAGGAACATTAGATAATTTAATGTCTCAGATTCTGTTTGGATCCAATATTCTTGGACTTTATGAATGCTACAGCTGCTAGCGGGAGAATAGCAGAGGGAAAAGGAAGACAGGAAGATAAGCTAAAGAAGTCACTAGGTTTGGAGAAGAGGAATAGGCATGAGTTTTGGAATCAGAAAAATCAGGGTTTAGATCCCAGTTCTGCTATACAAACTGTGTCATCTTGAGCAAATAACTTTACTCTTTGAACTTTGGTCTCCTTGTCTATAAATATCAGGATAATATATGCCTCATAGAGTTCTTGTGATGATTAAAAGAGGTAGTACAAGAAACAGTATCCAACAACAAGGTAGTCAGTAAGCAATAGATATGATGAGGAAGACAAGGAGGAAGAGCAATAGGAAGGGAATAACAGAGAATGAAACAAAATGGTGGGCATTTTGGTATTCTAGTAGATTTACTTGGCAACAAATATTCATTAGGAAACCATGATGTGCCAGCTATTGTTCAGGCACTGAAGAAACATGAATGAAAAAAAAAAAAGGCATAATTTCTACTTTCATGGAGCTCCTATTTGGATGTATATCAGGTGTAAGTGTGTGAGTCCGTGTGTACGTGTGTGTGACAATAAGTAAATGAATATGAGATATTTCATGTGGAGAGGACTACTGTGAAGGAAATTAAAGCAGGGTAAGGGGAGTTAGAAAATCAAAAGGGAAGAACATTCTCGGCATTTTTCAAGCTGAAAGAACTAAAGAAAAAAATTCAAGCTTAAAATCACAATATTGAAAGATTCTATGGGTAAAATATTGAATAACATAAGAAGCATCAAAAGAAGATGGAAGGGCATGGAAAAACCAATCAATAATTTTATATGGAAAAGAAAGGGACCTCGGATAAGTAAAGCATTACTGAAGAAAAAGAATTATGTAGGAGGTCTCACACTCCCTGATCTCAAAACCTTCTATACAACCACGGGAGTCAAGATAGCCTGGCATTGGTATGACGACAGACACATAGACCAGTGGAATAGAATTGAGAACCCAGAAATAGATCCAAGCACCTATGGTCAGCTGATTTTTGACAAAGGGTTGAAATTCATTAAACGGGGAAGAGATAGTCTCTTTCACAAACAGTGCTGGCAAAACTGAATATCCATTTGCAGAAAAATGTAACAAGATCCATACTTCACACCATACACAAAAACTAACTCCAGATGGATCAAAGACTTAAATGTGAAATATAAAACTATAATGTTCATCAAAGAAAAAATAGGGGCAAACTTAGGGGCCCTGATTTATGGCATAAATAGACTACTAAGCAAAACCCAAAATGCACAAACAGCAGAAGATAAACTAGATGATTGGGACCTTCTAAAAATTAAATTCTTATGTGCATCAAAAGACTTCTCCAAAAGAGTAAAACAAGAACCTACAGATTGGGAAAAAATATTCAGCAATGACATATCTGACAAGGGACTTATCTCTAAAATTTATAGAAAACTCCAATACCTCAACACCAAAAAGACAAACAATCCAATTCAAAAATGGGCAGAAGACATGAACAGAGACTTCACCAAAGAAAATATTCAGGCAGCCAACAAACACATGAAGAAATGCTCAAGGCCATTGGCCATTAGAGAGATGCAAATCAAAAGAACAATGAGATATCATCTCACTACAGCACTAATAGCAAACAAAGTTCAACAAGACAGAAAAGAACAAGTGCTGGTGAGGGTGTGGAGAGATTGGAACTCTCATACATTGCTGGTAAGACTGTAAGATAGTAAAACCACTGTGGAAAACAGTATAGTGCTTCCTTAAAAAGTTAGAAATAGAAATACCATTTGATCCAGCAAACCCACTACTAGGTATATATCCTAAAGAAGTGAGAGCCAGGGTATGAATAGATATATGCACACTCATGTTCATCATAGCACTGTTTATAATAGCAAAGAGATGGAAACAACTTAAGTGTCCATCAACACATGAATGGATAAGTAAACTATGGTACATACATATAACAGAATGCAATACAACATTAACGAACAATGAAGATTCTGTGAAACACTTCATAAGGTGGATTAACTAGGACATTATGCTGAATGAAATAAGTCAATCATAGAAGAACAAATATTGTATGAGTCCACTATTGTAAAAAGGCAAGGGAAATTTACACGTGAAAGGAAAATTTCTTTGTTGGTTACCAGGGATGGGATAGGAAGGGAGGAAACAAAAAAGAAGATGGAAGGAATACATAGAGCCACTGTACCAAAAAGAATTGGTTGATGGTCAACCATTTCAGGAGGTAGTATATGATCAAGAATCAATGGTATTGAAGGAAGAAGTCCAAACTGCACTAAGGGCACTGGCAAAAAATGAAACTCCAGGAATTGATAGAGTACCAATTGACATGTTCCAACAAATGGATACAACGTTGGAAGCACTCACATGCCTTTGCCAAGAAATTTGGGAGAAAAGCACCTGGCCAACCGACTGGAATAGATGCCTATTTATGCCATTTCAAAGAAAGGTGATTTAACAGAATGTGGAAATTATCAAACAATATCTTTAATATCACACATAAGTAAAATTTTGCTGGAAATAATTAAGAAAACACTTGCAGCAGTACATAGAGAAATGCCAGAAATTCAAGCTGGATTCAGAAGAGGACATGGAATAAGGGATATCAATACTGATGTCAGATGGATCTTGGCCCAAAGCAGAGAATACCAGAAAGATGTTTACCTGTGTTTTCTTGACTATACAAGGGCATTTGACTGTGTGGATCAAACAAATTATGGACAACATTGTGAAGAAAGTCAATTCTAGAACACTTAATTGTGGTCTTGAGGAACATGTACATAGACAAAGAAGCGGTCATTTGAACAGAGCTAGGAGATAATGCATTGTTTAAAATCAGGAAAAGTGTGAGTCAATGTTGTATCCTTTCACCATACTTGTTCAATCCGTATGCTGAACAATAATCTGAGAAGATGGACTATATGAAGAAGAACAGGATATCAGGATTGGAGGAAGATTCATTAACAACCTGTGATATGGACATGACACAAGCTTGTTTGCTGAAAGTGAAGAAGACTTGAAGCAATTACTGATGAAGATCAAAGACTCCAGCCTTCAGTATATATTACACCTCAACATAAAGAAAACAAAAATGTTCACAACTGCACCAATAAGTAACATCATAATAAATGGAGAAGGTACTGAAGTTGCCAGGGATTTCATTTTACTTGGATCCACAGGCACCATCCATGGAAGCAATAGTCAAGAAATCAAATGATGTATTGCACAGGGCAAATCCCTTAAAAAGACCTCTTTAAAGTGTTAAAGAACAAAGATGTCACTTTGAAGACTAAGGTGCCCCTGACCCAAGCCAAGGCAGTTTCAATTTCTTCATATACATCGAAAGCTGAACAATGAATAAATGAGACTGAAGGAAAATTGATCTATCTGAATCATGGTGTTGGTGAAGAATACGGAATATACCATGAACTACAAGCAGAACAAATAAATCTGTCTTGGAAGAAGTACAGCCAGATGGCGAGACTTCCTCTCTCATGCTTTAGTCATGTTTTCAGGAGGGACCAGTCCCTGGAGAAGGACATCATGCTTGGTAAAGTCGAGTGTCAGCGAAGAAGGGGAAGACCCTCAATGAATGGACTGCCACAGTGGCTGGAACGATGGGCTCAAGCACAGCCACTGAGTCTGAGTATGGCACAGGACTGGGCAGAGCTTCATTCTGTTGCACACAGTGTCTCTATGAGTTGGAACAGCCTTGATGGCGCATGGGGGCTGCTGTTTTAATACGGTGGTCAGGGAAAGCTTCTCTAATAAAATATCACCTGACCAGATGCCTGAAAGGAGTGTGAGAGCCTTGCAGCTAGCTGGGAGAAAGTGTTCCAGGCCAAAGGAATAGCAAGTAGAAATGTGCTGAAGTGGAAGCATGCCCAGATCGTTGAAGAATAACAAGGAGGCCGGAGTCCAGAATGTGTTGCTGGAGCAGAGTGAACGAAGGCGAGAGAGGGTTGTAGGACACAGTGTGTCAGAAGTCATGGAGGTGGGGCTACCAGGTATTGTAGGGCCTGTAGACCATGGTAAGTCCAGTGATTTTTACTCTGAGTGACACAGGAAGACAACAGAAAGTTCTGAACAAAGTGACACTATCTGACCTCCCAAGGGTCATTCTGGGAATGTGTTGAGAATATATACTGTTGCAGATGGGGGCAGACATAGTTAAGAGGCTACTGTGATAATCCAGGCAAAAGATGATGGTGGCTTGGGACCAAGATGGTAGCAGCGTAAATGGTGAGAAGTGGTTAGACTCTTGATATATTTTGAAGGTAGAGTTAACAAGATTTGCTAATAGACTGGATGTGGATGGACTGGATGTGGATGTGAGAGATAATATGAATGACATCAAGGCTTTTGGCCTGAACAACTGGAAGAACGGAGTTGCATCTACAGAGTTGGGGAAGAATAAGAGAATCAGGTATGGGTGAGAGCTGGGGAGGTAATGGTGGTGGTAGTGGGATAAAGCATTAGTGTGAATCAGGTGAGAAGTGTCAGTCAACTGACATTTAGTGAGCACTTCCTGTGTGTGGAGCCCAGAAACAGGTGCTATGGGATTTTATTAGTAAAATGTTCTTGTTAGTACGATAAGGGAACCAGTGAACACTGTCTTTAGTTTTAGTTGAGTGCTTGTGAAATTATTTCGGGAATAAGCTGCACTCTTCCTCACACATGGGAAGTCCACATTCAGAATTAATACACATCACTTTTCAGCTTTCCAAAGCCATATTCATTATCTCTGAACTTCAGCTTTAACCAAATCAAATGAAAACTAGTACAAGTTGAGGGATTGCAACTTTGCTATTTGCTTACTCACAGTGATGCCTTACCACCGCTCCAGTAACTGCCTTAATTGCTTTCTGGAAATAATCCTACCCCATCTGGTGGGATGTTTCTGAAGCATTAAGTGCTCCAAGAAAAAGAGCTTTACAGTAAGCGCACTGCCACCGGGAGCCTCACTGGCTGTTTCGTACTTCAGTTTGTGCCGCTTCCCAAAGAGCTGAATGGAATGCTATTGTGTCGTTTAAATCTAAAGAAGGCATTTGCACACTAACGATGTTATCTCTAGTCCTAATTTGCGCAAACATTGATCTGCTTTGAGCAGAAAAGAAATCTCCACTCAGACAGAGAGGACTGAGCTCAGATTAATAGTCAGAGGAAAGAACTGCAGCACCAGGAAGGGTAAACTTTCCCCCCCATTTTAGGATGCTCTATCAGATTTTCCTTCCAGATTTATTTCTGCTCCAATGAAGAATATTCTTTCTGAGCTAAATCCAATTTGTATATAAAAAATACACACCCATATTGATTTCACTCTGGTTTAAAATGATATTTTTGTAGTACAAAAATCTAATCACTACAATCTTATGAGTCGGACTGGTAATGGTAAACATACTAACAGATCTTTCATTTCATGGGGCCAAAGCTCTGGAAATTGATAGTACTGAAAAGGATTACTCATTCACCATTGGGTATAACTTTGTTTACTCAACTGTGATATAGGTGTAAAGCAGAAATACAATTATGGAGGGCCAACACACAAGGGATTTTTGAATAGTAGAACTTGCCTTCCCCCAATCCCCCCTAAGGCCTATAGATTGTACAAGTTGGCAGATGAAAGAAGGATATTGTGGGGAATCGTTTACAATAAATGAAAAAAAGCTGAATCTGATAGGGTGGAAAATTAGACTGACATAGTCACTGAAGAAATAAAAGTCTCCCCAGCCAAGATCAACTTTTTAAAAATTAAGCTTTTAGAGGAGATGGATTTGCAGGTCTTTCCACCAGCACTGTTCTTTTTTCTCTCATGTGTCTAAAGCTTTTAGTTTTGAGCGAGGCATGCTACAAGGGAAATTGTGAGACAGTGGTTG
>NW_006921924.1:403618-421094 GCF_000298275.1 Orycteropus afer afer
TCTGCCGCAAGCTCACATAACCCTATATTGCCCTCGCTGGAACAGAATGTTGTGGAAACCTGCAGTTCAGGAGCCCACAAAGGGTTGAGGCTGGGAGAAATAATTCAACAAGAGTACAGAAAAAAGCAACATTGTCCCTAAGGATTATGACCTTTGAATATAAGATTGATGTCTAAAGCCCAGGAATCATGAAGGGAAGGGAAATGTACGGCTACTGCTGTAAATATACAGTCACCGCAGGGGGTGGATCCTAAGGTTTAGCCCAGAACCAGCCAAAGGCAGTCTAGGCAATAAAGATAATCCCAGTAAGCACCATGTTGTGATCACTGTGGGTGATCAGAAGATAACAACCAATATTTCCCATAATCAATTTATAAGGAGTTCTTTTTCACACGAGCTCACGGTGCTTTCTAACCAGCCAAGTTAATACAGGTGAAAATCTCCACATTAGAAAACGAATGGGCAACTATTTTCATTTTGATAATTGGGAAAAAGAGGCCCAGGATAATTTGCCCCAAATCTTACAGCTATTTAGTTGTATTGCTTTAAACCCCTTCAGTAGGCAGACAATATGTAAGCTCAAAAAGATCAGATCCTGCTTATAGCACAACATAGGTGCTAACACTTCAGAAATGAATAAGGAAAAAAGATTTTCTTGATATACAAATGAATACAGTTTGGAGAGTAGGTGTTTACTTGGAACATATGAAGTCACTATAAAAGGAACACGGATTTCTAATGTCCAAATTTTGCTGCCGTCAGAGTTGATTTTGTAGTAAATAGGTGTCATAATACAGAAATACATGAATTCTAAGTTAGTCTTTTGGTCTTTAACAAGTTTTGCAAAGTTTTTCATCTAAGCTCTTTGATTAAAATAAGTATCATATTTCTTCCTCCGATGTGTGTAAACTCTAAAAAAAACTCACTGCTGCCGAGTCAGATAGGACTCATAGTGACCCCTCCTTGGGTTTCCGAGGCAGTATCACTATGGAAGTAGATTGCCCAACCTTCCTTCCGAGGAGTGGCTGCTGGGTGAGCAGTTAAGTGCCTTAGGCGCTGCGCCATCAGAGCTCTTCCAGTCTTAACAGGAGATGTTATTTCTTGTCGCATGCTTAGTAAAGTCATGAATCAGTGAGATCTGAGTATACTAGTGGCCTGGATAAGGGATGATTCCACACAGATCTTTTCTACCAGGACTGAGACACTTGGGGGAGAAATTTAGGAATCTGGCCTTTTGTCCACCCTTTCCTAGAAATTTTCGAGGACAGGTATTGGATATAGTTTCTAAAATGTTATTATAATTAACTAATTACTCTTTCATGTCTATAATATTATCTCCTAAACATTCTATGATGCATGCAGCTTGCTTATCTCTGCTTTAAAGAAGAGGAAACTGAGGCTCAAAGAAACGAGTGCCCTGACTAAAGTCACAGAGCTAGTTAGTAGCAGAGCTGGCACTAAGTCTAGGACTCCTGACTCTTAGCTTCAGATCCATCCCACTACAGCAGTGGCTTTTCAAAGGACACGTATATTAGTCAGTACAGGTTAGATCAGGCCACAAATGACACACACACTCCCAGATCTCAGTGGCTGGAAATAAAAGATTATTTCCCATCTGATCATCATTTAGAACACTGCAATTTCAATATGAAGTCTTTAGGATCTTCCAAGGCAGGGGAAAAAGAATATGGAGAATTGCATACTGGGTCTTACATAAATGATACACATGATATCTGTTGACATTTCTTAGGCCAAAGCAAGTGACATGGTCAGACAAGGGAGCACTGTGCTCCAAAGGAAAAACAATTGGAATTTTGGTGAACATTAATGATGTCTCCCACAGCACCCTTCATTCAAATGAAATTGTGGTTTCTATTTGCCTGCAGCAAGAGGAGAGTAAGGAATAGAAGAAGGGATTGGAACATGTGGCTAATTGATTCCATTGACAACTGTTTCCTTTGCTTTGAGAACAGAAAAACTGGATGGTGCCCAGCTATCATTACTGAACATTTTGAGCAATGTTCTCAAAATTCATCTATGAATCCTGATCGAGAGGGGGGGAAATGCAGTACAGAATTTCACATTCTAATGGATTCCAGATTTTATGGAGCCATGGAGGCTGGATGAACCCCTAAAACTACTGTCCTGAGATAATCTTTAAACCTTAAACCAAAAATATCCCTTGAAGTCTTCTTAAACTCAAATAATAGTTTAGTTTAGCTGATAAAGAATGTCTGTCCTGTGCACGGCACTCTTTTAAGGACTATGCATCTGGCCTCAAATTGACAATGTTGTTGTTGTTGTTGTTGTTGTTATGTGCCATCAAGTCAGCCCTGACTCATAGCGACCCCTCCTTGGGTTTCCGAGGCAGTATCACTACGGAAGTAGATTGCCCAACCTTCCTTCCGAGGAGTGGCTGGTGGGTTTGAACCACCAGCCTTCTGGTTAGCAGTCAAGTGCCTTAGCCACTACGCTACCAGAGCTCCCAAATTGACAATAGGAACTCGAAAAATTAGATAGGAAACTTAGGGGGCAATAAGTTTATGTGAATGGGGGATACAAAACTCAGAAAAGGAAGGTAAGAAGGGTTGTACAACTTCTAAGAATATAATCAATGCCACTGATTTGCACATGCAGAAATTGTTGTATTGACGTATATGTTTCTGTGTATATTATCAACAAAAACAATAAAAATAAATAAATAAAAAGGAAAAAGATGAAATATTATTCCGAGTCCCACTCTATAAAATAGATACAAAGCAATGAGGAGATTCAAACCTGCTTAACTTCCCCTTTACTTCTTTGGAAGCTCCTTAGGGATATTTAAAGATTTAGTGAACTGCCCCCAACATACTTAGAAAGCAAGCATACAGAATAAGTATCTTTATATTAAAAGATGAGAAAGCCAGTCATCTCTTTCAGGGTCATGAGACAAAATAGAAGCTAAAATGGGAACACATCACACAATGCTCTATTCTTTGTCTCTTGTTCTACTCACTAGACTTTGAGTCTCCCACTGTGATACAAAAAATCCTCAAGAATATTGTGACTTTTCATGTCACAATGTATTAGGTGCACATAATGTTACCTATAATGAATGCTAAGTCTCAAGTGCACAGCATGGTTTAGAAGCTAATTTCTAAAGGAGGTACACATTTTTAGATTCATTTTGAACTCCACAGCTGCCTCTTACCACTAAGCAACTTGCCTTGCATGCAAGAGTAAATGTGTTAATATAATATGCCTGTAAGTTTTCAGCCTAGCTGAATTTTAAAACATGATTTGTTCAGAAAACAAAATTCTTTTATGGGATTGTGGCTGGAAGGAAAATGATCCTTTTGAATATGAGAAAGGTCATTCCATGTCACTAGCTTTTATGAAGAATATTTTCAATCAAGACAGTAAAATAAAAAGTATATGTATATTTCAGGAACACTTGTTTAGGCATAGAATAAAAATGGTTAGAAAAGTGATGTGTGTGTGTGTGTGTGTGTTGGGGGCATAACAAAACACTTGGGGGTAGCTTTTTCAAACTATACACTTTCTACCATCCTGTTCTGATAACCACACCAAATTGAGACTCTATACTGCAACAAGTCACCCTTACTGATAATAGAAAGAAAATAAAGGTTGAAATCTACCAGGTTGGAACACTATCTCCAACCAGAAACATTTGTGGCAAAGTTCTTCTAGGAATTAAATCTTGAATTCTTCTCCTTCTCACTGTGTCATCCATCCCCAACTGTCATGATAATAAACATGCCAACATTTTTCACCCAACAGCAAATTCCCAAGAGAGAACTGATTTCTTGTTGTGTATGTGTTTGAAATGACAACTGATCACAGAATAAAGATATTTTTGCTGGTGGCCTATACATTCCAGATTGGGGAGGTGGGGAGAGGAAGACCTATTAACCTGAAGGTCCTTCCTTCAGGGGAGAGTACATGTTTTTCTTCCTTCCTTTCCTCCCTCCCTCTTATTTATTCACATACCTCCCTACCTTATCTATCAATGTATCAATCTTATCTACCTATCTATCTACCCACATACCTACCTATCAACCAAAACACATTTCCACATCAATTTTATGTTCACATATGAATGCAAAGACTTCTCACATAAAGCACAGACGTTGTGATCATCTTGGAGATTAGTAAATTGATTGTCATCCTTCCCCTCTGTTTTGTTCCTAGGGCTAGAAAGCAATAAAATCTACATTCCATCCTATAGACTGGATGCTACCTTCCTTTGCTTTCTGCAATCTGTAAAGCTGAGGGAAGGCCTTAGCGCTAAGTTCTTTTTGGTGTTGAGTGAGAGCTACTGTTAGAAATAAGTTTGCTAAAGAAAGATGTGCCTGCTGAGATGATCAACAACTTGTATTTGTGCAGAGCTTTACCTTTTGCAAAGGATTCTCTAAGCCATTATCATGATGTTTCAAGTCACGCACATCACCTTAAACTTTCCCTTTTTCCTAGACCTGAGACTTTATGAATAAAAAACAGCAATGACCGGGGCAAGACATGAAGTTGAGAAACTTCAGGAAAGAGATGCCTGTTGATCCCAGTGTGTTGAGTTTTAATGTATATGAATGTCAAGCTTAGTCTGCTAATAAAACAAAAGAAGAAGAGAGTGATATAGTTTCTCTTATATCAATAAAGCATTGAGAAAATCATGTGTCCTTGACAAATTCAGATAGCCCCAGTGCATGGAATGAAGAGACACTGGGAAATGGGAAATCCAACTATAATATGGGTCAGGCAGCCATACAATATTTCATTTTTCAAATTATTCTTATAACCTTTAAATCTGCCCATCTCATCCTTTATTTCATTTCTTTCACTGCCTGATAATATCTCACCTGTCATCTTTTCCCCAGTGTTCTTTTCTGTAGCACTAGGTGGTAGGGCTCTGACTTAAAGATACTAAAACTCCAAGACACTTTATGACTCTAGTATTGCCCTTAGACCTGGGCCACTAGGGTCTTCCTTGAGCTCATTTTGAATGGTCCCTTCTGGCCTTTGTGCAGCCACACTCCTCCCAAAGGATGAGAAGTTCACTGGTCCAGTGGTATATGCCTATTTGGAGTTTGCACTATGCCCGTTAGTAAATGTTGCTGTTATGTGCCATCGAGTCGACCCCGCTAGTAAATAGTTAGATTATTTACTCCCTGGGTAGCTGGGAGCCAAGTATTTCCTGTCTACATGGCCCTGAATCCACTTGCAAGGCCTATGTAGGACTCTGCCCCGTCTGGATTTTGCTGCTAATATGTGTGCCCCTAGACTTCAGGGGTGACCAAAGCTCAACTCTTTGCCAGAGGTGAGGAGAGGTATGATGTGTGGATAGAGTTTCGCTGGTGTAGCCAAGTATGTGTTCATGAAGCCCCTCATGGTATGGGACAGAGTGAGTCAGGATTGGGAAGAGAAGGGTATCTGGACATAGGCAGGAAGTCTCCATTTATATCCTTGCCCCAGCCCCACAAATGTCAGGTATTTCCTTATCCCTATTACACTTGTAGAGAGCTGGACAATGAATAAGACCGAAGAAGAGTTGATGCTTTTGAGTTGTGGTGTGGCGGAGAATGCTGAAAGTACCATGGACTGCTAAAAGAACTAACAGATCTGTCCTGGAGGAAGTGCAGCCAGAATGCTCCTTGGAAGCAAGAATGGCCAGACTTCGTCTCACCTATTTTGGTCATGTTGTCAGAAGGGACCATTCCCTGGAGAAGGATGTCATGCTTGGTAGTGTGGAGGGTCAACGAAAGAGGGGGAGGCCGTCAACGAGATGGATTGATACGGTGGCTGCGATGATGGGATCAAGTATAGCAGGGATTGTGGGGCTGGCGTGGGATCAGGCAGTGTTTCATTCTGCTGTGCATGGGGTCGCCATGAGTCGGAAATGACTCGACGGCACTTAACAACAACAATTACACTTGTAAAGAATGCAGTCCTTACAAAAGATTCTCTCTTGATTGCCCATTGTGTGTAGTCTCAAGGTAATCTAGAAAATTAGCCACGGCATAGATTGTTACACTTAAGAAATTCAATGCTGTTACTGGTGGCCCATGAAAACAATCTCCCATTCTTCTACTTCTAGGTCATGCATGTAAAACAAGGCTAGACTGAATGGGATGACTGCCCATGGAATGTACACAGGAGGAAAGGAGCCAGGGTTTATTCAAGCTAGAAGGGAGATTATCCAGATAGCACTTTATAAGTGTGGAACAGCAACTAGAAAGGAAACCAAAGATAGAGACTAGTGAGGCATGCCTAAAGCTGGAGGGGATTTGGTTGAAGGTTTAAATGTAGGAGGGGTAGAAACATCATAATTAATGGAGTTGAAAGGAAAGAAGCAAAAAATAAAGCATGAGATAGTTGAAGCCAAATGGTTATAAATCTATAAAATCAGGGCATAGTGTGAGTAATTTCTTTTGTGTATGTCCTGATACGCTTAGTACAATGTGCCAAATCCCCATTTCAGAAAATTATGATAAAGGTATTTCCAAGAGCAAATCAGGGTCCCTTTTGCTAGGAACAGGCCCAGAACTTATGATTAAGCCAGTAACTGTAAACTATCCCATGTTATGCCTAGAAACCCCCTTCTTTACAGCATTCTTAATTTCTTTTTCTCCCCCCAAAAAAGGAAGGGGCATCTTAATGTGCATCTTGATGATAACACAAAGATTTATGCTTACTTTTTAGAAAAAGTGTAGCTGTCGATGAAGAAGGGACAAAGGGACAAAGTAAATGTTGGTTGAAATAGCATTTTTGTGCCTAGATCAGAGTAGTTTTTGCATGATAGTGTCAGCCAAACTTGGCTTCAAACCCTGAATTGAAAAACTGGTGAAATCCAAACATACTTACTGACATTCAATCATAGTCTCACGCATGAAATACTAAAAAAGCTTAGAATATCCTCTAGGCAGTTTCACAGACTGAGTGGATATGAGCAAGTTATTTATCCTCTCTGTACCTTGGTTTCCTCATCTGTCAAAAAGTGATACTATAATTTTTTCACAAGGTTGTTTTGAGTCTTAAATTTAATAATGGAAGTAAATAAGCTTTGAAAAGTACAATGCCATACAAAGGTAAAGTCCTATTATTTTTAGACAAAACCTCTTGGTAAAACGAACAACTTCTAGGAAGTAAAGCAGAATAAGAGTGATAACTCACGAATTAACTAATAGTTTTTTCCTTAGTCTCTCTTTTTATTTTGTTTTTTAGTAGTGACACATACACTACTATCACAACAATGTGATGACTTTTTAGATATAGATTAACGTCTACAGAATTTGGATCAATTCTGTAGGAAAAGGATATTTATTGAGCACCTACTAGAGCCCTGGAAGAGGCATTTTCACATGCTATGTCATTTCATCTTTCAAGAAGTTGATATTATTTTGCTCCTTTTAAGGATGAAGCCATAAACATTCCTTGCAGAGATTAGCTGCCAACATTCAATCTGAACAGGCCATCTGGTGGGTCACAAAAAGAAACCATTTCAAGGGCAATTACTTAGAGTATTATTCTTCCATCCTTTCACCATGCTAAAAACTACCTTTGGTGTGACTTGCCAGACTCTGGTTATGTCTAAATGCCGTCAGCATGGCACCAGCAGCTTCGTTATTTTATTGGCTACTGTAATGGTTGAATTGATCACATACCTGTTCTGATCAATTGCACAGCAACTGGCAATTAATATGCCAAAAGCTGCAAATCAACCACAAAATGGTCATTCTTAGACCATGTCTAGACTTTTTACATGAAGAAGAAAGATGCTAAGCATCTGATTTCTGTGTCCAGTGTCCAAAGAAAACTGGCCTTAAATTATAACGACATACTAATTAGTTGTATGGAAGAGTAGAGGCCGTGTTTTCAACATGTTGTTCTTATATCACCTGCATCACAATCATCTGGGAAGCTTGTTAAACATGATGCTTCCTGAACCCAACTCCAGACTCCCTATATTAGAATCCACCAGTGAGGCCAGAAATCTGTATGTCCAATAAGCACTCCAGTTATTTCTGATGCACACAGAAGTCTAAGAATCACTGCTGCAGAGCCTGTTTTCATGTAGAGCTTTAAGAAACATATTCAACAAATGAATGAGTGCTTATTGTTTGTGAGGCTGATGGAATAGAAATAGTAATAGCAGTCATGGTCTCTACATAGTGAAGCACCCAGCGTTTGGGTTCTGTGAAGGCAGGGAATAGGTTTAGATTTGCTTACCATTGTACTCCCAGCATCTGGGCACAGTGCCTGGCACATAATGGGTATTTGATAAATATCTATAGAATGAACAGTGGAAGAATCTTGCATAGATTATTGATTTCACGTATATATACCCTACAGAACTATAGAATTCAGAGAAAAAAAATCCCAGAAAACTATCTGTCCAAGGTTTTTCTATCTGAAGGAGGGAGACTGTACGAGGTGATATATTGAGAGTCCTCCTTTGGGTTCTGTGCTAAAGAGAGAGAGAGAGAGAGAGAGAAAGAGAGAGAGAGACATTTAACAAGGGAGAATGGTCTTGAGAAATATGCAGAATCCACAAAGATTCCTCAGGATACAAGATTCCACTGTTAATAAAGTCCTTGATCTTAAAATACTCTTATAATTTTTGTGTGTGTGTGTGGTGTCAAAGTTTTGAGTGCCTTTACTAATTACTTGTTAATTGGATTTCCTTCTTTTAAGTAGAAGTTAAGGTGCCTAGTATTTTGTCATATAGCCTAGATGTGTCACTAAATAGGAACGACCTTTTGCCTGAGACAAAAGGATACTAGTGGGTTTCCAGTCATCCCTCCCTAATTTTCATACCTGATTAGACAGAACAGTGTCAAGCATGAGTTAATGATATATATATAATAAAGGTAGGCTTTCCAGAGGTTTCTTTTTGAGGTAACTGGAGCTGAAGCAGAGGGTAATTGATAATTGACAACATGTAACACAAAGAGGAAAGGGGGCAGGGAAGAGGTAATATTACTGACCCTCCTGCCAGTAATATCAAGCAGCAAATGATCAAGTAAATGTTGGCTCTGTACAAGTTACTCTGACTTGTAGTTTGCCTCGTTGTAACTCTAATACTTCTGACATATCCTATCTCTCGAATCAATGAATGACTGCATTAGGCCCTTCTGGTTCAACTTGGACTGGTTCCAAAAACCTAGGGGTTTCCATCTTGCTGTCCTACATTTTTCACTTTAAATTCTTTGGGGACTTGAATTAAGCTTTTCTTCCTGTTATGATGATGATTTTTTTCCCACAAAGGAAACTAGTTCACCAGATTGCTTTCCCTTGGGTTTTTTCAGAGTCTATAAGAAACACTGAGATTCCTAGCCAGGAAGACCTCCTTTATTATTTCCTTGGAGGAAGCAAAAGGTTGTCAATAAAATGAAAAAGAGGGTTAAATATTAAAAGAATTCCTGGACTTCATTCATAACCATATGAATCCTTAAGAACTTCCCCTCCCCCTTCTTATGCCATTACAGGAAGGCACAATCTGTAGAGAAAAATATAGCATCTAGGAACTAAGAAATCTAACTATATGTGAACCTGTAGCATTCAAACTTCTTTAGCTTATGGAATTACTCCCATTCTGGGGAATTCTGTGATTTTCCCATTTCACCTATCATTTTTCTACTTATTCAGAAATATGTAGTTAGATTGCTGTTTGGGCTGAGATGAAGTTTTTGGGAATACTTTGGGTTATCTGATGAGCCCTGGTGACACAGTGGTTAAAGCACTTAGCTGCTAGTGAAAAGGTTGGTGGTTCAAGCCCACCAGCTGTTCTATGGGAGAAAGATGTAGCGGTATGCTTTCTTAAAGATTTACAGACTTGGAAACCCCATGGGGCAGTCCTACTCTGTCCTAAAGTGTTGCTATGAGTTGGAATCTACTCAAAGACAATGGGTTTTGTGTGTGTGTGTGTGGAGGGTGGTTATATAGCCTATTGTTACTGATTTATCATATTCCAAATAATTATGTACACTTAGATTGCTTTCTAGACTTTATATCCTATTCCATGATCTGTTTTTTCAGACACCTATATCACCTTGTTTTATTTACACCCATGGAAGCAGCAGCCAGGAGGTCAAATGACATATTGCACCGGGAAAATGTGCTGCAAAAAAGCTTCTTTAAAGTCTTAAGAGGCAAAGCTGTCACTTTGAAGACTAAGGTGCGCCTGCCTTTCAATCACATTTTCAATCACCTCATACACATGTGAAAGCTGGACAATGAATAAGGAAGACTGAAGAAGAACTGATGCATTTGAGTTGTGGTATTAGTGAAGAATATGGAATATACCATGGACTACCAGAAGAATGAACAAATCTGTCTTTGAAGAAGTCCAGCCAGATGCTGCTTAGAACTAAGGATGGTGAGTCTTCACCTCACATACTCTGGACAGGACCAGTCCCCATAGAAGGACATCATGCTTGGTAAAGTAGAGGGTCAGCAAAAAGGGGAAGACCATCAATGAGATGGACCGACACAGTGGCTGCAATGTTGGGCTCATGTATGCAAAGATTGTGGGGATGGTGCAGTACTGGGCAGTGTTTCCTTCTGTTGTACAAAGGGTTGCTATGAGTCGGAACCAACCCAACAGCACCTAAAAAGCCTAGCAAGGACTGGGAGGATGGCACGCATTCTACGTACATTCATTCTGTTGTACATAGGGTCACTATGAGTCAGAACTGACTCAATGGCACCTGACAGCAACATGTCTGGATGATCTATATTTTAACTAATCCTTTACAAATGGATGTTTAGATTGTTCCATACTTTTCTCCCCTATTACAAACAGTGCTTGTGCCTCTTTGTGTACATTTATCACCCTTTCTCTAGGATAATTCTCAAAAGTGGATGAAGGCTATGTGCATTTTAAATTTTGATAGCTACTGCCAAAAAACTGTACTAATTTATACACTCACAAGCATAGTAAAAGAACACCCATTTCCCCATAACTTTGACCAGTATGTCAATATAAAACCAAACCACCAAACCCACTGCCATCGAATTGATTCTGACTCATAGCAATCCCTATTGGTCTTCCAAGGCGGTAAATTTTTGCAGAAGTAGATGACCCCATCTTCCTTTGGTGGAGCAGCTGGTGGGTTTGAACTGCTGACCTTCTGTTTAGTGGTCAAATGCCTTAGGCACCATGCCACAAGAGCTCCTTATGTCAATATAAGGGGTGAAAAGAAAGCATCATTTTAATTAATATCTCCCTGACTACTAGTGAATTGAGTATCATTTCCAGTTGCTTTTTCTGCTTTTCAAGATGGGCTTGAATAGATTTGAGAATAGTTCACAGGAAAGGGTATAATGTTTAGCAGCCAGGGCCACACCATGTACTCTGTGGGCACAGAACAAATGATGCAATCAAAGGACTCGAAGTGACTTCATTCAATCAGCCAATGCATCTGCCTTCAGAAGAGTGCCCAGATTATTCCTGAATCCTCACAGGCAGATAAAACATTGCTCTTCAAATCTCCTAAAAAAGGAAACATCATGGTTTGTCATCATAGGCTGTCCTAATTTTTAATTAATCTCCAACAATGAAATTCTCCCATGTAGCCATACTTGATTTATCTTGCTGTAGTTTACTTACTTACTTATTCTATTTTCTATGGGATTGGAGAAGACCTGGTCACCATGCCCTATCTGGAAGCTCTTCAAGTATTTGAGACTATTACCAAGTCTCTTCTGAACACTCTTTTTTTCACGGGTCTTTTTATAAAGGATTTTCAATTATGTTCCTTTCTATACTCCACACCCTTGAGTCTCCAATCCAG
Organism: Orycteropus afer afer; assembly: GCF_000298275.1. NCBI lineage: Eukaryota > Metazoa > Chordata > Mammalia > Tubulidentata > Orycteropodidae > Orycteropus > Orycteropus afer. The sequence goes on from NW_006921924.1 coordinate 415,411, forward strand.
GAAAACGACCGATATTTTGGTATATTTACTCTGCACACTTTGTGGAGATATTATGCATACATTGTTTAGGTTACTTTTGGACTTCCGATGTATTAAGAACTTTCTACCATAATTAAAACTTATTTTTAAGCACTTGTAATGGCTATAAAATATTATAAAATGCACTCTAATTTACTTACTGATAATGTTGCATATTTTAGCTGTGGTTGATTTCTTCCTATTTTGAATGACTGCTCTGAATAACTTTGCACTCAATTTAAAAAAAAATTCATCTCAAACTCACTCCTTATAATAGATTCCTAGAAAAAAAATTATTAGGGCAAAAACATGAACACGGTGAAAACTCTCAGAACCTATTGTCAAATTCCTGTCTAGAAAGACTGTATAGATTATTATGGAATTTGTATGTCCCATTCCTTCAATACACTGGACATCCACATAGTAGGTGCTTAACATATGCTGGTTGCCTTACACAAAGTCTGAATAAAATTCTTTCTAGTACCGACATCACTATTCCTGTCATAAAGAAATAATTATTATAAAGGACTAAGGCCACAACCAGTTTATGAAATATCACCATGGTGTCACTGTAGAATAAATAATAGGAGTCACCTAGAAAGAGGGGCTAGATTTATCATGTCACTCCATTTGACAAGGAGTTGCCAGAGACCCAAGTAGAGAGAAGAGCAGACAGAATTTCAGGATTCTGAATTGACAGAGACTGGGTTCAATTCATACAATAAAGAAACTCAGATAATGTCAAAAAAAGATTTAATACATCCCTCTCCTACAGGGGTAGCTGGAGATGAATGTTTTTAACAAGGAGTTATTCCAAGTTGCTAAGTTAAGAGCTCTGGTAGCATAGTGCCTAAGGCACTTGACTGCTAACCAGAAGGCTGGTGGTTCAAACCCACCAGCCACTCCTCGGAAGTATGGTTGGGCAATCCTACTTCTGTAGTGATACTGCCTCGGAAACCCAAGGAGGGGTCACTATGAGTCAGGGCTGACTTGACAGCACATAACAACAAAAACAACAAATTAAGAGAAACTCTGTACAACCTAGCTTACACCTGAAAATGGTCTGAATCAATGACACATCCACACAGGTGAGGATGCCCTATGTTCATTTGTATTGTAATTTGGACTATTTTAAAACATACTTGCTATTTAATTTCATGCTGCTAACTTTGAGTTGTGTATGGCAGTTGGTAGTATACCCACTTTACAAATGAATGAATTAATAGCAATTAAGTAACTAGATACATGTTTCAGAAATAATTTTTAGATCGCTCTTCTTTTCACTCCATTGCTGAAATCTGAACAAGAAAGCCACTTCCCAGATCATTACTTCCTTTCTTCCTAAATCCACATTAATGAAAAACATCAGGTTGAATCATAGGAGACTACACCTTAGTAGGTCAAATATTAGCACTTTCATATAATTCAACCTAACATTAAAACCAATACAAACCAAACCCATTGCTATTGAGTCAATTCTGACCCACAGTGGCCCTAAAGGACAGTGTAGAATTGTCCCACTAGGTTTCCAAGGCTGGTGGGTTTGAGCTGCCAACATTTCTGTTAGCAGCCAAGTGCTTTAATAACGGTGCCACCAGGGTGCCTCAACCTAATGTTCCCAAACCAAACCCACCGCCATCAAGTTGATTCTGACTCATAGCGACCCCCATTGGGTTTCCAAGGCTGCAAATCTTTACAGAGGTAGATAGCCTCTCCTCCTGCAGAGCACCTGGTGGGTTTGAACCACCAGCCTTCTGGGGAGCAACCAAATGTCTTACTACCCCTCCAGAGCTCCTTTAACCTGATATTAGGGATGGCAAAAGAGGAGGAGATAAGAAGCCTGACCATTTCCTAGGAGCTCTGGTGGTGTAGTGCCTAAGGCATTTGACTGCTAATCAGAAGGCTGGCGGTTCAAACCCACCAGCCACTCCTCAGAAGGAAGGTTGGCCCATCTACTTCCATAGTGATACTACCCCGGAAGCTCAAGGAGGGGTCACTATGAGTCAGATCCGACTCGTGAGTAGTGTCACCAGCTCCATATGCAAAAGGCTCGCAGGTCAAGTCTTCCACTGATAAAAGTTTTGAAAGTCCTTTGTTGAATGAAACTCACATACTAACATAATACTGAGGAAAAGAAGGAGTCAAACCAAAAACCAAAACAAGATGGCCAAACTTAGGCACAATTCAGTTTTCAAGAATATTTTAAGTAGCATGTTTTCTTTTCACCGACAATCCTTGTCCTTGCCAAATCAGGATGACTGACACCCTTAATTTGCAATTTCCTAAATTTCAAGAGGATTTTCTTTGTGCATGTATGATTGCTATATAATGATTTACCTTATTATTTTTTTCAAGTTTGCAGTTTTTGATGTTTAATTTCAAAATCAATTTAAGATGTCTTGAGCTCCATTAATACACTGTGATATCACTTCACTCATTTTCTTTCGAAGCACTTACTTTAAAAAATGCGTCATTCTAATGATTTTAAATTACTCTACAGTGCACATACCAATTTAGAACTATTATAAAATTTTATTTTATTTTTTTTCCCCAAAGCACTTCAGTTTTAAAGATGCTCTGTATTTGGAGAGAGAATGAGAGAGAGTTAACTTTTAAAAGGGTATGAACACAATTTACAGCTCTAAAAATTCTCTATCCTCTCTGAAGTAGAATGTAAACTAAGTAAATAAAATCTTAAGTGTTCAATAAGCATAAAGAATCAATGTACAGTGAGGACATTATTCAAAATAAGCTCTCTTTTCATTCAAAGTAATGACAATATTCTTAAAAAAATGGACCTCAACACAATGTGTGTGTGTGAGAATACGATTGTGTGGATTTATGTGCAAGTGTGTGTTAAGGTATAAGAGTGGACAAGAATGTGCTTGAGTGTATGTGTGATTGTGTATGAGTATTCTAATATGCTTGAGTGCATGTGAGTTGCACATGTGTTTGAGTGTACATGTGATTACAGGAGTCTGCATGAGTCTGAGTATATGCATGTATGCCCATGAATGCACAAGATTTGTTTGAGTGTGTGTGCACGAGTACATGAAGGGTTGAAGGCATACATGTGCATGAGTGTGTAAGACTGTCTTTAAGAGTGTATGTGCATATGTGTGCAAGAGCTTGAGTGTATGTGCAAGAGTACTAGAGTATGTGTCTTACTAATATAAACACATACTTAGTGATAAAATGTTACTTGTACTTTTATTTAGGCAGTCAGAGTGTGCTCTAGGAATTAATTGTTTTACTAGTTTCAGCATAACATGGGGGGAAATAGCTCTTTCACAACTGTATCCATGCCACTTGTATAAGATATTTGCATTAAACATGCACACAATTTATAGCTTGCTTGAAATCTGCAGGTGAAAGTAGTTATATTCAAATTATGTCCCAGGATTTTGCACCTAGTTATCTCAGTTTAATAGATGGAAATCAGCTGCCAAAGTTGGGAAACTTTCCTTCCCCATTGGTCTTTTTCCCCCCCTCTTCTTTTTGATTACTTTATTCTCTCAGGATTCCTCCTTCACAATGACAGATGCCACTCTTGAAGTGATTGTGGAATACTTTGAGATTAATACTTAAAAGACTGCAATTTCTTTCTGTTTCCATCCTAGACCATCCTTGAAGCTACACAGGGCACCAAGCACATTTCTGGGACCAGGCTAATGCCCAGTTATCACTACAACAGTTTCCTTTTGTTGGTTAAAGCATGCTGCTTCTGGGAAATAGAAGGCAAAGCCCTGGGGAGAAAGCTGCTAGGGAATGAGTGACAACCATTTGCCAGGCTCAATGCTAGAATCTTTAAATACATTATCTTATTTAATCCTCACCACAACCATGCAAAGTAGTGTTAGTTCCACTTTCAGATATGGTAACAGTGGTCAGAGAGGTTGAATGAGTTGCTTAAGGTCATGTGGCTAATTACAGGTATGGCTCGCATCAAATTCAGGTACTCCTGACTTTAAAACTGTGTTCTCTGTACTATACTATACTGCAGTTTTTTGATTGAATTTGCAGGTACGACCTTCTCAGATTTTATATTTTCCTCTTACCGGGTATGGGGCTTATTGGGCTGCCTGCTACAACTATGTGGCCCTCAACTTGCCTTCTCTAATGATGCCTAAAAACTTGATTGATAACAAGTTCATATCTACTTTAGAGGCAATGAATAAATTCATGAGCTATACTTCCAATGTTATGTCTCACTGTGTATTTAAAGTGTCATGCCTTGATTAAACTTATTATTACTGCCTGTACAGCAGATACTATTTACTGAATGACTATTATGTGCCAGAGTCTTTATACATATTACATACATTGTACAGACATGGACACTGAAGCTTCAAGAAATTAGATAACTTGTTTAAGACTACATATCCCGAATCAGTCAAACTTTGCATCCCTGTTGATAGTCCTGGATAAGTATCTTTGTTTGTCTAGGGCTGGGCAAGTCAATGGATCAATTTCAGCCTCAGTTTCTTCATTTATAAAATGGGGCTAATGGTACTTTCACTGCAGGGTGTTAAAAGAATTAGAGACAATATATAAAAAGCACCTTGAACATAGTAATAGGCAGTTAATATCTGATAGCTATTATCTGAGTCATTACAGTTTAAGGTGAGTATGGGCTTTGTCATTAAATAGACCTAGCTTCAAAGGTTCTGCCTTCTACTGGCTATGTGATCTGAGACACACTGTTGAGTTTCTCTACATTTTCATTTTCTCATCTATAAAATGAGGACAGTGTTTTACAGCATCTTTCCCCAAGTGTATTCCAAAGAACATTATCTCCATAGGACATGAAGGAATGTTAGACAAAAACTGGGTTTGCTGATCAAGGAATTGCGGGAAGCTCTAGTAGACAGGTTTCCTTATTCAGGGATTCTTAGAATTTATAATGTGTGAATATGCTTTGTGAATTTCCAAGTGGGAATGAACACATGCAGTATTTATCTTATCTTTTTCTTTTTTTAAACAACAGAATGTTTTATTTGTTTTTGTTTTTCTATAACATCTTAAAAGTAGGAAAATAGTTCTACAGTAAATACTTTGGAAATACTAATTTATAGGATTATTGTGAATATTAAATGGATATTTGCAAAGTATTATAGAGTAAGAGCTCAAAAAATTGTGACATTCTTACAGATACTCCTACTACCATCATCATAATCATAGTCATTAATAAGCCCCACCACAGTACAGATGATTTGGGCCAGAAAGAATATGTCTGATCCTTTCCTAGAAATGGGGATCTCCAAACTCCCCAGCCAGAGGTCTTTTTCTGCTAGGTTAGGGTACGCTATTACAATGGGAGTAATAGCTGCAGCAGGTAACATGTTGTTGTTGTTATGTGCCGTTGAGTTGGACCCGACTCATAGCGACCCCTCCTTGGGTTTCCAAGGCAGTATCACTACGGAAGTAGATTGACCCATCTTCCTTCCGAGGAGTGGCTGGTGGGTGGGTTCCATAATAATTCCTTTGGGTTTATTTCTTTAAATAGATTGCTTTGAGTCAAAATATTCTTTGATGACTAAAGTTCTTCTGAAACATGTTGTTGTTATGTGCTGTCAAATTGGACCTGACTCATATCAACCCCTCCTTGGGTTTCTAGGGCACTATCACCACAGAAGTAGATTGCTCAACCTTGTGAAGAGTGGCTG